>NC_091283.1:440483306-440856639 GCF_032444005.1 Ranitomeya imitator | reverse complement strand
AATAAGAAGAGGCACACAGCAAGGACGAGCAGAGGCAGCAGTGAGGAATGCGGACTCTCTACCTGCGGCAGGCACCCCCAGCGCATCTTCTCCCAGGTTGCCTGCTGGGATTGCTACCAGAAGGACACAGGCGGCAGGCGGACAGCAGCTGGGAGGCTCTCAGCTACTTACATCCAGGGCACGGCGCTGTGAGGATAGAGAAGCAGGCAGCAGTGTCGAGCTGCCTGCCCAGGAGCGAGGAAGGTTATACGACCGGGCGGGCTTGCCTGGGTTTGAGCACGGGGATCGGTCGAGGTCACCTAGGAGGTCTCCCGAGCAAAGATCAGCGCGTACCCGGAACCCATCCAATGGTGAGGTGGCCGGGGATACTGGCCGCGGACGGAGGAGTGGGTCGGTCCAGCAGCTCCACCACGCTCGGGTCCCCCCTGGTGACGAGGAGGCCAGGGGTGCGGGCCTGGGGCAGAGAGGGCTAACGGCGCAGTGGTCCCAGCACGCTCGGGTCCCCCCTGGTGACGAGGAGGCCAGGGGCGCGGGCCTGGGGCAGCGAGGAGGTGTCGGCGTCCAGCAGCGATCGTCACGAAGGGACGGAGCAACAGGGATCCGGAGGTCCGGCTGGCGGGGACACAGCACCCTGTTATGTAGGCAATCCAGTGACACAGTGTGCCAGCAATCAGAGCACATACAGTGATCTGACAATATCCCAAAAACAATAGAACGAGCTCTGAGACGTGGAATCTCTGTAGACCGCAATACCTGAACCTATCCTAAACACAACTAAAGGCAGCTGTGGATTGCGCCTGACACTACCTATGCAACTCGGCACAGCCTGAGGAGCTGACTAGCCTGAAGATAGAAAAACAAGCCTGACTTGCCTCAGAGAAATACCCCAAAGGAAAAGGCAGCCCCCCACATATAATGACTGTTAGCAAGATGAAAAGACAAACGTAGGGATGAAATAGATTCAGCAAAGTGAGGCCCGATATTCTAGATAGAGCGAGGATAGCAAAGAGAACTTTGCAGTCTACAAAAAACCCTAAAGCAAAAAAAACCACGCAAAGGGGGCAAAAAGACCCACCGTGCCGAACTAACGGCACGGCGGTACACCCTTTGCGTCTCAGAGCTTCCAGCAAAACGAATTGACAAGCTGGACAGAAAAAGTAGCAACAAAAACAAAGAAGCACTTATCTAGCAGAGCAGCAGGCCACAGGAAAGATCCAGAAGCTCAGATCCAACACTGGAACATTGACAAGGAGCAAGGAAGACAGAATCAGGTGGAGTTAAATAACAAGGCAGCCAACGAGCTCACCAGAACACCTGAGGGAGGAAGCCCAGAAGCTGCAGTACCACTTGTGACCACAGGAGTGAATTCAGCCACAGAATTCACAACCGCACCCGCACAGCGGTGTGAGTATGAGTCTATGTCTGGTTTGTCGCCCACAGGGGTCGGGTTGCAGGAAGCTAGAGGGGGCCAGGTGGTAAGGAGTGAGGACCGGCAGAGGGGTGGGCCGATTGTGGCGGAGGTGCCAGGCCTGCAAGATTTATTGCAGGGTATGTCGCAAATTTTGCGTAGACTAGATGTCGGGTCAGCGACTGGGGTCGCTACATCGCCAGTTGAGGCGTGGATGTCTGGGCGGGGTTGGGAACCCCCGTCGGGGAGTGGGTTGTTAACCCCTGGTCGGGTGTTGGAGGTAGCGTCGTCAGGTGTATCGGTTTCGGTTCAGACAGAGAAGGAAAAAGGCGATACGGTTAAATTAGACGACAGAGCGAAAGGGGAAGTTTATGTGTGCTTTGAAGGGCCGCTGGGAGCGCATTTGAAGAAGGAGGTAAAGGAGAAGATTTGGCGGGATGAGTATGTGGAAATTTTTTCCCTGCTTCCATTGGAAAGGTTTAACTTAGATAAAGGGAAAAAAGACGATAGCAAGAAGGAGGAGGAAGAAAAGCGGAGGTGGCGGTTAATTCCGCAGACATTTGTGAATTGGTTGCAGGCATTTGCAATATTGGCGAGTGTGGTGGGGGAGAAGGCGCCCGAGAATTGCTCGGGTTTGTTTTGCTATTTAGACTCGATTGGGGAGGCGCATCGTACTTATGGCAGACGTGGCTGCAGTATGATGAGCAGTTTAGGCAGAGAAAGGCGGTGAGGCCGGAAATTAGGTGGGACCAGAAGGATATAGGCCTTTGGCTGAAGGTTATGGCCCCAGCTAGACATGGGCAGTCCTTTCACGGGACCGGAGGTGGTGGCAACCAGCAGGCGGGACACGGAAGCAATAGTCAGGGTACACAGGGAACAAAGGAGAAGTCTGGAACCTGCTGGCAGTTTAATGACGGTCAGTGTAAATACGGGAATACCTGTAAATTTAAACATGTGTGTTCCCACTGTAACGGAAGTTCCCACGGAGCTTCAAAATGTTTCAAGAAGGGGAAAGGAAAGCCAGCATTGGGTGCCGGTCAAGGGGGAGAGCCCGGTGAGGCTTCACGAGATGGCCCCCTTTCTAAATAGGTATCCTGATCAAGTGAAGGTGGGTATTATTTTTAATGATTTTGCAGAGGGTTTTAGGATTCCTCCCCTGGGTCACGAGGTTCCTTTCTCGATTAAGAATTTGCGGTCGGCAATGTTGCATGCCAAGGTTGTTGATGCTAAGCTCAAAAAAGAAGTGGAGTTGGGAAGGATGTCGGGGCCATTTTTGCACCCACCGACAGAAGGGATGGTGGTTTCCCCAGTGGCGTAGGAAGGGGGGTGCAGGGGGGGCGGGCTGCCCCGGGCGGCACAATGCGGGGGGCGGGTATCAGCGCGGCTGCGTGCACTCATTCTCTGCTCCTTCCTCTCTGCATAGTGAGGACTGGAGCAGAGCGCTGGCAGTGCGTGCCGCCGTGCAGAGTTGCTGGCTGCAGTGTAGCAGGGGCACACAGTCACACACGCTGTGACTCACCCCCGCACCTGCAGTCAGCAGCAGAAGCTCCGATCCCTCCCCTCCAGCAGCGTCACAGCTCTCACACTGTGAAGAGCCATGGAGGGGCGGGGCTAAATGTCGGGGGCGGAGCCACTGACAAGCAGGAAGAAGAGGCAGAAGGAAATATGAAAATCAGAGCGGGAGACAGAAAAGATGTGAGAGACAGAAAACACAACAGAGAGGCAAGACACAGGTGAGAAGTTTATATATATATATATATATATATATATATATATATATATATATATATATATATATATATTACATCATTGTCTAAGGGTCACACTTCCGTCTTTCTGTCTGTCCTTCTGTCTTTCTTTCTTTCACGGATATTCATTGGTCGCAGCCTCTGTCTGTCGTCGCTGATTGGTCTCGGCAGCTGCCTGTCATGGCTGCCGCAACCAATCAGCGACGGGCACAGTCCGATTAGTCCCTCCGCTGCACTCACTGCCCGGCGCCCGCTCCATAATCCCCTCCAGTCACCGCTCACACAGGGTTAATAGCAGCAGTAACGGCCCCGGTGTAACGCACTCCGTTACCGCTGCTATTAACCCTGTGTGTCCCCAACTATTTACTATTGATGCTGCCTATGCAGCATCAATAGTAAAAAAATATGTCATGTTAAAAATAATAAAAAAACAAAAAACCTGCTATACTCACCCTCCATCGCCTTTCCCGCTCCTCCCCACGCTCCAGTGCCCGCTCCATGCAAGCGGCAGCTTCCGGTGCCAAGGATGGTATGTGAGAAGGACCTGCCATGACGTCACGGTCATGTGACCGCAACGTCATCACAGGTCCTGCGCTCATACCAACCCTGGGACCAGAAGCTGCCTCGTGCGGTACAGGGCCAGAACTTCATCGGAGGGTGAGTATATGTTTATTTTTTATTTTAAGTCTGTATACTACGTGACTCTGTGCTGTATACTCCGTCACTGGGCAATATACTACGTGGCTGGGCAATATACTACGTCGCTGGGCAATATACTACGTGACTCTGTGCTGTATACTCTGTCACTGGGCAATATACTACGTGGCTGGGCAATATACTACGTGGCTGAGCAATATGCTACGTGGGCTGTGCAATATACTACATGGCTGTGTTATATACTACGTGGCTGTGTTATATGCTATGTGGGCTGTGCAATATACTACGTGGCTGTGTTATATACTACGTGGCTGTGCTATATGCTACGTGGGCTGTGTTATATGCTATGTGGCTATGCTATATTTCTCTGCTGTATCTGCATCATGAATCGTGCTATGTGTTAAAGGGGGGGCCCACTGAGACTCTTTCGCCCGGGGCCCTCTAAAACCGCGGCCGGCGCTGCAGCTGTTTAACGCTATTGACGTGTGGGCCCGCGCCCGCACGTCAATAGTTAACAACAGCCACCAGCCATTTGGAGGCTGGCAGCTGAAGTCGGCCGCAGCGCACACGTCGCCAGCTTTTGACGTCATTGTCAGTCGCCGGCGAGTGTGCGCTGCTGGAGGGAGCTCGCCGCATGGAGCACTGGTCAGGTGAGGAGACTCTGTTTGTTTGATTTTTTTTTTGATAAGCTAACGGTGGACACACTGGGGCAATGCTGGAGACACTTGGGCAATGCTGGAGACACTTGGGCAATGCTGGAGACACTGGGGCAGATTGCTGGACACCCTGAGGGCAATGCTGGAGGACACACTGGGGCAATGCTGGACACACTGGGGCAGATTGCTGGACACACTGTCTGGGGGCAATGCTGGAGACACTGGGGCAGATTGCTGGAGACACTGGGGCAATGCTGGAGACACTGGGGCAGATTGCTGGACACACTGGGGGCAATGCTGGAGGACACACTGGGGCAGATGATTGCTGGAGACACTGGGGCAATGCTGACGTCATTGTCAGTCGCCGGCAAGTGCACGCTTCAGCTGCGTGGAGAGAGCAGGAGCGCGGTCAGGTAAGCAGAACTTGTTTGTTTTTGTTTTTTGCAATCCCGATCATGCGTGTTGTCCTATTTTTGGTAACCTTTGTGTGTATTGAGCCGAGGGGGGGGGGGGTGCCAAACTCGGGAGCAGCCCCGGGCGGCAAAAGCTCTAGCTACGCCCCTGGGTTTCCTCTTTGGGGGTTAGTGCCTAAAAAAGAGCCGAATAAATTTCGGTTGATTCAGCATTTGTCATATCCAAAGGGCCGGTCGGTAAATGATGGCATCGTCCAAGAGCTGTGCTCTGTTGAATACACATCATTCGATGCAGCGGTGCAGTGGGTGAGGAGGCATGGCCCGGGGGCTTTGTTGGCAAAGACGGATATTGAGTCGGCCTTCCGTTTGCTTCCGGTGCACCCGGACAGCGTTCCGTTGTTAGGTTGTTTTTGGAATGGTGGTTACTATTTGGATAGATATTTACCAATGGGTTGCGCCATTTCTTGTTCCTTGTTTGAGACGTTCAGTACTTTCTTGGAGTGGGCGGTTAGGGAAGTGGCGGGAATTCAGTCAGTTATCCATTATTTGGATGATTTTTTGTTTATTGGTCCGCCTGATTCCACGGTATGCCGTAATGCGTTAACGGCTATGTTTTGGGTTGCAGAGCGTTTTGGGGTTCCATTAGCGGCGGAAAAGACGGAAGGTCCCAGTACAGTGTTGAGTTTTTTGGGAATTTTAATTGACTCGACAGAATGGAGTGTCGGTTGCCGGAGGACAAGCTGGCCCTCCTGCAACAAGAGGTGGATAGAGCTAGGAAGATGCGGAAGCTGACTTTGAAGGAGTTGCAGTCTCTTTTGGGTAGATTGAATTTCGCATGCAGGATCATACCCATGGGTAGGATATTTTGTCGCAGGTTGTCGGTTGCGACGGCGGGGGTGAAGGAGCCGCACCATTTTATTCATTTGAACAAGGAACACAAGGACGACTTGCTAGTGTGGCAACGTTTTTTGAACAATTACAATGGGCGGTCATTGATTCAACAGGAGGTATTAACCAATTTTGACTGCGAGATATACACGGACGCAGCTGGTTCAGCCGGTTATGGGGCCTATTGCAGGGGTCGGTGGTGTGCTGGACATTGGCCAGACTAGTGGAGGGAGTTAGGCCTTACAAAAAACCTGGCTTTGTTAGAATTGTTTCCTATCGTGGTGGCGGTTTCCATTTGGGGGGGAATGTTCGCTAACAGGAGGGTTCGTTTTCATTGCGACAATATGAGCGTCGTGTCGGTGATTAACAGTCTATCGGCCTCGTCTTCCCCTGTGATTAAGTTGGTGAGGGAATTGGTTTTCAGGTGCTTGGAGCTGAACGCTTGTATTTCGGCGGTGCATGTGCCAGGTGTCCAGAACTCAATAGCGGATGCATTGTCTCGTTTCCAGTGGGAGCGTTTTCGGGAATTGGCGCCGGACGTGGAGATATCGGGAGAGGAATGCCCTTTGCATCTTTGGAACGTGATTATGGACGAGTGGGACGGTTGATTCAAGAGTCTGTTACAAGCCAAACCTGGGCATCATACGAAGCCTCGTGGCGGGTATGGCAAAGTTGGGTGTGTGTTTGGGGCCAGTTGGTGTCCGAAGAAGATAGGATGTTGGCGGTTATATTCTTAATCGGCAAGGCGGCCGAGGTAGGTTGGTCGATTTCTAAGGTAAATAAATTCGTGGCTGGACTGGCTTTTGCTTTTAAGTTGCAGGGGTTGGCGGACGCGACAAAACATTTTTTGGTTAGACAGGCACTTAGGGGTTTTAGGAGAGGTAATCAGACGATTGACCGTCGCCGCCCCATTTCGTTTAGCCTTTTGGAACGGTTGGGCGGAGTATTGGAGACTATTTGTGGTTCTAATTTTGAGTTGGCGTTGTTTCGACTTGCTTTTTCTTTAGCATTTTTTGGGGCAGTGCGTGTTGGGGAGCTGGTGTCAAGCTCCAGGGTCAGGGCAGGTGGTTTGTTGGCTGAAGATGTGGAAGTTTGGACGAGGGGTATCGTTTTTTGGATTCGGCATTCGAAAACTGACCAGTGTGGGAGAGGACAACGCGTGGTGCTGGGGAGGGTTAACGGGTCTTTGATTTGCCCTAGGGGATGTCTGGACGCATACTGGCAGTTGTGGTCAGGCAGAGCGGGCCCTTTGTTGTGTCACGCAGAGGGGTCATTTCTGTCACGCTTTCAGTTCATTGCGGTGTTGAAACGGGGTTTGCGGGAGTTGGGCCTTTCTCTGGATTTATATGGGTCGCATTCCTTTCGAATTGGGGCGGCATCAGAAGCTGATAGTTTGGGCGCGGAGGACATACGTAGAATTGGCAGTTGGACTTCGAATCGTTACTTAAGTTACGTTCATCATTAATTTTAAGGGTGTGTTACGATTTTGTATTTGATTCCAGTGTTTTTTCTTCGTGTATCTTGTTGCAGGTGGTTCCCCCTACTTAGCCTGGATCTTCGGACATTCGTTCATTCATTGGTGGGCGCTGCGGGCCGAGGTCAGGCCGGACGGTAGGCAACTGGGTTTTAGTAGGTGGCAAGTTGTCATTCGTTGGTTGGGATATAGGGGGATGGTGTGGAGCAGGGCCCTTCCTGAATTTTCAAATGCGGTTCGTTTGGATAGACAGCCTGACATTTTGATTGTGCACTTGGGGGGAACGCTTTGGGAGTACGGCCTGTCAGAGTGTTGATCAGGGACATACGGTTTGACTTTTTGAGGTTGCAGGTATCATTTCCTGGTGTGTTGATCGTGTGGTCAGATATTGTGCCTAGGAAGCAGTGGAGGGTGGCTAGATCTTTGAAGGGTATTAACAGAGCTAGGGTCAAGTTGAATAGGGCAGCATCGGGTTTCGTTTCCAGAAATGGGGGTATTAGCGTCAGGCATTTTTGAATTGGAGTCGGGGCTTGGTAACTACTGGTTGGAGGACGGAGTTCACTTAAATGCGATTGGAATTGATTTGTGGACTTTGGCATTACAAGAAGGGGTTGAAAGGGCGTTGGTGGCGTTGGGGCACTCACGAGCCTGAGGTGGTCAGGGCTGTTCGTGTGTGGTGGGGGGGTGGGGGTTCCTGGAGTTGACGTTGATTGGTTGGGGGAAGGAATTGGAGCATAATTACAGGCAATTTAAAATGTGGTGGGGTTTGATCTGGCATTTTGGTATGGGCTCTGGACAGGGTTTTACCCTGGGAGCTGTTGGTGGTTTTTCTCTTCCCGGAATGGGATGTACGGTGCCCTCGAGCTGGTGAGTTATGTCTGAGGGTAATATGGTGGTCGATCTTCTTTTGTGGGGTTTTGCCAGATCTTTTAGCTCCAAGAACCCTCCCCTCGAATTTATATTGTTGTATTATATGTTTATGTTATTTTGTTAATAAAAGTTGGCCGCTGTGGCCAAAATATCCAAAAAGAATATAATTGGTTATGTTTTTATTTAAGGAGAGGGTTGGGACGGTGGGTCAGGGTTTGGTGGTTTAGTTTTACGCACGAAGGAAAAGACCGTACTCGGCATATGCGGTCATGAATGTACACAGTGACTCCACCAGCAGAATAGTGAGTGCAACTCTGGAGTATAATACAGGATGTAACTCAGGATCAGTAGAGGATAAGTAATGTATGTACAAAGTGACTCCACCAGCAGAATAGTGAGTGCAGCTCTGGTGTATAATACAGGATGTAACTCAGGATCAGTACAGGATAAGTAATGTAATGTATGTACACAGTGACTCTACCAGCAGAATAGTGAGTGCAGCTCTGGAGCATAATCCAGGAGGTAGGTGAGGATCAGTAAAGAATCAGTAGCAAGGTGAGTATAAAGAGAAAAAAATTCAGCTGCTGCTAAGGGATTGTATTATAATTAAAAAAATATACATTTTATTTACACATGTTAAAACACTGTTGAAACATGAGAAACACAAGGCCTAGGTGTTTCAGAGAAAAAAACTCTTTGTCATTGCCATGGTCATGTTGATGTACCATATTGATCAGAGATGGTTATCCCCTTTAAGACCAGGATTAATATATAATTCTAGAAATTGTAGATATGAAAAAAAAAACACACAGAAACAACGTATCATTATAGTACAATCTTTGAATCATCTGTGGTATCTTTCCCTGCCAAGAATACAATTCCACCATAGCTTTGCCTGAGGTCATTACTGCAAAAACAAAGCTGTAAACATGAAAAGACTATTGGAACATTCTGTGAATGAATTACCCAGAGACGTGAAATCCCTTCTATGAGCAGATGAGAGGATGCTCTATAACTGGGGAATGATACGACCACTGTCACATGAACTGTTAACAAGCCCTATTGTTGTCATACCATAATGCGGCAACAACCCCCTCCTCCCTCGGGCCGTTATCCCCTCAAATGAGAAAAAATGACCTGCATGGTCTTTTGAAGTGGAGTTTATTAATATTCTCTTTATCTGAGTTATCCTTATATCCTACAGGGCTAACAAATGCTGCATAACAATCACTAACGTTGCCTATTTCCATACATTGTAACAATAAATACATACATAACAATGTAGCCCAGATCATGAGTGGCACATACATCTGTGTTGGCATGCCAAGCTCTGCTACTGACAACTCGGCAAAAAGGGAGTCAATTAATTTCTGTTCATTAGTCCTATAGTATTGCTTTGTAGGGTATTGAAACAGAGGTGTAAAAACACGCTCATAGGCCTGCGCCTCATTCTCTAATTTATGTGTATTTCTTTCTATAGTTATTACTGCTTTGGTGTTGCACATTGTCTACAGTGAGTGTGCACTTAAGGACATTCAGGATCAGTTGATGTTGAGTGGGGGGGCACTTTTGTAATCTTAGGCGGCAACTCATGTGGTCAGACAGGGGCAAATCAGGGTCAGATTAGAGACTTTCCTAGTCTGAACAGGGACCTGTGAGGTAGAGATGAGTGAACCTTTTAAGGATCAGTTCGGCTCGGATTGGTGAACTTCCCGAACAAAACCGAACTATATTGAATTCAATGGGAGGCAAATCAAATGCACAGACGTTTCAAGGTGCCCCAAAACTGCAAAAACAGGTCAAATTAGGGGCAGACACGGGAAAAGTGGCATCAATTGGCCCAGAGTACAAATAGTATAATTGCGCAGCATGGATGTATGGGACAGGGCTTGGACCAGCATTTCTAGCTTTAAACATTGATCAGTAACAGGTAGATGAGTGACAAATGTTGGCCTGGTGTTCTGAGAGTCCTGCCAAATTCAGGCAACACACATGAAGGAGACCCAACTTGGAGTCCAGACATTTCCAAATGATAGTGTTAGATGAGTCGCCCACCAGCGCAGCGAGGTACTCGGCACCGGGTCCAGTCGCTATGAATGGGGATGTCACATTGGCTGCGTCCCGGTCCATGGCCCTGGGACTCACTGTAAAAGGGGAACGGTCTTTAAAGGGAATGGTGATAAAGTCTGTCGTGACGCCACCTGTGGAGTTCGGTCAATAGGGGGACCGAAGCTGTTTTAAAGGGGTTCTCTGGGGGATGTTGTTGCAGCAATGATGGTGACGCTTCCCACAGGTGAAGCGGGATCCCCAGGGCTCATAAGGTGTATGGAGGTGATGGTGTATGCCGGTCAATGAGTAAAGGACACAGCGTTGCAGTCTTTACCTGGTTTACTGAAGATGTAACAGGCCTCAGTCCAGGGTACCGGCACCAGGTACATTAGGTGTCCAGGCAGCCCGGAAACAAGTGAAATCCCCTTGGCAAGTCAGGTTAGGAGCCTTCCACTTTGAGCTCGCTATAAGTCCCTTGCTGCCTGAAGTGTCCTAACAAGGTCCTGGTTCTTTCCCCTGTCCTGGGACACATACCTGTATGGTAGGCAGCTTGAGCCATTACTTCTGGGTCTCTGCATGGTGACTCCAGGCTCCAGAATGCTGCTGTACGACAGGCTTAATTTGGGCAATATACGTGTAGTTTTGTGCCCTCCGGTTCTGCTATGGGGCTTGCAGCTCCCCACAGCCTCCGGCTCCCGGTACCCGGTCTCTGCGCTCTGGCCCCTCGGAGGCTCACTCGCAGCCTCCTTGAGCCCTATTCTCTCCTCTATGCTCTTTTCCCTTTACTTATCACCACAAAATGCCCCGCTGTGATTAGACAGGGGACATTAACGAAAAGAACCATAGAGTACAATAAAAAGATAAACTTTTATTACTATTCATTAAAATACCAATACAGACATAACTTTGACACAAAAATGCCCAAGGGGGTATCCGAACCTCATTTAAGACCAACTTGCAGGAGTTAATCAAACATTTAATAGTTATGCATATGCCTATATTGTGGCGTTTTTCTCATACATGAACCAGCATCCCATCAATATAGGTGATAGTATAAATATAAGGTCTAAACAATATCCGAAAGAATCAAGAGACCTAAAATCCTAATTATAAATGGCCCTGCATAAGAGGTATAGCCCAATGTGCATCGCTGAGCAACAATATCTACCTGATTTCAGAAGGTCATCAGTGAAGGGTGAAAGGTCCGATAGTTCCCCTGCGGCCCGACGCACATTTCGCCCCTAGCTTCTTCCGAGGGCATGCAGTATAGGGATGGGGGGGTTTATAAAAGACCATGTGACCAATCGTGGTGCGCATCGATGCAGGATGCCATGTATTGACAAAAATCTCGGAACGTGTCGGTGCATGCGTCCGTCATTCTCCTCCTCCTATTCAATGCTCTTCCGTAAGTGCGCTCCCCGGCCCGCAAGCTGGAACGCAAGCGAAGTCAGAGCGGAGTCCATCCGGAAGTGCGAGGAGAGGTGACATCACACGCATGCACACTGTTCCGAAACATGAAGGGCGAAGGGAAAGAAAGGTCCCTATTAAAACGCCAGTAAAAGGAGTGTAAAAGAAAGTGAGACACCAATCTACAGAGTGCACAGGACAAAAATATATACCACCATTATTATCATTATAGTGAACGTGCTCAGGGGGAGGGAAAAAGAATAGGAGGGAAAAAAAAGAATAGAAATGGGGAGAAAAGTGATTTAATATTTACTGTCTCACTGTCTGCTCCAGACTGAACTCGCTCCTCCTCCAGACCAGGATCTTTATTCGGGGAAGTTCATCTAAAACCGGGTTTCGAGCTCCCCCTCCTGGCCTGGATTCAGAAAGTATTGTGTGTGTAAAGTTACCTGCCAAAGAGATCCCTCTTGTTTCCAGGCATAGCACTACCCTCCCCGAGAGGATGGACTAATGTGGTACCCGAACTCCTGGGGTGCCACATATACACCATGAAAAGTGGCATAAATTAACCCACAGTAGAAATTTTATAATGGCGCAGTGGTCAGGCATGTGCCATTTATGAGACAGGATCTGGACTGTTGTGAATTATGTTGTCGAGCTCCCTCCTGTGGTCATGAATGGTACTTCGGTGAGTTCGGTCCGTGGGCTCCCTCTGGTGGCTGTGAGTGGAGCTGCTGCTTCTGAGGTTCCTTACACAGGTGACGTGGTTTATCCTTTGGTTGGCTTCTCTATTTAAAGGGAACCTGTCACCCCGAAAATCGCGGGTGAGGTAATCCCACTGGCATCAGGGGCTTATCTGCAGCATTCTGTAATGCTGTAGATAAGCCCCCGATGTTACCTGAAAAAGGAGAAAAAGACGTTAGATTATACTCACCCAGGGGCGGTCCCGCTGCTGGTCAGGTCGGATGGGCGTCTCCGGTCCGCTGCGGCGCCTCCTATCTTCTTTCCATGACGTCCTCTTCTGATCTTCCGCCACGGCTCCGGCGCAGGCGTACTTTGCTCTGCCCTGTTGAGGGCAGACAAAGTACTGCAGTGCACAGGCGCCGGGCCTCTGACCTTTCCAGCGTCTGCGCACTGCAGTACTATCCTCTGCCCTCAAGAGAGCAGAGCAAAGTATGCCTGCGCCGGAGCCATGGCTGAAGATCAGAAGAGGGCGTCATGGAAAGAAGATAGGAGGCGCCGCAGTGTACCGGAGATGCCCATCCGACCTGACCAGCAGCGGGACCGCCCCTGGGTGAGTATAATATAACGTCTTTTTCTCCTTTTTCAGGTAACATCGGGGGCTTATCTACAGCATTACAGAATGCTGCAGATAAGCTCCTGATGCCGGTGGGATTACCTCACCCGCGATTTTCGGGGTGACAGGTTCCCTTTAACTCCACTCAGATCGTTTCTCCATGCCAGCTGTCAATGTTTTAGCATTGGTTCAGTTCGCTCCTGGATCTGTCTGGTGTCCTGTCTTCTCCTGCAGAAGCTAAGTTCCTGATTGTTATTATTGTTCTTGTTTCTTTGTCCAGCTGGTTATCTTGATTTTGTCTTGCTAGCTGGAAGCTCTGGGATGCAGGGTGGCACCCCCGCACCGTGAGTCGGTGCGGAGGACCCTTTTGCACACTCTGCGTGGTCTTTTGTAGGTTTTTGTGCTGACCGCAAAGATTCCTTTCCTATCCTCTGTCTATTTAGTAAGTCGTGCCTCCCTTTGCTGAAACCTATCTCATTTCTGCGTTTGTGACTTTCATCTTTACTCACAGTCATTACATGTGGGGGGCTGCCTATTCCTTTGGGGAATTTCTCTGAGGCAAGGTAGGCTTTATTTTCTTCTCTAGGGCTAGCTAGCTCTTAGGCTGTGACGAGGCACATAGGGAGCGTCAGGAGCGCTCCACGGCTATTTCTAGTGTGTGTGATAGGATTAGGGCTTGCGGTCAGCAGAGCTCCCACATCCCAGAGCTCGTCCTGTATGAGTTTAACTATCAGGTCGGGTGCATTTACAGCTTTGAAATTAAGTTGAAATTAAGAGGTGGATGAGGGACTGATGTAGGCCTGCTGTGCTGGGAGCCCTGATACCTCATGCAACTGCTTTTCAGCTCAGCCACACTCAGGTGGCACAAATATCAGCTTCATATACTACTATTGTTAGCAAAGAAAAAAACACAAACGTTGAGCTTGATTTGAGTTGGTATACATGCAAAACATAAAAGCATGTTCACATTGGCCATAAAACATACAAAACTTAAAAGAAACAAAACGAGCAAAAACCCTACTGCAACTAAATAAATAAAAAGAGAAACTGCATTTAAATAGCATAGTTCTTAGTAACACTGTTTTTGATCAAAAATAGCATAAAAGCCATCACACCTCGACAAGCTAACTCTGATTGGGACAGTCCTACATTGTCTAATTTTAAAAACCTTACCATGTGACAAAGTTGACCTCAGTGTGTGAATAAGGGCAGACAAATTGACTGGGTCCCAACCAGTAGACACCAGTCTCGGGAAGCCTTTAACCCCTTAGCGACCGCCGATACGCCTTTTAACGGCGGCCGCTAAGGGTACTTAAATCACAGCGCCGTTAATTAACGGCGCTGTGGAAAAAGTAAATAGCGCCCCCCAGAGTCGGATTTTCTCCGGGGTCTCGGCTTCCGGGGGTAGCCGAGACCCCAGAGAACATGATTCGGGTTTTTTTTTAACCCACCCCGCATTTGCGATCGCCGGTAATTAACCGTTTACCGGCGATCGCAAAAAAAAAACAAAAAACCGCGATCTCTTTAATTTCTCTGTCCTCCGATGTGAAAAGGGGTCCCAGGTAGCCCCCAAATACTTACCTGTCTCCCCCGGTGCTCCTCGTGGCTCCCGGTGGGCGCATGCGCAGTGCGCCCGCCGGCCGGCCCCGCGAGAATCTTTGGGGTCTCGGCTGCCGGGGGTAGCCGAGACCCCAAAGAGCATGATCGGCCCCGACCCCTGTTTTGCGATCGCCGGTAATTAACTTTACCGGCGACCGCAAAAAAAAAAAAAAAAGTCAAAGTGTAATTCTCTGTACTCTGATGTGATCGCACATCAGAGGACAGAGAAATAGGGGGATTCGGGGACCCTGCCATACTCACCTGTGTCCCTGGGTCCTCCTGCTGCTCCTCCTGGCCACCGGCAAAAGAAAATGGCGGGCGCATGCGCAGTGCGCCCGCCATCTGTCTCCATCTGCCGGCCGGCAGGAGAAGAGCAGTTGGGGCTAAAATTAGGGTTAGGGGTAGGGTTAGGGGTAGGGCTAGGGGTAGGGGTAGGGTTAGGGCTAGGGGTAGGGTTAGTGGTAGGGTTAGGATTAGGGTTAGGGTTAGGGCTAAATTTAGGGTTAGGGTTGGGGCTAAATTTAGGGTTAGGGTTGGGGCTAAATTTAGAGTTAGGGTTGGCGCTAAATTTAGGGTTAGGCTTCTTTCACACTTACGTCGGTACGGGGCCGTCGCAATGCATCGGCCCGACATACCGACGCACGTTGTGAAAATTGTGCACAACGTGGGCAGTGGATGTAGTTTTTCAATGCATCCGCTGCCCAATCTATGTCCTGGGGAGGAGGGGGCGGAGCTACGGCCACGCATGCGCGGTCAGAAATGGCGGATGCGACGTACAAAAAAACGTTACATTGAATGTTTTTTTGTGCTGACGGTCCGCCAAAACACTGATCCAGTGCACGACGGACGCGACGTGTGGCCATCCGTCACGATCCGTCGGCAATACAAGTCTATGGGCAAAAAACGCATCCTGCGGGCACATTTGCAGGATCCGTTTCTTGTCCAAAACGACGGATTGCGACGGATGCCAAACAACGCAAGTGTGAAAGTAGCCTTAGGGCTAGGGTTAGGATTGGGGCTAAAGTTAGGGCTAGGGTTGGGGCTAAAGTTAGGGTTAGAGTTGGGATTAGGGTTAGGGTTTGGATTAGGGTTGGTATTAGGGTTAGGGTTGGCATTAGGGTTACGCTTGGGATTAGGGTTAGGTTTGGGATTAGGGTTAAGGTTAGGGTTGTGATTAGGGGTGTATTGGGATTAGGGTTAGGTTTGAGGTTAGGGTTGAGATTAGGATTAGGGGTGTGTTGGATTTAGGGTTTTGATTAGGGTTATGGTTAGGGTTGACATTAGGGTTGTTTTGGGGTAAGGGTTGTGATTATGGTTAGGGTTAGTGATTAGGATTATGGATCAGGTTGGGATTAGGGTTAGGGGTGTGTTGGGGTTAGGGTTGGAGCTAGAATTGGGGAGTTTCCACTGTTTAGGTACATCAGGGGGTCTCCAAACACGATAGCCAATTTTGCGCTCAAAAAGCCAAATGGTGCTCCCTCCCTTCTGAGCTCTGCCGTGCGCCCAAACAGTGGGTTACCCCCACATATGGGGCATCAACGTACTCGGGATAAATTGGACAACAACTTCTGGGGTCCAATTTCTCTTGTTACGCTTGTGAAAATAAAAACTTTGTGGCTACAAAATCCTTTTTGTGGAAAAATATATATATATTTTTTTATGACTCTGCATTATAAACTTCTGTGAAGCACTTGGGCATTCAAAGTTCTCACCACACATCTATATAAGTTCCTTGGGGGGTCTAGTTTCCAAAACGGGGTCACTTGTGGGGGGTTACTACTGTTTAGATACATCAGGGGCTCTGCAAACGCAACATAACGCCCACAGACCATTCTATCAAAGTCTGCATTCCAAAACGGCGCTCCTTCCCTTCCGAGCTCTGCCGTGCGCCCAAACAGTGGTTTACCCCCACATATGGGGTATCAGCATACTCAGGACAAATTGGACAACAACTTTTGGGGTCCAATTTCTCTTGTTACCCTTGTGAAAATAAAAACTTGGGGGCTACAGTATCTTTTTTGTGGAAAAAAAAAATATTTTTTATTTTCACGACTCTGCATTATAAACTTCTGTGAAGCACATGGGGGTTCAAAGTGCTCACCACACATCTAGATAAGTTCCTTAAGGGGTCTAGTTTCCAAAATGGGGTCACTTGTGGGGGGTTTCTACTGTTTAGGCACATCAGGGGCTCTCCAAACGCGACATGGCGTCCAATCTCAATTCCAGCCAATTCTACATTGAAAAAATAAAACGGCGCTCCTTCACTTCCAAGCTCTGCGGTGCGCCCAAACAGTGGTTTACCCTCACATATGGGGTATCGACGTATTCAGGAGAAATCGCACAACAACTTTTGTGGTCTAGTTTCTCCTGTTACCCTTGTGAAAATAAGAATTTGTGGGCGAAAAGATCATTTTTGTGTAAACAAAAGCGATTTTTTTATTTTCACGGCTCTACGTTATAAACTTCTGTGAAGCACTTGGGGGTTCAAAGTGCTCACCACACATCTAGATAAGTTCCTTAAGGGGTCTAGTTTCCAAAATGGTGTCACTTGTGGGGAGTTTCCACTGTTTAGGCACATCAGGGGCTCTCGAAACGTGACATGGCGTCCGATCTCAATTCCAGCCAATTCTGCATTGAAAAAGTCAAACGGCGCTCCTTCATTTCTAAGTTCTGCGGTGCACCCAAAAAGTGGTTTACCCCCACATATGGGGTATTGACGTATTCAGGAGAAATTGCATAACAAAATTTATGGTTACATTTATGTTTTTACACTTGTGAAAATAAAAAAAAATGGTTCTGAATTAAGATGTTTGCAAAAAAAAGTTAAATGTTCATTTTTTCCTTCCACATTGTTTCAGTTCCTGTGAAGCACGTAAAGGGTTAATAAACTTCTTGAATGTGGTTTTGAGAACCTTGAGGGGTGTAGTTTTTAGAATGGTGTCACACTTGGGTATTTTCTATCATATAGACCCCTCAAAATGACTTCAAATGTGATGTGGTCCCTAAAAAAAATGGTGTTGTAAAAATGAGAAGTTGCTGGTCAACTTTTAACCCTTATAACTCCCTAACAAAAAAAAATTTTGTTTCCAAAATTGTGCTGATGTAAAGTAGACATGTGGGAAATGTTATTTATTAACTATTTTTCATGACATAGCTCTCTGATTTAAGGGCATAAAAATACAAAGTTTGAAAATTGCAAAATTTTAAAAATTTTCGCCATATTTCCGTTTTTTTCATAAATAATCACAAGTAATATCGAAGAAATGTTACCACTAACATGAAGTACAATATGTCACGAAAAAACAGTCTCAGAATCAGCGGGATCCGTTGAAGCATTCCAGAGTTATAACCTCATAAAGTGACAGTGGTCAGAATTGCAAAAATTGGCTCGGTCATTAAGTACCAAATTGGCTCTGTCACTAAGGGGTTAAGTGTAATTTCCAGCTCAGAAAAGAGAGGCCACACCCCGGTTTGCACAGAATGCAAAAATACAAAGCAAAAAAACACAAACGTTGAGCTTGCTTTGAGTTGGTATACAAGCAAAACATAAACGCATGTTCACGCATGTTGCAACCTAGGACTGGTATTATACGCACCTACTGCCAGGCGGCCACTACCTGTCTGGGAATTGGCACAGCTATGTCTGGATGCGAAGCACTGTATACCTCCCTACACGGACAGGCTTAGTGCGACTAACATGGGCAAGGTTTTGATTGATGTCCCTAAGTCTGTTCATAAACGTGTTGCTTACTCAAGGGGCCGACTTCTGGAGCTGCGCGGGCTAATGCCTTCTCCTGCAGTGGGTAGACCACGTGTCCCGTGTGAGGTAAGGCGACCCTACAGAGGCTGCAGAGCGGGCAAAAAACTTAAGGCAAGGCAAAGACGGTTCAAACCTGTAGTTCCGTCCATCATCATGGGGAATGTTCAATCACTGGGTAATAAGTCGGATGAACTGCTGGGATTAATACGGACCCAGAGGGAATACAAAGAATGCAGTTTGATATGCTTTACTGAAACATGGTTACGTGGCGAGATCCCGGACTCAAGTGTTTCAGTACCAGGATTTCACATGGTTCGGGCGGATAGAGACACTATGAAGAGCGGCAAAAAAAAGGGTGGTGGAGTTATACTTTACATAAACAATGGTTGGTGCAATCAGGGGCATGTGACTGTAAGGGAGCGCCATTGTTGTCCGAACATTGAATTGCTAGCTGTTGGCCTCAGACCTTACTATATTCCTAGAGAATTCTCACTTGTTACTGCAATAGTGTTGTACATACCACCAACTGCAAACCATGAGGCTGCAGGTGAAGTGCTGTCAGGAGTCATTGCTCGGCTCCAGCTGAAACACCCCAACTCGCTTACTGTAATCTCTGGGGATTTTAACCGAGCTAAAATTTCTACTGCGTTACCTAAATTTTATCAATTTGTGAAATGTACAACACGTGACAATATTACTTTAGACTAAAGGCCCCTTCACATTTAGCGACGCTGCAGCGATACCGACAACGATCCGAATCGCTGCAGCGTCGCTGTTTGGTCGCTGGAGAGCTGTCACACAGACCGCTCTCCAGCGACCAACGATGCCGGTAACCAGGGTAAACATCGGGTAACTAAGCGCAGGGCCGCGCTTAGTAACCCGATGTTTACCCTGGTTACCATGCTAAAAGTAAAAAAAAAAAACAGTACATACTTACCTACAGCCGTCTGTCCTCCAGCGCTGCGCTCTGCTTCTCTGCTCTCCTCCTGTACTGTCTGTGAGCCGGAAAGCAGAGCGGTGACGTCACCGCTCTGCTTTCCGGCTCACAGCCAGTACAGGAGGAGTGCAGAGCGCAGCGCTGGAGGACAGACAGCTGTAGGTAAGTATGTAGTGTTTGTTTTTTTTACTTTTAGCATGATAACCAGGGTAAACATCGGGTTACTAAGCGCGGTCCTGCGCTTAGTTACCCGATGTTTACCCTGGTTACCAGTGAAGACATCGCTGGATCGGTGTCACACACGCCGATCCAGCGATGTCAGCAGGAGTCCAGCGACGAAATAAAGTTCTGGACTTTATTCAGCGACCAACGATCTCCCAGCAGGGGCCTGATCGTTGGTCGCTGTCACACATAACGATTTCATTAACGATATCGTTGCTACGTCACAAATAGCAACGATATCGTTAACAATATCGTTATGTGTGAAGGTACCTTTACTCTATGCGAATGTCAAGAATGCTTATTCATCCTCTACCCTGCCGCCCTTGGGGAAGTCTGATCACAATCTTGTACTATTGTCACCAGTCTACCAACCTGTTGTTAGTACACAGCCTCCTAAGATTAAATCAGTTAGAATGTGGAATCCAACAAATGAACAGGCTTTACAGGATTGCTTTCATCTTCACAGAGTGTGATGTGCTGCTTGGGACAATGGACGAGTATACAAATGTTAATGAAGTGGTTGGTAGAGTGACTGACTACATTAACTTCTGCACTGATATGTTGGTGCCAACTAAAAATATTAGGTGTTTTGCAAACAACAAGCCATGGATAACAAAGAAATTGAAGCATTTGCTCAACAGGAAAAAAAAGGCATTTAAACTGGGTGACAAAGAGGAAATTAAAATGATACAGCATGAATTGAAGCATAAAATAAAGGAGGCCCAGGAAGCCTTCAGAATTAAACTTGAAAAGAAACTGTCCCACAATAATACCAGAGAAGTTTGGTCAGGAATGAAATTACTGACTGGGCTTAAGCTGAGGCCTGAAAATGATCGAGGAACAATGGACAAGGCTAATGAGATGAATCAGTATTTCAACAGATTTAGCAGTACATGTGTAATACCAACTGATAGTGGATGGGAACTGGGTGCAAATTCTGCAACATCGATATTGAAGGATGAGCAGACTAATTTTAGAGTATCCGAAAATGATGTGAGGAGGCAGTTTAAGTCACTTAACATTGGTAAAGCTGCAGGACCTGATGGACTCAGCTCACGTGTCCTTAAAGTTTGTGCAGACCAGCTGTGTACTGTCTTTACACGCTTATTTAATGGAAGTCTACAAACACAGAGGGTACCAGTGTTATGGAAAACTTCCTGTCTGGTGCCGGTACCCAAGACGACTTCTCCTGCAACCCTAAATGACTATCGTCCTGTAGCCTTAACATCTCATGCTATGAAGGCCTTGGAAAGATTAGTGCTTGCTCACTTAAGACCGAGGGTTAACGCTTTTATCGATCCCCTTCAGTTTGCCTACCGACATAGATTGGGGGTGGATGATGCTATCCTTTCTCTGTTACATAGGGTACATTCATTTCTGGAGATTGACGGAACCACGGTGCGAGCGATGTTCTTCGATTTCTCGAGTGCATTTAACTCCCTGCAGCCACTTTTACTACACAAAAAGATGACTGATATGAAGGTTGAGGAGGGGATGAGAAATTGGATAACTGACTACCTATCAGACCGGCCACAGTTTGTACAGATGGGAGCAGTGGTGTCAAGCAGATTACTGAGCAGTGTAGGTGCCCCCCAGGGAACGGTGCTTGCGCCCTTTCTATTCACACTGTATACTTCAGACTTTCAGTATAAATCTGAACTTTGCCACCTTCAAAAATTTTCGGATGACTCTGTGGTTGTGGGATGCATTAGGGGAGATCAGGGGGATGAGGAATATAGAAGGGTGGTGTCGAATTTCGTGGATTGGTGCAATGGTAACTATCTACAACTAAATGTTAAGAAAACCAAGGAGTTGGTGGCCAACTATAGCAGGATAAAGATGGAATGCTTACCGATCACTATTGCTGGTCAGGAGGTAGAGCAGGTGGAGAGTTACAAATATTTGGGGGTCCATTTGGATAGCAAACTGGACTGGAGATGCCACTCAGAGTTTGTCTACAAGAAGGGGACGAGCAGATTGTATTTCCTAAGGAAACTGAGGTCTTTTAATGTGTGTAGCAAAATGTTAGAAATGTTCTACCAATCTGTGGGGCAAGTGCCATCTTTTTTGCAATCACGTGCTGGGGTAGTAGTGTGCGGGCCTCTGATGCTAATAAGCTGAATAAGATTATCAAGAAGGCAAGTTCTGCTGTGGGCTGTAATCTGGACTCTTTTGGGGAGGTAGTGGAGAAAAGAACTCTGAAAAAGTGTATGGCGATTATGAACAATAATGCACATCCATTATATGAGCTATTCATGAGACAGAAGAGCACCTTCAGTAACCGGCTAATACTTCTGAGGTGTAAGAAGGAAAAATATAGGAAATCGTTTGTGCCAACTGCCATGGGAATGTACAACAATAACATTAGGGTTAAACCACCAAGGTGAATGTCTACTTATTTCTCTACATTTCAGTTCACTTGTTGTGTATGTCCTATTCTAATGTATAATGTATAATGTTCTTCTGTCAACAAACTGTCATGTCAACTATGTAATTCCTTTATGATTTTTATGATTTAAGTCATGCTGCTGTGATACCATAATTTCCCACGGGATCAATAAAGTGTATCGTATCGTATCGTATCGTACATTGGCAATAAAACATACAAAACCTACAAGAAACATAATGAGCAAAAACCCTGCTGTAACTAAATTTATAAAAGGCAAAAGTGCATTTAAATAACACAGAGTTCTTAGTAATACTGTTTTTGATCAAAAATGGCACAAAAGCCATCCCACCTTGACCAGCTTCGTAGACTACTATTGTTAGCAGTCTGGCATGGGCCATGCATGAGACTTAGCCTGGGACAGCATTTACAGCTGTGAAATTAAGTTAAAATTAAGAGTAGAGATGAGCGAACCTTTCAAAGTTTGGTTTGCCGAAAGTCCCAATGTTCACTGAACATGTTCACCCTACAGTTTGGCAAATGTACAAGAAATCCACTAAATTTAATGCAGGATTTGGGAATATTTCGCTTGCAAAAAAGAAGACTGAGAGGAGACTTAATAGCTGTCTAGTGTCTACAAATATCTCAAGGGCTGTCACATAGTTGAAGTATCATCTTTATTCTCGTTTGCACAAGGAAAGACTAGAAGCAATGGGATAAAACTGAATGGGAGGAGACACAGATTAGATATTAGAAAAAAGTTTTTGACAGTTAGGGTGATCAATGAGTGGAACAGGCTGCCATGACGTGGTGAGTTCTCCTTCCATGGAAGTTCTCAAACAGAGGCTGGACAGACATCTGTCTGGGATGATTTAGTGAATCCTGCTTTGAGCAGGTGGTTGGACCAAATGACCCAGTAGGTCCCTTCCAACTCTATCATTCTATGATTCTATAATGGTAGGCAAAACCAAACATATACACAAAACGTTAAGGGGTGCCAAAAGCTTCCCAAACATCTAAAATTAGGGGCAGACACCATGAAAAGTGGCATCAATTGACCACAGTAAAAATTTGCTAATGGCACAGAGGCAATCAGTCATGCAAGAGGTATCAGAGTCTGGGTGAGAATTTACAGTTTTGAATTGAAGTTTCAATTAATACATGGTGGTTAAGGGAGCCATGTAAGCCTTCTTTGCTGGGAGCCCTCATACCTCATGTAACAGTTTTTTTTCTCCCAGTCACACTCAGATGGCACAAACATCAGTTTCTTAGAGTAGTATTGGTAGAAAAATGTAAGTAACACTGGTAGTTGAGTAAAAGTAAGTGCGGGCCTGCCTATCTAGGAGCCCTGCTTCTACAGGCAACACACTTGAAGGAGACCCAAAGTGGATTATCCACATTTCAAACAACTATTGTCACACATGACTAATGTGGCATCAATTTCCACAGAGTAAAAACAGTATAATAGGCCTCTGACACACCTTAAGGTACCGTCACACTGGACGATATCGCTAGCGATCCGTGACATTGCAGCGTCCTGGCTAGCGATATCGTCCAGTGTGACACGCAGCAGCGATCAGAATCCTGCTGTGATGTCGTTGGTCGGGGCAGAAAGTCCAGCACTTTGTTTCATCGCTGGACGTCCCGCTGACATCGCTGAATCGGCATGTGTGACGCCGATTCAGCGATGTCTTCGCTGGTAACCAGGGTAAACATCGGGTTACTAAGCGCAGGGCCGCGCTTAGTAACCCGATGTTTACCCTGGTTACCATCGTTAAAGTAAAAAAAACAACCACTACATACTTACCTACCGCTGTCTGTCCCCGGCGCTCTGCTTTCCTGCACTCACTGTGAGCGCCGGGCAGCCGGAAAGCAGAGCGGTGACGTCACCGCTCTGCTTTCCGGCCGCTGTGCTCACAGCCAGAGCAGAGAAACCCAGCGCCGGGGACAGACAGCGGTAGGTAAGTATGTAGTGTTTGTTTTTTTACTTTAACGATGGTAACCAGGGTAAACATCGGGTTACTAAGCGCGGCCCTGCGCTTAGTAACCCGATGTTTACCCTGGTTACCAGCATCGTTGGTCGCTGGAGAGCTGTCTGTGTGACAGCTCTCCAGCGACCAAACAGCGACACTGCAGCGATCCGGATCGTTGTCGGTATCGCTGCAGCGTCGCTTAGTGTGACGGTACCTTTACACTACAGTGGTCACCACACTAAAAATGTAACAAAAATAGAGGATTCTGAAGATAGCAGAAAGCAAGCAACGTTTCGACCCACTCCTAAGTCTTTTTCAACCACACTATGGGGAACCTCTACCCAGCCCCCTGGCAACAAGCCGAAACATCCAAAAGCATTGAAGGAATTCCCCAGCACTTACCCCTGGTTGTCTACCACAATAGAAATGCTTGAAAAAGACTCAGGATTGGGTCAAAATGTTGCTTGCTTTCTGCTATCTTCAGAATTATCTATTTTTATTACATTTCTAGTGTGGTGACCACTGTAAATAAAATTTTACACATTTTGCATTCATCTATGAGTGCGGCTGTTTCTCCTGTTTAGTTGAACTTAATCCTGTTCAGCCAGGACCAACCTACCTTGCTGAGAGTGCACCTTCCACTTCAGGCAGCCCACCAGATGGAGACCCAACTTAAATGCTATGTGCACACGTTCAGGATTTCTTGCAGAAATTTCCTGAGCAAAACCGGACATATTCTGCAAGAAATCAGCATGCGTTTTTTTTCGCGTTTTTGACGTTTTTTTTTCACATGTTTGACGCGTTTTTTGCACGTTTTAGACAGGTTTTTTCCGGAGCTTCCCAATGCATTAAATAGCGGGAAAATCACGAAAAAATCCGCAAAATTAATGAACATGCTGCTTTTTTTACCGCGATGCGTTTTTTCCGCGAATGTGCACAAACATTGCAAAATGCATTCTAAATGATGGTATGCGTTTTTTATGCGTTTTATAGCGTTTTTGCAAAAAAAACGCAATGTGTGCACACAGCCTTAGTCTTCAGATTTAAAAAAAATGTTTGTATCAGCAGCAATAGCAACAGCAGGCACAGAAGTCATGACAAAGGTGTCACAGACTGCAGTAATGCGAGATCAATGCATGACGCTAAAAACTACACCTAGTCTGGCCAGTCTGTGACTGGGGTGCAAAAGTTAATAGAAATTCAAGACTTGTTTATTTTGATGAAAATTTGGCGGTCTACGCTTTCAGGGGACCTCCTGATGCACTTACCATTCAGAACACCTCCAGCAGTGCTAAAGACCCGTTCTGAGAGAACGCTAGTTTCTGGGCATGACAAAACCTCCAAGGCATGACAGGTAAACTCAGGCCACTCTTCCATTTTTGAAGACCGAAATGCAAAAGGGTTTAAATTCCCTCTGATGCCATTGATATTGAGCTTGAGATACTCCTGCACCATCCTCTCCAGTCATCCATAACGTGTCTGACTTGTAGTCTGTTCTGCTGGTCTAAAAATGTTTGAAATGACGCAAATAAATTTTCGAACTTTGAAGGATTATTCATTTAATCCAGATAGTCATACCACACAAAAACATAGATAAATAACATTTCCCTCATGTCTGTTTTACAGAAGCACCATTTGTAAAATTTAGCTTTATTTGGCTATGAATTGCCATGGCAAACATCTGGACCACACGATCAAGATTTCAGAGTGCCGATGGGGTTAAAGAGGGAGCCCCTGCACTCTGTTAGCCATCTAGATGCTTTAGTCATTTTTAACAGCAGCATTTAAACGGCTATAGTCGGCAGCAACACTGATCATGGCTGATACAGGAGGTTGTCAACTACATTGTACAGCTGACAGCTATGGGATTGTCACCTGCATGGGGATGCTATTCTCTTATAATGCAGGTCAGTAAAAAGACATATTGGTGGTCACTAAGGGGTTAACAAAATTCATACCAATAGGTTTCATTTTAGATTTTTTTCCACCTTTATTGTCATCTATCTGTTGAAGTCCAGTGAAAAACAAACTGAAAATTTTGAGCAGAACAAAAATCCTAAAGAGTTAAAGTAATGTGGTTCATAAATAAGCACAACCTTAAAGGGAAGGTGCAGCAATTTTGTTTTTGTATTAAAAATGATTGTTTATATAAACAATTATTTTTAATACAAAATTATTTTTTTTAACTTTAATATCTTTTCTATTATTAATTATTTTTGCAGCCACTGGGCGCCGCCATTTTCCTTTGCAGGAGTGTAAGAGTCCCAGCACGACACTTACACTCTGCAAATACGGCAGCATAACCCCGTACTTCGCCTGTCACCTCGCTTTCACACATCGCCAGGACAGGATGGAGAAGACAGGATCTGAGGAGGGGAATGGAGTCTGCATGCAATGTCTGGATCAGAACAGGCCATCAATCCACAGAAATGTTTCATGGATTTCTGTGGAGCAGACAAGCAGACGGTCCATCCATGTGTATAAAAGACAGCGCACTGCTCTCCTCACCCTGTTCCCTCCACCATATATCTCCCAGAATCCTTGCTGCCTGCCATCCTCAGTGACCGTCTACTTGTCAGTATAAGGCTAGGTTCACACTAGCGTTGCGCCGCCCTGCGTCGGCGACGCAACGCGCGACGCTCGTAAAAACGCGCGCAGACGCGCGCAAAAACGCGCGTGTTTTGCGACGCGTGCGTCGTTTTTGACGAAAATCGGACGCACAGAAAATGCTACAATGTAGCGTTTTCTTGCGTCCGACGCTAGCGTCGGAAACGACGCACGTGGCAAAAACGCCACCAAAACAACGCACGCGTCCCCTATGTTAAACATAGGGGCGCGTCGCCGCTGCGTCGCCGCTGCGTCGCCGGCGCAACAGCGACGCACATTGGCGGAACGCCAATGTGAACGTAGCCTTACTCTGTAGTCACCAACAAAATGGCTGCTCACTGGGTTCCTGAATATCATCCTCTTATCCCTTAGCAAACACCCACAGGGGGAGGAGAGGAGACATCACACACGTCAGCAGACTCCGCTCATAATTACTGCACTGCTGCAATGTGAGCTATTTGTGCACTAGGTTTTTGTGAAATTTCAGCAGCTGCTCCCCCTGGTGTTTAAAAGTGGAAATTCCAAAAGTTTTCAAATTATTTTTTACTAAATTATAAAGAAATGATAATATTTTTTAAGAAAATGTAAACATTAAGGCTGCTTTCACACATCAGGTTTTTGGTTTCAGGCACAATCCGGCAGTTTCAGGCACAATTTGGATCAGTTTTTTTCTGACGCCTGATCCGTTTTTTCCCCATAGAGTTGTATTACTGCCGGATTGTGCCTGAAGGACATGCGTTTCATCCGTTTTGTGCCGGATCCGTCCCTTCAGGCTTTTTTGCCGGACACAAAAAAGTCTCCTCCAACGTTTTTTGTGTCCGGCGAAAAAGCCTGAAGGGACGTTTCCGGCAATAAACGCATGGAACTGATGTGTGAAAGAACATTTCCAGCGACCGAATCCGTTTTTTACACACTGAGCATGCCCAGAAGCTTTGTTTTTGATTCTGACATGGAAAAAATCTCTCTCTCTCTCCCTCCCCCCCCCACCAGGAACTCAAAAACCATGCGCAGTACATAGAGCCGGATCCAGCTAAAAAACGGATCCAGTGCATCAATTTGCATCAGTTTTTCACAATTTACACCGGATCTGTTTTTTAGCAAATTTGCTAGATTGTGCCTGAAACCAAAAACCTGATGTGTGAAAGCAGCCTAATTCTTTACATTTTTTCAATTGCGGTAAAAAAAATTTTTTTTGATGGCACCTTCCCTTTAAACTAATGCTTTGTTGAAGTACCCTTTGAATTTATGATAGCATTCAGCATTTGTGGTTGTTAATCTATCAGCATGGCACATCTAGAATTAGCATCTATTTCTTCACTCATTTGCTCCAAATCCGTCAGATTGCCAGGATATCTCCCGTGTACAGCACCCAATTCAGGTCACCCACAGATTTTCATTTTGATTAAAGCCTGGACTCTTAATTCTGCTGAAGCTATTATTTTGTTGATTTGCAGGCATGCTTTGGTTTGTTGTGCTAAAATGTGATATTGTTCTTCAGTTTTTTAGTAGAGGACTTGAGATTTTGATGAAAAACTGACTGATATTTGGAACGGTTCATAATTCTCTCCTCCTGAAATAAAGCCTCAATTCTAGCTGATAGAAAACTGCCCCAAAGCATAATGCAGCCTCCACACTGCTTCACTTTGTGTTTGGTGTTCATTTGGTGCTGCTCAGTGATGGTGTTGTGCCAAAAATATTTTTGGGAATAATGGCCGAAAGTTCAAACTTGGTCTTATCAGACTATTACGCATATTCTCACATGCCTTTGGCAGAGTTGATGTGGATTTTGGCCTCAATGTCTTTCTTTGTAAGAAATGGCTTCCTTCTGCCAACCTACCCCACAAGCTAGACAAATGAAGATTACATGAGATTGTTGTCACATGCAGTACACAAGAAGTACTTGCTAGACATTCCAGCATCTCTCATTAATGTTGTTGAAGGCCTCTTGCCAGTCTCCTGGACCATATTCCATCTTGTATTTTCAGCAATTTTTGAAGAATGTCTAGTTCTAGGTAATGCCACTGCTTTGCCAAATTTAAGCCACTTCATTGAATAGTATACAACAGTACATAAACATTTAAAACACTTAAAAATTGAACAAACTTATCCCCACAATAAAATAATGATTAGGAAGCCAACAGCAGCCCATCCATACAATAATGGATCATCTTCCCATTAAAGTACATTGACAAGAATAACTAAATAATATACAATGAGTTCAGAATATGCACAATACAAAAATGGGGATTAAACACGCCAAGCAATATCAAATGATAATAACTTGGGTTGAGCGAAACGGATCGGTCATATTCATAAGTCGCCGACTTTTGGCAAAATCGGGTTTCATGAAACCCGACCCGATCCCTGTGTGGAGTCGGCCACGCGGTCGGCGACCTTCGCTCCAAAGTCACGTTTCATATGACGCGTTCAGTGCCATTTCTCAGCCAATGAAGGTGGACGCAGAGTGTGGGCAGCGTGATGACATAGGTCCTGTTCTCCACCATCTTAGAGAAGGGCATGGCAGTGATTGGCTTGCTTTCTGCGGCGTCACAGGGGTTATAAAGAGGCGTGCACGCAGACCGCCATCTTACTGCTGCCGATGTGAGCATAGGGAGAGGTTGCTGCCGCTTCGTCAGAAGCAGGGATAGCGTTAGGCAGGGAATATAAACCCCCAAACCGCTTGTGCTGTAGCGATTTCCACTGTCCAACACCACCTTTTCTTAGCAGGGACAGTGGAGGCTAGATTTTTTTTCATCAGCTCTGTAGCTTATTGGGCTGCCCTAGAAGGCTCCCTGATAGCTGCATTGCTGTTTGTACGCCGCTGTGAAAACCAACTGCTTTTTACAAAGCACAAATCCTGTTGCTCCTTCCTTTCTGCACAGCTATCTTGTTTGTTTGTCCACACTTTTGTGTGCAGCAGTCCTTTTTATTGCTGCCTGCCATACTTTTCTGAGATTACTGTAGGGAGATAGTAATTGTAGTACAGTCCCTTTTTTATATATATATATATATATATATATATATATATATATATATATATATATATATATATATCTTCAAGCCATTTTCTGCCACTGAAACTATACTGTAATACAGTGGGCCTGATTTATTCACTAGTCTCCCATAAAAAATAAAAAAGGGGAGATAAATATTGGCAAATCTGTGCATCTACACCAGTCCTGTATGTGGTATCTGTCATTCATTTTCTGCCACAGAAAATATACTGTAATACAGTGGGCCTGATTTATTCACTAGTCTCCCATAAAAAATAAAAAAGGGAGATAAATATTGGCAAATCTGTGCATCTGCACCAGTCCTGTCTGTGGTATCTGTCATTCATTTTCTGCCACAGAAAATATACTGTAATACAGTGGGCCTGATTTATTCACTAGTCTCCCATAAATAATAAAAAAGGGGATATAAATATTGGCAAATCTGTGCATCTGCGCCAGTCCTGTCTGTGGTATCTCTCATTCATTTTCTGCCACAGAAAATATACTGTAAAACAGTGGGCCAGATTTATTCACTAGTCTCCCATAAAAAAACAAAAAGGGGAGATTAATATTGGCAAATCTGTGCATCTGTGCCAGTCCTGTCTGTGGTATCTGTCATTCATTTTCTGCCACAGAAAATATACTGTAATAAAGTGGGCCTGATTTATTCACTAGTCTCCCATATAAAAAAAGGGGAGATTTTTATTTCCAGTGTGTGCATCTGCGTCAGTCCTGTTAGTGGCATATCTGTCAGCCACTGTCTGCCACTGAAGCTGTGTACTGTAATACAGTGGGCCTGACTTTCCCTGCAGTCTCAGACACCTATAAAGGGAGATTTAAATTCACAACAAGTTTGCGTACACCTTCTAACTGGTTTTACAGTACCAAATACCGTTTGTTAGTTTGGTTACATTTTTCCAAGAATGAGGAAGTCTGGTGGAAGATGTCGTGGCCGTAGGTGGTCATTGCCAGCTGGTAATGATGGTAGTGGTGGTGGAGCATCAGGTGGTCGTGGGAAAAGCAATATAGCACCTAAGTCTCGAGTTGTTCAGCCACCGTCATCGTCTGGCTACACAAGGCCTTGAACGCTCCCTTTTCTGGGAGTAGGAAAACCGCTTTTAAAGCCGGAGCAGCAGGAACAAGTTTTGGCTTTCCTTGCTGACTCTGCCTCTAGCTCTTTCGCCTCCTCTTCGGAAAGTGCAAAATGTAAAAGCAGCGCGTCGTCAGTGGATGTTCCCGGTCAGGGACAAGTCGCTTCCTTGTGTTCTTCACCCAGAACAACAGAGAAGGATGCGTCAGGCGACACAACGGGTTACTCCATGGAGTTCTTTACATATACCGTGCCTGGGTTAGCGTGGGAAATTGTTAACAGGCCATGCCCATTACAAGATGAATCGGACATGGAGTGCACTGATGCACAGCCACAACTAGATTATTATGCTGTTCCTTTGACTCAGATCACAACATTGCCCTCGCAGTGTACTGATCCAGAATCTGACCCTGATGAGACTATGGAGCCCCGCCACGAACGCTATAGCACCGGCTTACACGGTGACACAGAGGAAGGTGCACAGGACATAGAAGAGGAGGTCATAGATGACCCAGTTGTTGACCCCGATTGGCAGCCATTGGGTGAACAGGATGCAGCCGGCAGTAGCTCTGAAGCAGAGGAGGAGGAGCCGCAGCAGGCATCAACATCGCAACAGCTTCCATCTGGCAGGCCCGTATCTGGCCAAAAACGTGTGTCAAAACCTAAAACTGTTGTAGGACAGCGTGGCCATACGGTAAAGTAGCTCAGTGTGCAATGCCTGAAAACGTATTCGATAGTAGGAAGAGTGCAGTCTGGCACTTTTTTAAACAAGATCCAAATGATCAGCGCAAAGTCATCTGTAAGAACTGCTCAAGGACCTTCAGCAGAGGTCAGAATGTTAAAAATCTAAATACAAGTTGCATGCGTAGACATTTAACCACCATGCACTTGCAAGCCTGGACTAACTACCAAACGTCCCTTAACGTTGTTGCACCCTCTCACAATGAAGCTAGTCAGCAACGCTACATCCCTTCCCTCACTGTAAGCTTACCGTTTACAACACCACCTGCAGCAACTGTGGAGGTTTCGTCGCAGGGCCAAAGCAGTCAGGGTCAGGGAATCACCAGTTTCGTGGTAGGAAACACTGTAGGCCAACAGCAAGAATACCATCACCAACCCTCTCTGTCTGCCATGTCCACCGGCACCCCCGCTAGTTCCACCATATGCAGCTCTCCAGTCCAGCTCACCCTACAAGAGACTCTCGTTAGGAAAAGGAAGTATTCATCCTCTCATCCGCGTACACACGGTTTGAACGCCTACATTGCTAGACTAATCTCGTTAGAGATGATGCCCTACCGGTTAGTTGAAAGCGAAGCTTTCAAAGCCCTGATGGACTACGCTGTACCACGCTACGAGCTACCCAGGCGACACTTCTTTTTGAGAAAAGCCATCCCAGCCCTCCACCAGCATGTAAAAGACTGCATTGTCCATGCACTCAGGCAATCCGTGAGTAGAAAGGTGCACCTGACAACAGATGCATGGACCAGTAGGCATGGCCAGGGGCGTTACGTGTCCCATTATGGAACAGCTAGTGGCAAGCGTCAGCAGGCTGTATTGGCAATGAAGTGTTTGGGCGACAAAAGACACACCGCGGTCCGAGTTCTTGCAGCAAGAAACTCCGTCATGGCTGGGCAGTGTACAGGCAAGGTAGTGAGTGATAATGGAAGGAATTTTACTGCTGCCATATCCCTTTCACAACTGAAACACATTCCTTGCCTGGCTCACACCTTAAACCTGGTGGTGCAGTGCTTCCTGAAAAGTTATCCGGGGTTACCTTACCTGCTCCTGAAGGTGCTCAGACTTTGCTCGCACATCCGCCATACCCCCGTACACTCCAGCCGTATGCAGAACCATCAGTGATCTTTGAACCTTCCCCAGCATCGCCTAATCATCGATGTTGCAACAAGGTGGAACTCCACACTGCACATGCTTCAGAGACTGTGCGAACAGAGGCGTGCTGTTATGTATTTGTGGGAGGATACACATACACGGGCAGGCAGTTGGATGGCAGACATGGAGTTGTCAGGTGTGCAGTGGTCGAAGCTACAAGACCTGTGTCAAGTCCTTCAGTGTTTTGAGGAATGCACACTGCTGGTTAGTGCAGACAATGCCATAATAAGCATGAGCATCCCCCTAATGCGTCTGCTGATGCAAAGTTTGACGCACATAAAGGAGCAGGCGTCTGCAGCCGAGGACGAGGGAAGCCTTGATGACAGTCAGCCATTGTCTGGTCAGGGAAGTATACTGGATGAGGTGGTGAGCGAAAAGGAGGAGGACGAGGAGGATGATGGGGGTGAGTATTTTTGGATGAGTAAGCTTCTCAGGGGGCAATAGAAACTGGTGGCGTTGCAAGGCCAGTTTCAGGGTTTTTGAGGGAGACAAGTGACGTTGATTTGCCCGAAAGTGCTCCTCAACCCAGCACAAGCAGTGAATTGACAACTGGAACATTGGCCCACATGGCGGATTATGCCTTGCGTATCCTAAAAAGGGACCCCCACATTATAAAAATGATGACCGATGACGATTACTGGTTGGCCTGCCTCCTGGATCCATGCTATAAGGGGAAACTGCAAAATATCATGCAGATGATACAAAACTATGTAAAGCAGTTAATACAAGAGAAGATAGTATTCTGCTACAGATGGATCTGGATAAGTTGGAAACTTGTGCTGAATGGTGGCAGATGAGGTTTAACAATGATAAATGTAAGGTTATACACATGGGAAGAAGGAATCAATATCACCATTACACACTGAACGGGAAACCACTGGGTAAATCTGACAGGGAGAAGGACTTGGGGATCCTAGTTAATGATAAACTTACCTGGAGCAGCCAGTGCCAGGCAGCAGCTGCCAAGGCAAACAGGATCATGGGGTGCATTAAAAGAGGTCTGGATACACATGATGAGAGCATTATACTGCCTCTGTACAAATCCCTAGTTAGACCGCACATGAGTACTGTGTCCAGTTTTGGGCACCGGTGCTCAGGAAGGATATAATGGAACTAGAGAGAGTACAAAGGAGGGCAACAAAATTAATAAAGGGGATGGGAGAACTACAATACCCAGATAGATTAACAAAATTAGGAATATTTAGTCTAGAAAAAAGATGACTGAGGGGCGATTGTTGTGAGTTCTGTTTTTGGGCTCCCTCTGGTGGTTACTGATGGTACTGGGTGACTTGTCTTTCCTGGGTTTCTGGGTTCCACCTGTTCCATCAGCATATGGGAGTTTCCTATTTAACCTGGCTTTGCTGGCATTTCCTCGCCGGTTATCAATGTATCCAGTGTGTCTTGTTACCTCTGCTCCCTGCTCCTAGAACCTTCTGGACAAGCTAAGTTTGGATTTTCCTGTTTGGTGTTTTGCTTAATTTGGTTTTTAGTCCAGCCTGCAGATATGTGATTCTCTGCTGCTGGTTGCTCTAGTGGGCTGAAATTGCTTTTCATGTGCCATGAGTTGGCACATGAGTTCAAGTAATTTCAGGATGGTTTTTTTTTAAGGGTTTTTCGCTGACCGCGCAGTTCACTTTTGTATCCTCTGCTATCTAGCTTTAGTGGGCCTCATTTTGCTGAAACTGTTTTCATACTACGTATGTGCTTTCCTCTCATTTCACCGTCATTATATGTGGGGGGCTGCAATTTGCTGTGGGGTATTTCTCTGGAGGCAAGAGAGGTCTGTGTTTCTTCTGATAGGGGAAGTTAGATCTTCGGCTGGAGCGAGACGTCTAGGATCATCGTAGGCACGTTCCCCGGCTACTTTTATTTGTGTGTTAGGTTCAGGGTCGCGGTCAGCTCAGGTTCCATCGCCCTAGAGCTTGTTTGTATCTGTGCTTGTCCTTTTTGTGATCCCCTGCCATTGGGATCATGACAGTATAACCGGCCCACAAAGTGTTAATTGTATTGGCTGAAGTAGGAGGATAAGTAGTCTGAGGAAGTTTTTTTTTTTTTTTTTCCTCTCAGAGTTTGCTGCCTAGCCTTATTGCAGCCTGGCTACTTCCTCCTCCTCTTAATCTTTGAATGGCTCTGATCTCAGCTGTTTATCATGGACGTCCAGAGTTTGGCTTCCAGCCTGAATAATCTTGCCACTAAGGTTCAAAATATACAGGATTTTGTTGTACATGCTCCTATGTCTGAACCTAGAATTCCTGTCCCAGAGTTTTTTTCTGGAGATAGATCTCGTTTTCTGAATTTTAGGAACAATTGCAAGTTGTTTCTTTCTTTGAAATCTCGCTCCTCTGGAGACCCTGCTCAGCAAGTCAAGATAATTATATCTTTCCTGCGGGGTGACCCTCAGGATTGGGCATTTGCATTGGCACCAGGGGACCCTGCGTTGCTTAATGCAGATGCGTTTTTTCTGGCATTGGGTTTGCTCTATGAGGAACCTAACCAAGAGATTCAGGCTGAAAAAGCTTTGTTGGCCCTCTCTCAGGGGCAAGATGAAGCAGAAATTTATTGTCAAAAATTTCGGAAGTGGTCGGTACTTACTCAGTGGAATGAGTGCGCTCTGGCTGCAAAGTTTAGAGATGGCCTTTCTGAGGCCATTAAAGATGTTATGGTGGGGTTCCCTGCGCCTGCTGGTCTGAATGAGTCTATGACTATGGCTGTTCAGATTGATCGGCGTTTACGGGAGCGCAAACCTGTGCATCATTTGGCGGTGTCGTCTGAACCGTCACCTGAGATAATGCAATGTGATAGAATTCAGTCCAGAAGTGAACGGCAAAAGTATAGGCGGAAAAAAGGGTTGTGCTTTTATTGTGGTGATTCAGCTCATGTTATATCAGCATGCTCTAAACGCACAAAAAAGGTTGATAAGTCTGTTGCCATTAGTACTTTACAGTCTAAGTTCATTCTGTCTGTGACTCTGATTTGTTCATTATCATCCATTTCCGTCGATGCCTATGTGGATTCAGGCGCTGCCCTGAGTCTTATGGATTGGTCATTTGCCAATCGCTGTGGGTTTAGTCTGGAGCCTCTGGAAGTCCCTATTCCTTTGAAGGGAATTGACTCTACACCTTTGGCTATGAATAAACCTCAGTACTGGACACAAGTGACCATGTGTATGACTCCCGTTCATCAGGAGGTGATTCGCTTCCTGGTACTGTATAATTTGCATGATGTTCTAGTACTTGGTCTGCCATGGTTACAAACTCATAATCCAGTCCTTGACTGGAAATCAGTGTCTGTGTTAAGCTGGGGTTGTCAGGGGGTTCATGATGATGCACCTCCGATTTCTATCGCTTCATCTACTCCTTCTGAGATTCCTGTGTTTTTGTCTGACTATCGGGATGTTTTTGAGGAGCCTAAGCTCAGTTCGCTTCCTCCTCACAGGGATTGCGATTGTGCTATAAATTTAATTCCGGGCAGTAAATTTCCTAAAGGTCGTTTGTTCAATCTGTCAGTGCCAGAGCATACTGCTATGCGGGATTATGTTAAGGAGTCCTTGGAAAAGGGACATATCCGTCCATCTTTGTCCCCTTTGGGAGCAGGTTTTTTTTTCGTGGCCAAGAAAGATGGTTCCTTGAGGCCTTGTATAGATTATCGTCTTTTGAATAAGATTACCGTAAAATATCAGTATCCTTTGCCATTGTTGACTGATTTGTTTGCTCGCTTTAAGGGGGCTAAAAGGTTCACTAAGATTGATCTTCGGGGTGCGTATAATCTTATACGAATAAAGCAAGGTGATGAGTGGAAAACCGCATTTAATACGCCTGAGGGCCATTTTGAGTATTTGGTAATGCCTTTTGGACTTTCTAATGCTCCTTCAGTCTTCCAGTCCTTTATGCACGATATTTTCCGTGAATATCTGGATAAATTTATGATTGTGTATTTGGATGATATTTTGGTTTTTTCTGATGACTGGGAGTCTCATGTTCAGCAGGTCAGGAAGGTGTTTCAGGTCCTGCGGGCCAATTCCTTGTTTGTAAAAGGCTCAAAGTGTCTCTTTGGAGTCCAGAAGATTTCTTTCTTGGGGTATATTTTTTCCCCTTCTACTATTGAGATGGATCCCGTCAAGGTTCAGGCTATTTGTGACTGGACGCAGCCTACATCTCTTAAGAGTCTACAGAAGTTCTTGGGCTTTGCTAATTTCTATCGTCGTTTTATAACTAATTTTTCTAGTGTTGTTAAGCCTTTGACGGATTTGACTAAGAAGGGTGCTGATTAGAGTTGAGCGACCTTGACCTTTTTAGAGTCGAGCCGGGTTTTGCGAAACCCGACTATGTCCAAAGTCGGGTCGAGTGAAATCGGCCGATTATGACGTAAAGTCGGGATCGACCGAAACACGAAACCCAATGCAAGTCAATGGGGCAGCATAGTCGGCAGTGAGTGGGGGCCAGGAAAACACCTAGAGTGCCCATTTTAATGTCAAAACCATCCATTCTTCTTAATGAAGCTTGTCAAGCGTAATTTACCTTATAATAATTGGAAGGCATTTGAAATTGGGGGTCATTTGGCTAAAGTTGTGGGGGGTAGGGCTGGTTCAAGTAATTAGTGGGCCCAGGAAATCTGGACCACGTCACGGCAGTGGAGCAGGGAGAGGTAAGTATTTCAACTTTGCAAGTGCTGTGAACCTGAGCAAGCAGGGGGGGCCCACTCGTTGGCATTGGCACTGGCACAGGGCCCCTCAAAGTACAGCGGTGTGTTTGCACGGCGGGGGCGCCTCCCACCGGCAGCAACACTTTTGCGTACTATGAGAGGCCCTGTGCCAGTGACGTCGCCAACTAGTATTCCTCCCCCCACCTGATGAAGGAACCTGCACTTTCATCTGCACCTTCCTCTTTGTCCCCGTGTAAGGTGGTATGGTATGCGGGAAGAGCAACCTGACTTTCAGCAGGGTCACAATGTTGTTGTGTAGCGTGCACGGGGAATGTTGCGTTATGGGTCAATGTACCAGCAGACTCATCTATCACTGGCTGGGCAATGGGCACGATGAAGTGGAAACACAGATATAGGCCCAAAGAAGAAAGTGGGCTAAATGCAGTTCAAAATTGGTAACACAGGAATAACCAGGGGGCATTGCAGTGGAGGACAACTGGAATGAGAGGCTGACACAGAGAGTAGGGCCAAATCAGTAAGTAGTCGAAATGCAGTTCAAAATTGGCAACCGTAGTAAACAGGCGGCACAGCTTTGTTCAGTGGAGGAGAACAGCAAGGAGTGGCAGACACCGATAGTAGGCCCCAACCCAACTAGTAGGCCAAATGCAGTCTAACATTAACAACTACTTAACGAGAGGCTGAAAATGGTATTTCAGGACAGGAAACCAGGAGAACAGCAAGGAGTGGCAGACACCGATAGTAGGCCCCAAACCAACTAGTACGCCAAATGCAGTTGTTCCATTTAACCACAATTTAATGAGAGCCTGAAGATAGAAGCTCAGGAAAGGCAACCTGGGGAACACCTTGGAGTGTAACACACCATCTCTCTCCACCCCATACCCATTTTGTAGGCCTAATGCTGTGTACTTTTCTACAACTACTAAACGAGAGTCGGAAGACCGAAGCAATGGCAAGGAAACCTGGGGAACACCTTGGAGTGTAACACACCATCTCTCTCCACCCCATACCCATTTTGTAGGCCTAATGCTGTGTACTTTTCTACAACTACTAAACGAGAGTCGGAAGACCGAAGCAATGGCAAGGAAACCTGGGGAACACCTTGGAGTGTAACACACCATCTCTCTCCACCCCATACCCAATTTGTAGGCCTAATGCAGCCTACTTTCCGACACCTACTAAACGAGAGCATGAAGATCGAAGCTCAGGAAAGGCAACCTGGTGAAAACCTTGGAGTGTAACACAACCTGTCTCTACACCCCATACCAAATTTGTAGGCCTAATGCAGCGTAGTTTCCACCAACTACTAAACGAGAGCCGGAAGATCGAAGCTCATGAAAGGCAACCCGGGGAACACCTTGGAGTGTAACACAACCTCTCTCTACACCACGAAAGGGCTGATTCTTAGGAAGGAAGGCTGTTGTAAATAAGCATTGCGCGTCCGAGGGTGATTATATTCTTATTCGGTATCTACTCACCCTCGGACGCGCCATGCTTCTTGATTTGTAATTAATGTTTATTTGCAATGTGCTTTTGACTTACTCAATTATTTTTTTAATTATTGATTTTATTAAATTAATAGTTTAACATCTTATTGGAAATAATTTAAAGGAGACGCGACAGGACAACACTCGGTGGATGCCATATCTGTGTTAACAACTCCAAAAAACTTTCAGTTAACTTCTTGCAGGAGAAAGAAATTGTAGCTGTTGGACCTTTGTAGTACAGTTCCAGATATTTGTTGTGTGTTTGTTTTGATTGTTAAAATGTCTGCATTTGAGATCTCAACACGATCTTATTTTTTATAATCAAATTAATTTTTTAAATATTTTATTAGGTTGGTTCAAGGGGTACACGGGCCGCAGTAGACAGGTCAGTGGAGGCCTAGTGGAAGGAGGGACCGCAGATGCGCCACTGTTTCACCCATACACAATTAGTAGGCCTAATGCAGCGTAGTTTCCAACAGCTACTAAACGAGAGCCGGAAGATCGAAGCTCAGGAAAGGCAACCTGGGGAACACCTTGGAGTGTAACACAACCTCTCTCTACACCACGGAAGGGCTGATTCTTAGGAAGGAAGGCTGTTGTAAATAAGCATTGCGCGTCCGAGGGTGATTATATTCTTATTCGGTATCTACTCACCCTCGGACGCGCCATGCTTCTTGATTTGTAATTAATGTTTATTTGCAATGTGCTTTTGACTTACTCAATTATTTTTTTAATTATTGATTTTATTAAATTAATAGTTTAACATCTTATTGGAAATAATTTAAAGGAGACGCGACAGGACAACACTCGGTGGATGCCATATCTGTGTTAACAACTCCAAAAAACTTTCAGTTAACTTCTTGCAGGAGAAAGAAATTGTAGCTGTTGGACCTTTGTAGTACAGTTCCAGATATTTGTTGTGTGTTTGTTTTGATTGTTAAAATGTCTGCATTTGAGATCTCAACACGATCTTATTTTTTATAATCAAATTAATTTTTTTTATATTTAATGATGTTGGTTCAAGGGGTACACGGGCAGCAATAGACAGGTCAGTGGAGGCCTAGTGGAAGGAGTGACGGCAGACAGGCATCAAAGGCCTAACATTGGGCTGGCTGTAGGCAAGTTAAAATTGGTTCCAGGGGAACACGGCCATCAGTGGCCTGGTCAGTGTAGTTGTAGTTGAAAGAACGGGACGCAGACAGGCTTCGAAGGCCTAACATAATAACATAGGGCTGGCTGTAGGCAAGTTAAAATTGGTTCCAAGGGAACACGGCCATCAGTGGCCTGGTCAGTGTAGTTGTAGTTGAAAGAACGGGACGCAGACAGGCTTCGAAGGCCTAACATAACAAACTTGGGCTGGCTGTAGGCACTTTTAAATTTGTTCCAGGGGTACATGGGCAGCAGTGTATGGTCAGTGGAAGTCTAGTGGAAGGAGTGACCGCAGACAGGCTTCCAAGGCCTAACATAACAAACTTGGGCTGGCTGTAGGCACTTTTAAATTGGTTCCAGGGGTACACGGGCAGCAGTGGTCTGGTCAGTGGAAGTCTAGTGGAAGGAGTGACCGCAGACAGGCTTCCAAGGCCTAACATAACAAACTTGGGCTGGCTGTAGGCACTTTTAAATTGGTTCCAGGGGTACACGGGCAGCAGTGGTCTGGTCTGTGGAAGTCTAGTGGAAGGAGTGACCGCAGACAGGCTTCGAAGGCCTAACATAACAAACTTGGGCTGGCTGTAGGCACTTTTAAATTGGTTCCAGGGGTACACGGGCAGCAGTGGTCTGGTCAGTGGAAGTCTAGTGGAAGGAGTGACCGCAGACAGGCTTCCAAGGCCTAACATAACAAACTTGGGCTGGCTGTAGGCACTTTTAAATTGGTTCCAGGGGTACACGGGCAGCAGTGGTCTGGTCAGTGGAAGTCTAGTGGAAGGAGTGACCGCAGACAGGCTTCCAAGGCCTAACATAACAAACTTGGGCTGGCTGTAGGCACTTTTAAATTGGTTCCAGGGGTACACGGGCAGCAGTGGTCTGGTCAGTGGAAGTCTAGTGGAAGGAGTGACCGCAGACAGGCTTCCAAGGCCTAACATAACAAACTTGGGCTGGCTGTAGGCAATTTTAAATTGGTTCCAGGGGTACACGGGCAGCAGTGGTCTGGTCAGTGGAAGTCTAGTGGAAGGAGTGACCGCAGACAGGCTTCCAAGGCCTAACATAACAAACTTGGGCTGGCTGTAGGCACTTTTAAATTGGTTCCAGGGGTACACGGGCAGCAGTGGTCTGGTCTGTGGAAGTCTAGTGGAAGGAGTGACCGCAGACAGGCTTCGAAGGCCTAACATAACAAACTTGGGCTGGCTGTAGGCACTTTTAAATTGGTTCCAGGGGTACACGGGCAGCAGTGGTCTGGTCAGTGGAAGTCTAGTGGAAGGAGTGACCGCAGACAGGCTTCCAAGGCCTAACATAACAAACTTGGGCTGGCTGTAGGCACTTTTAAATTGGTTCCAGGGGTACACGGACAGCAGTGGTCTGGTCTGTGGAAGTCTAGTGGAAGGAGTGACCGCAGACAGGCTTCGAAGGCCTAACATAATAACATAGGGCTGGCTGTAGGCAAGTTAAAATTGGTTCCAAGGGAACACGGCCATCAGTGGCCTGGTCAGTGTAGTTGTAGTTGAAAGAACGGGACGCAGACAGGCTTCGAAGGCCTAACATAACAAACTTGGGCTGGCTGTAGGCACTTTTAAATTTGTTCCAGGGGTACATGGGCAGCAGTGTATGGTCAGTGGAAGTCTAGTGGAAGGAGTGACCGCAGACAGGCTTCCAAGGCCTAACATAACAAACTTGGGCTGGCTGTAGGCACTTTTAAATTGGTTCCAGGGGTACACGGGCAGCAGTGGTCTGGTCAGTGGAAGTCTAGTGGAAGGAGTGACCGCAGACAGGCTTCCAAGGCCTAACATAACAAACTTGGGCTGGCTGTAGGCACTTTTAAATTGGTTCCAGGGGTACACGGGCAGCAGTGGTCTGGTCTGTGGAAGTCTAGTGGAAGGAGTGACCGCAGACAGGCTTCGAAGGCCTAACATAACAAACTTGGGCTGGCTGTAGGCACTTTTAAATTGGTTCCAGGGGTACACGGGCAGCAGTGGTCTGGTCAGTGGAAGTCTAGTGGAAGGAGTGACCGCAGACAGGCTTCCAAGGCCTAACATAACAAACTTGGGCTGGCTGTAGGCACTTTTAAATTGGTTGCAGGGGTACACGGGCAGCAGTGGTCTGGTCAGTGGAAGTCTAGTGGAAGGAGTGACCGCAGACAGGCTTCGAAGGCCTAACATAACAAAATTGGGCTGGCTGTAGGCACTTTAAATTGGTTCCAGGGGTACATGGGCAGCAGTGTATGGTCAGTGGAAGTCTAGTGGAAGGAGTGACGGCAGACAGTCTTCGAAGGCCTAACATAACAAAATTGGGCTGACTGTAGGCACTTTTAAATTGGTTCCAGGGTAACACGGCCAGCAGTGGCCTGGTCAGTGTAGTAGTTGTAGAAAGAAGGGACCGCAGACAGGCTTCGAAGGCCTAACATAACAAAAATGTCAAAACAATGGTATTGTCAGTGCCAGGCATTGAAGGATGTCAGCGCCTAGACTACACATTGGTGAAGCTGTGAGAGATAATTTTGCTAGTGGTAGAGCACTGTTTGAGCTGGGGGGGGGAACTGTCTTGTGGCCGGCGGTACAGGCACAGGGCCCCTCATATTACAACGGTGTGTCTGACGTTGGGTGCGCACCACCACCGCCAGAGACACTTTATTGTACTATGAGGGACCCAGTGGCAGTGCCGTCGACCAAAAGCGGCCACACCCACCTCTTCAGACAAACAGCACTCTCAAGGGTCCAAGCGCAAAGTGGCGATAGCACGGCCCCGTGTGGGGAGTTTGGCCATTTCGTGAGGTGGAAACATGTCGTATGCTGGACAATCAGGTGAAGAAAATTACGAGATTGGAAAAGTCATTCAGAATAGTCCACAGGCAAGACCTTTTCATAGGAAAGCTAGGTGTCAGCCGGGCAGGGTGGGGCAAAAGATTTTGAAATCCAGTTGTGGTTCATTTTAATGAAGGTTAGATCATCTACATTTTGGGTAGCCAGACGAGTCCTTTTTTCTGTTAGTATTGAACCTGCAGCACTGAATACTCTTTCTGATAGGACACTAGCTGCCGGGCAAGCAAGCTCCTGCAATGCATATTCTGCCAATTCTGGCAAGGTGTCTAATTTGGATGCCCAGTAATCAAATGGGAATGACGGTTGAGGGAGAACGTCGATAAGGGATGAAAAATAGTTTGTAACCATACTGGACAAATGTTGTCTCCTGTCACTTTGAATTGATGCTGCAGTACCTGTCCTGTCTGCGGTCATAGAAAAATCACTCCACAACCTGGTCAGAAAACCCCTCTGGCCAACGCCACTTCTGATTTCTGCCCCTCTAACACCTCTGGTCTGCTGGCCCCTGGAGCTCGTGTGAGAACGATCACGGGCGCTGTGTGCAGGGAATGCCAGAAGCAAACGGTCAACAAGAGTTGATTGTTTTGTTGCTAATATTAGTTCCAAGTTCTCATGTGGCATAATATTTTGCAATTTGCCTTTATAGCGAGGATCAAGGAGGCAGGCCAACCAGTAATCGTCATCGTTCATCAATTTTGTAATGCGTGTGTCCCTTTTGAGGATACGCAAGGCATAATCCGCCATGTGGGCCAAAGTTCCCGTTGTCAAATCTGCGGTTGTGCTTGGTTGAGGGGCAGTTGCAGGCAAATCTACGTCACTTGTGTCCCTCAAAAAACCAGAACCCGGCCTTGCCACGCCACCAATTTCCCGTGCCCCCGGGAAAGCTTCCTCATTAAAAATATACTCATCCCCATCATCCTCCTCATCCTCCACCTCCTCTTCGCCCGGTACCTCGTCATGTACACTGCCCTGACCAGACAATCGCTGACTGTCATCAAGGCTTTCCTCTTCCTCTGGTGCAGACGCCTGATCCTTTATGTGCGTCAAACTTTGCATCAGCAGACGCATTAGGGGGATGCTCATGCTTATTATGGCGTTGTCTGCACTAACCAGCCGTGTGCATTCCTCAAAACACTGAAGGACTTGACACATGTCTTGAATCTTCGACCACTGCACACCTGACAACTCCATGTCTGCCATCCTACTGCCTGCCCGTGTATGTGTATCCTCCCACAAAAACATAACAGCCCGCCTCTGTTCGCACAGTCTCTGAAGCATGTGCAGTGTTGAGTTCCACCTTGTTGCAACGTCTATGATTAGGCGATGCTGGGGAAGGTTCAAAGAACGCTGATAGGTCTGCATACGGCTGGAGTGTACAGGCGAACGGCGGATATGTGCGCAAAGTCCACGCACTTTGAGGAGCAGGTCGGATAACCCCGGATAACTTTTCAGGAAGCACTGCACCACCAGGTTTAAGGTGTGAGCCAGGCAAGGAATGTGTTTCAGTTGGGAAAGGGAGATGGCAGCCATGAAATTCCTTCCGTTATCACTCACTACCTTGCCTGCCTCAAGATCTACAGTGCCCAGCCACGACTGCGTTTCTTGCTGCAAGAACTCGGACAGAACTTCCGCGGTGTGTCTATTGTCGCCCAAACACTTCATAGCCAATACAGCCTGCTGACGTATGCCAGTAGCTGCCCCATAATGGGAGACCTGGTGTGCAACAGTGGCAGGTGCGGATGGAGTGTTTGTGCGACTGCGGTCTGTGGACGAGCTCTTGCTTCTGCAGGAGGACGAGGAGGAGGAGGAGGAGGAGGGGGTGCGAACGGCTACAGACAACTGTTTACTAGACCGTGGGCTAGGCAGAACTGTCCCAAACTTGCTGTCCCCTGTGGACCCTGAATCCACCACATTTACCCAGTGTGCCGTGATGGACACGTAACGTCCCTGGCCATGCCTACTGGTCCATGCATCTGTTGTCAGGTGCACCTTTGTGCTCACAGATTGCCTGAGTGCATGGACGATGCGCTCTTTAACATGCTGGTGGAGGGCTGGGATGGCTTTTCTGGAAAAAAAGTGTCGACTGGGTAGCTCGTAGCGTGGTACAGCGTAGTCCATCAGGTCTTTGAAAGCTTCGCTTTCAACTAACCGGTAGGGCATCATCTCTAACGAGATTAGTCTAGCTATGTGGGCGTTCAAACCCTGTGTACGCGGATGCGAGGCTAAGTATTTCCTTTTTCTAACCATAGTCTCATGTAGGGTGAGCTGGACTGGAGAGCTGGAGATCGTGGAACTAGCGGGGGTGCCGGTGGACATGGCAGACTGAGAGACGGTGGGAGATGGTATTGTTGCCGCCGGTGCCCTAGATGCAGTGTTTCCTACTACGAAACTGGTGATTCCCTGACCCTGACTGCTTTGGCCTGGCAAAGATACCTGCACAGATACAGCAGGTGGTGCGCTAAATGGTGGTCCTACACTGCCGGAAGGGATGTTGCGTTGATGACTAGCTTCATTGGCCGAGGGTGCAACAACCTTAAGGGACGTTTGGTAGTTAGTCCAAGCTTTCAAATGCATGGTGGTTAAATGTCTATGCATGCAACTAGTATTGAGACTTTTCAGATTCTGACCTCTGCTTAAGGAAGTAGAACATTTTTGACAGATGACTTTGCGCTGATCAATTGGATGTTGTTTAAAAAAATGCCAGACTGCACTCTTTCTAGCATCGGATACCTTTTCAGGCATTGCAGACTGAGCTTTAACCGGATGGCCACGCTGTCCTCCACCAGGTTTTGGCTTTGCCACGCGTTTTGGGCAAGATACGGGCCCGGCAGATGGAACCTGTGGCGATGTTGATGCCTGCTGCGGCCCCTCCTCCTCCTCTGCTTCAGAACTGCTGCCGCCTGCACCCTGTTCCCCCAATGGCTGCCAATCGGGGTCAAGAACTGGGTCATCTAATAACTCTTCTTGTACCTCCTGCGCAACTTCGTCTGTGTCACCGTGTCGTTCGGTGGTATAGCGTTCGTGATGGGGCAACATAGTCTCATCAGGGTCTGATTCTTGATCAGCACCCTGCGAGGGCAATGTTGTGGTCTGAGTCAAAGGACCAGCATAGTAGTCTGGCTGTGGCTGTGCGTCAGTGCACTCCATGTCAGATTCAATTTGTAATGGGCATGGACTGTTAACTGCTTCACTTTCTAAGCCAGGGACGGTATGTGTAAAGAGCTCCATGGAGTAACCCGTTGTGTCGCCTGCTGCATTCTTCTCTGTTGTTGTTTTTGCTGAAGAGGACAAGGAAGTGACTTGTCCCTGACCGTGAACATCCACTAACGACGCGCTGCTTTTACTTTTACCAGTTTCACGAGAGGAGGCAAAAGAGCTAGAGGCTGAGTCAGCAAGATAAGCCAAAACTTGCTCTTGCTGCTCCGGCTTTAAAAGCGGTTTTCCTAATCCCAGAAAAGGGAGCGTTCGAGGCCTTGTGTAGCCGGACGACGAACCTGGCTCCACAGCTCCAGACTTAGGTGCAATATTTTTTTCCCCACGACCACCTGATGCTCCACCACTACCACTACCCTCATTACCAGCTGACAATGAACGCCCCCGGCCACGACCTCTTCCACTAGACTTCCTCATTGTTTTAAAAACGTAACCAAACTAACGTTATTTGTTGCAGTCACACAACTTACACGGTGAGCTATAACTTCAGTATGATTTAGCTACCCCTTTACAGGTTGGTGAGACCACCGCGAAAATCAGGCACAATGTTACACACTCTTTTTTTGGTGGCTGCAAATTAGAGAGATGCCCCACACGCAGGACTGTCACTGAAGCACAAATGTTAATATTAATGTCACACTATTATTTTTTTTTTATTTTTTTTTTTTTCAGGAACACTTTAGAAACCCCCCCAAAAAAAAAAAATAGATTTTTGCAGGGAGAATTTAGAAAACAAATGTAACAAACTATATGCTTTCTATGGGCCACTGAGTGAGAGATGACGCACACAGGAATCAGGAGTGGCACACAAGCCCAGAGGCCAATATTTTTCTACCAATGATTGATGGAGTTATTTTCTCTGGTAGATTTTGGAACCCAAATCAAGGAAAAAAAATATAGGCTTTCTATGGACCACAATTGGAGAGAGAGAGAGAGAGAGCGAGAGAGATGGCACACCCAGGAGTCAAGACTGGCACACAAGCAGAAAGGCCAATATTAATCTCCCATTTTTTGGGGGGGTTTGTTTTTTTTTTTTTTTTTTTGTTTTTTTTCAGGGAGACTTTAGAAAAAAAAATAATAAAAAAAATATGATTTTATCAGGAAGAATTTAGAAACCAAATAAAATAAAATTATTTTTTCAGGGAGAATTTATAAAACAAATAAAAACAAAAATAGGCGTTCTATGGCCCACTGACTGAGAGATGACGCACACAGGAGTCAGGAGTGGCACACAAGCCCAGAGGCCAATATTTTTCTACCAATGATTGATGTAGTTATTTTCTCTGGTAGATTTTGGAACCCAAATCAAGGAAAAAAAATATAGGCTTTCTATGGACCACAATTGGAGAGAGAGAGAGAGAGAGGGCACACCCAGGAGTCAAGACTGGCACACAAGCAGAAAGGCCAATATTAATCTCCCACTGTTTTTTTTGTTTGTTTTTTTTTTTTTTTTTTTCAGGGAGACTTTAGAAAAAAAAATAATAAAAAAAATATGATTTTATCAGGAAGAATTTAGAAACCAAATAAAATAAAATGATTTTTTCAGGGAGAATTTATAAAAAAAATAAAAACAAAAATAGGCGTTCTATGGCCCACTGACTGAGAGATGACGCACACAGGAGTCAGGAGTGGCACACAAGCCCAGAGGCCAATATTTTTCTACCAATGATTGATGTAGTTATTTTCTCTGGTAGATTTTGGAACCCAAATCAAGGAAAAAAAATATAGGCTTTCTATGGACCACAATTGGAGAGAGAGAGAGAGAGAGAGAGATGGCACACCCAGGAGTCAAGACTGGCACACAAGCAGAAAGGCCAATATTAATCTCCCACTGTTTTTTTTGGTTGTTTTTTTTTTTTTTTTTCAGGGAGACTTTAGAAAAAAAAATAATAAAAAAAATATGATTTTATCAGGAAGAATTTAGAAACCAAATAAAATAAAATGATTTTTTCAGGGAGAATTTATAAAACAAATAAAACCAAAAATAGGCGTTCTATGGCCCACTGACTGAGAGATGACGCACCCAGGAGTCAAGACTGGCACACAAGCAGAAAGGCCAATATTAATCTCCCACTGTTTTTTTTTTTTTTTTTTTTTCAGGGAGACTTTAGAAAAAAAAATAATAAAAAAAATATGATTTTATCAGGAAGAATTTAGAAACCAAATAAAATAAAATGATTTTTTCAGGGAGAATTTATAAAAAAAATAAAAACAAAAATAGGCGTTCTATGGCCCACTGACTGAGAGATGACGCACACAGGAGTCAGGAGTGGCACACAAGCCCAGAGGCCAATATTTTTCTACCAATGATTGATGTAGTTATTTTCTCTGGTAGATTTTGGAACCCAAATCAAGGAAAAAAAATATAGGCTTTCTATGGACCACAATTGGAGAGAGAGAGAGAGAGAGAGAGAGAAAGAGAGATGGCACACCCAGGAGTCAAGACTGGCACACAAGCAGAAAGGCCAATATTAATCTCCCACTGTTTTTTTTGGTTGTTTTTTTTTTTTTTTTCAGGGAGACTTTAGAAAAAAAAATAATAAAAAAAATATGATTTTATCAGGAAGAATTTAGAAACCAAATAAAATAAAATGATTTTTTCAGGGAGAATTTATAAAACAAATAAAACCAAAAATAGGCGTTCTATGGCCCACTGACTGAGAGATGACGCACCCAGGAGTCAAGACTGGCACACAAGCAGAAAGGCCAATATTAATCTCCCACTGTTTTTTTTTTTTTTTTTTTATTTTCAGGGAGACTTTAGAAAAAAAAATAATAAAAAAAATATGATTTTATCAGGAAGAATTTAGAAACCAAATAAAATAAAATGATTTTTTCAGGGAGAATTTAGAAAACAAATAAAACCAAAAATAGGCGTTCTATGGCCCACTGACTGAGAGAGAGAGAGAGATGGAACGCTTAGTACTGGCACACAAGCCCAAAGGGCAATATTAATCTCCCTTTTTTTTTCCAGGGAGAATTTCTAAAACCCAAAAAAAAAAAAAAATAGGCTTTCTATGGCCCACTATTTGTGAGAGAGATGGGACGCTCAGGACTGGCACAGATGGCACGCTCAGGACTGGCACAGAAGCCCAGAGGCCAATATTAATCTCCCTTTTTTTCTGGGAGAATTTATAAAACCAAAAAAATATTTAAATAGGCTTTCTATGGCCCACTATTTGTGAGAGAGATGGCACGCTCAGGACTGGCACAGATGGCACGCTCACAACTGGCACACAAGCCCAGAGGCCAATATTAATCTCCCTTTTTTCAGGGAAAATTTATAAAACAAAAAAAAAAATTAAATAGGCTTTCTATGGCCCACTATTTGTGAGAGAGATGGCACGCTCAGGACTGGCACAGATGGCACGCTCACAACTGGCACACAAGCCCAGAGGCCAATATTAATCTCCCTTTTTTCAGGGAAAATTTATAAAACAAAAAAAAAAATTAAATAGGCTTTCTATGGCCCACTATTTGTGAGAGAGATGGCACGCTCAGGACTGGCACAGATGGCACGCTCACAACTGGCACACAAGCCCAGAGGCCAATATTAATCTCCCTTTTTTTCAGGGAGAATTTATAAAACCAAAAAAAAAATTAAATAGGCTTTCTATGGCCCACTATTTGTGAGAGAGATGGCACGCTCAGGGCTGGCACAGATGGCACGCTCAGGACTGGCACACAAGCCCAGAGGCCAATATTAATCTCCCTTTTTTTCAGGGAGAATTTATAAAACCCCAAAAAAAATAAAATAGGCTTTCTATGGCCCACTATTTGTGAGAGAGATGGCACACTCAGGACTGGCACACAAGCCCAAAGGCCAATATTAATCTCCCACTGTATTTTTATCAGGGAGAATTTATACACCCCACAAAAAAAAATACAGAAAAATGAAAAGGCTTTCTATGGCCCACTATGTGAGAGAGATGGCACACACAGGGATGGCACTCTAGCAGAAATGCCAAATTGCCAATCTTAATCTCCCACCAAAAAAAAAAAAAAAAAAAAAACAGGGAATGTCCTACAATTACTATCTCCCTGCCTGCAGTAATCTCAGCCAGGTATGGCAGGCAGCTACTATCTCCCTGCCTGCAGTAATCTCAGCCAGGTATGGCAGGCAGCAATAAGGAGTGGACTGATGCACAAATGAAATAAAAAGTGTGGACAAACAAAAAAGATAGCTGTGCAGAAAGGAAGGAACAAGAGGATTTGTGCTTTGAAAAAAGCAGTTGGTTTGCACAGCGGCGTACACACAGCAATGCAGCTATCAGGGAGCCTTCTAGGGCAGCCCAATGAGCTACAGCGCTGAGGGGAAAAAAAAAAAAAAAAAAACTTCCACTGTCCCTGCACACCGAGGGTGGTGTTGGACAGTGCAAATCGCTGCAGCACAAGCGGTTTTGTGGTTAATGGACCCTGCCTAACGCTATCCCTGCTTCTGACAAAGCGGCAGCAACCTCTCCCTAAGCTCAGATCAGCAGCAGTAAGATGGCGGTCGGCGGGAACGCCTCTTTATAGCCCCTGTGACGTCGCAGACAGCAAGCCAATCACTGCAATGCCCTTCTCTAAGATGGTGGGGACCAGGACCTATGTCATCACGCTGCCCACACTCTGCGTTTACCTTCATTGGCTGAGAAATGGCGCTTTTCGCGTCATTGAAACGCGACTTTGGCGCGAAAGTCGCGTACCGCATGGCCGACCCCGCACAGGGGTCGGATCGGGTTTCATGAAACCCCGACTTAGCCAAAAGTCGGCGACTTTTGAAAATGTTCGACCCGTTTCGCTCAACCCTAGTGCTGATGTTGCTAATTGGTCTCCTGCGGCTGTGGAGGCCTTTCAGGAACTTAAGCGCCGGTTTTCTTCTGCTCCTGTGTTGCGTCAGCCAGATGTTTCGCTCCCTTTTCAGGTTGAGGTTGATGCTTCCGAGATTGGAGCGGGGGCGGTTTTGTCACAGAGAAGCTCCGATGGCTCAGTGATGAAGCCATGCGCGTTTTTTTCTAGAAAGTTTTCGCCGGCTGAGCGGAATTATGATGTTGGTAATCGGGAACTTTTGGCCATGAAGTGGGCATTTGAGGAGTGGCGTCATTGGCTAGAGGGTGCTAGACATCGTGTGGTGGTCTTGAGTGATCACAAAAATTTGATTTACCTTGAGTCTGCCAGGCGTCTGAATCCTAGACAGGCTCGTTGGTCACTGTTTTTCTCTCGTTTCAATTTTGTGGTTTCATACCTGCCAGGTTCAAAGAATGTGAAGGCGGATGCTCTTTCTAGGAGTTTTGTGCCTGACTCCCTTGGAAATTCTGAGCCCTCTGGTATCCTTAGGGATGGGGTGATTTTGTCTGCTGTCTCCCCAGACTTGCGACGTGCTTTGCAGGAGTTTCAGGTGGCTAAACCTGATCGTTGTCCGCCTGAGAGACTGTTTGTTCCGGATAATTGGACCAGTAGAGTCATCTCCGAGGTCCATTCTTCTGCGTTGGCAGGTCATCCTGGAATATTTGGTACTAGAGACTTGGTGGCCAGGTCTTTTTGGTGGCCTTCCTTGTCGAGGGATGTGCGTTCTTTTGTGCAGTCTTGTGAAGTTTGTGCTCGGGCTAAGCCTTGCTGTTCTCGGGCCAGTGGATTGTTGTCACCTTTGCCTATCCCGAAGAGGCCTTGGACGCACATTTCCATGGACTTTATTTCGGATCTCCCTGTCTCTCAAAAAATGTCCGTCATCTGGGTTGTGTGTGATCGCTTTTCTAAAATGGTTCATCTGGTACCCTTGCCTAAGTTGCCTTCCTCCTCTGAGTTGGTCCCTCTGTTTTTTCAGAATGTGGTTCGTTTGCATGGGATTCCTGAGAACATCGTTTCTGACAGGGGATCCCAGTTTGTGTCTAGATTTTGGCGGACTTTCTGTGCTAAGATGGGCATTGATTTGTCCTTTTCGTCTGCATTCCATCCTCAGACGAATGGCCAGACTGAACGAACTAATCAGACCTTGGAAACTTATTTAAGGTGTTTTGTTTCTGCTGATCAGGATGACTGGGTTACCTTTTTGCCGCTGGCCGAGTTTGCGCTTAATAATCGGGCTAGTTCTGCTACCTTGGTTTCTCCTTTCTTTTGTAATTCGGGGTTTCATCCTCGTTTTTCCTCTGGTCAGGTGGAACCTTCTGATTGTCCTGGAGTGGACATGGTGGTGGATAGGTTGCATCGGATTTGGAGTCATGTGGTGGACAATTTGAAGTTGTCCCAGGAGAAGGCTCAGCAGTTTGCTAATCGCCGTCGCCGCGTGGGTCCTCGACTTCTTGTTGGTGACTTGGTGTGGTTGTCTTCTCGTTTTGTTCCTATGAAGGTCTCTTCTCCTAAGTTCAAGCCTCGGTTCATCAGTCCCTATAGGATCTTGGAAATTCTTAACCCTGTGTCGTTTCGTTTGGATCTCCCGGCATCGTTTGCTATTCATAATGTGTTTCATCGGTCGTTGTTGCGGAAGTATGAGGTACCTGTTGTTCCTTCTCTTGAGCCTCCTGCTCCAGTGCTGGTGGAGGGAGAATTGGAGTATGTTGTGGAGAAGATCTTGGATTCTCGTGTTTCCAGACGGAAACTCCAGTATTTGGTCAAGTGGAAGGGTTATGGTCAGGAGGATAATTCTTGGGTGGTTGCCTCGGATGTTCATGCTGAGGATTTGGTTCGCGCTTTTCATGGGGCTCATCCTGGTCGCCCTGGTGGTTCTCGTGAGGGTTCGGTGACCCCTCCTCAAGGGGGGGGTACTGTTGTGAGTTCTGTTTTTGGGCTCCCTCTGGTGGTTACTGATGGTACTGGGTGACTTGTCTTTCCTGGGTTTCTGGGTTCCACCTGTTCCATCAGCATATGGGAGTTTCCTATTTAACCTGGCTTTGCTGGCATTTCCTCGCCGGTTATCAATGTATCCAGTGTGTCTTGTTACCTCTGCTCCCTGCTCCTAGAACCTTCTGGACAAGCTAAGTTTGGATTTTCCTGTTTGGTGTTTTGCTTAATTTGGTTTTTAGTCCAGCCTGCAGATATGTGATTCTCTGCTGCTGGTTGCTCTAGTGGGCTGAAATTGCTTTTCATGTGCCATGAGTTGGCACATGAGTTCAAGTAATTTCAGGATGGTTTTTTGAAGGGTTTTTTGCTGACCGCGCAGTTCACTTTTGTATCCTCTGCTATCTAGCTTTAGCGGGCCTCATTTTGCTGAAACTGTTTTCATACTACGTATGTGCTTTCCTCTCATTTCACCGTCATTATATGTGGGGGGCTGCTATTTGCTGTGGGGTATTTCTCTGGAGGCAAGAGAGGTCTGTGTTTCTTCTGATAGGGGAAGTTAGATCTTCGGCTGGAGCGAGACGTATAGGATCATCGTAGGCACGTTCCCCGGCTACTTTTATTTGTGTGTTAGGTTCAGGGTCGCGGTCAGCTCAGGTTCCATCGCCCTAGAGCTTGTTTGTATCTGTGCTTGTCCTTTTTGTGATCCCCTGCCATTGGGATCATGACAGGCGATCTAATAACCATGCATAAGTATATAAGGGGACAATACAAATATCTCGCTGAGGATCTGTTTATACCAAGGAAGGTGACGGGCATAAGAGGGCATTCTTTGCGTCTGGAGGAGAGAAGGTTTTTCCACCAACATAGAAGAAGATTCTTTACTGTTAGGGCACTGAGAATCTGGAATTGCTTGCTTGAGGAGGTGGTGATGGCGAACTCAGTTGAGGGGTTCAAGGGAGGCCAGGATGTCTTCCTGGTGCAGAACAATATTGTATCATACAATTATTAGGTTCTGTAGAAGGACGTAGATCTGGGGATTTATTATGATGGAATATAGGCTGAACTGGATGGACAAATGTCTTTTTTCGGCCTTACTAACTATGTATGTTACTCTTGTAGACCGTTTGATTCAGGTATTCCCAGCACACAGCGGCGGTGATGGTTCTCATACGAGCTGCAGGGGGCAACAGGGCAGAGGTGTTAGAGGTGCACAAATCAGAAGTGGCGTTGGACAGAGGGGTTTTCTGACGAGGTTGTGGAGTGATTTCGCAATGACCACAGACAGGACAGGTACTGCAGCATCAATTCAAAGTGACAGGAGACAACATTTGTCCAGTATGGTTATTAACTATTTTTCCTCCCTTATCGATGTTCTCCCTCAACCGTCATTCCCATTTGATTACTGGGTATCCAAAATGGACACCTGGCCTGAATTGGCCGAATATGCATTGCAGGAGCTTGCTTGCCCAGCAGCTAGTGTGCTATCAGAAAGAGTATTCAGTGCTGCTGGTTCAATATTGACCGAAAAAAGGACTCGTCTGGCTACCCAAAATGTTGATGATCTAACCTTCATTAAAATGAACAACTCATGGATTTCGAATTATTTTGCCCCACCTTTCCCGGCTGACACCTAGCTTTCCTGTAAAAAGGTCTTGCTTTTGGACTGGTCTTACGGACTGTTCCAATCTCTTAATTTGCAGCTCCTGTACGTCCAGCATACGACATGTTTACACCTCCCTAAATGGGCTGACTCCCCCCACGGGGCCGTGGTCTCGCCACTTGGCGCAAGCACCCATGAGAGTGCCGTTTGTCTGAAGAGGTGGGTGTGCCCACTTTTGCTCGACGGCACTGGCACTGGGTCCCTCATAGTACAATCAAGTGTCTCTGGGGGTGGTGGCGCGCACCCAACGTCAGACACACCGTTGTAACGTGAGGGGCCCTGGGCCAGTACCGCCGGCCACGAGAGAGTGTCCCCCCCGGCTCAAACAGTGCTCTACCACTTGCAAAATTATCTCTCACTGCTCCACCACTGTTTAGTCTATGCGGTGAAATCCTTCAATGCCTGGCACTGACAATACCAATTTGTTGACATGTATGATGCTAGTTAAAATATTCAGGGGCCCTGTCCTACATTTACACCAGTAAATACTTTGCGCCAAATAACAATGTCTGAAAGTCAACAAAGGAGCCCACCCCTGTACCTAAGTATGCCACCTTTTTTTTTTTGCGAGACATTAACATCTTTGTATTATTTTGGAGTACTAACTGTGTCAGACACTCCTTCCAATTGTCCTCCGCTGACCACACCAATGCGGCCTGTGTACCCCTGCAAGATAATTGAAACTGCATTGAGCCTAATTTTTTTATTTTAGGCCTACTAAGTCTGTCTGCGGTCCCTCCTTCCAATAGTCCTCCGCTGACCACACCAATGCTGCCTGTGTACCCCTGCAAGATAATTGAAACTGCATTGAGCCTAATTTTTTTTATTTTAGGCCTACTAAGTCTGTCTGCGGTCCCTCCTACCAATTGTCCTCCGCTGACCACACCAATGCTGCCTGTGCACCCCTGCAACATAATTAAACCTGCATTGAGCCTATTTTTTTTATTTTAGGCCTACTAAGTCTGTCTGCGGTCACTCCTTCCAATTGTCCTCCGCTGACCACACCAATGCTGACCGTGTACCCATGTAACCTTTTTTAAACCTGCATCGAGCCAACTTTGTGGTGTAAGGCCTACTAGCAGTGTCTGTCTGCGCCAATCAATACAGCTGTCCTCTTAAAAAAACTGAGCTGCAATTGTCAGGTTTTCAGCCTATTGGAATATTAAAACTGCATTGGGGCTACTTGTTTGGTTGGGGCCTACTTACAGTGTCTGCCGCTCCAAGGTGTTCTCCTGGTTGCCTTTCCTGAGCTTCTATCTTCAGGCTCTCGTTAAATAGTTTTTTAATCGAACAACAGCAGTGGGGCTACTAGTTTGGTTGGGGCCTACTAACAGTGTCTGCCACTCCAAGGTGTTCTCCTGGTTGCCTTTCCTGAGCTTCAATCTTCAGGCTCTTGCTAAATAGTTTTTTAATCGTACAAATGCAGTGGGGCTACTAGTTTGGTTGGGGCCTACTAACAGTGTCTGCCGCTCCAAGGTGTTCTCTTGGTTGCCTTTCCTGAGCTTCAATCTTCAGGCTCTTATTAAATAGTTTTTTAATTGAACAACTGCTGTGGGGCTACTAGTTTGGTTGGGGCCTACTAACAGTGTCTGCCGCTCCAAGGTGTTCTCCTGGTTGCCTTTCCTGAGCTTCAATCTTCAGGCTCTTGTTAAATAGTTTTTTAATCGAACAACTGCAGTGGGGCTACTAGTTTGGTTGGGGCCTACTAACAGTGTCTGCCGCTCCAAGGTGCTCTCCTGGTTGCCTTTCCTGAGCTTCAATCTTCAGGCTCTTGTTAAATAGTTTTTTAATCGAACAACTGCAGTGGGGCTACTAGTTTGGTTGGGGCCTACTAACAGTGTCTGCCGCTCCAAGGTGTTCTCCAGGTTGCCTTTCCTGAACTTCTGTCTTCAGGCTCTCGTTAAATAGTTTTTTAATGGAACAACTGCAGTGGGGCTACTAGTTTGGTTGGGGCCTACTAACAGTGTCTGCCGCTCCAAGGTGTTCTCCCGGTTTCCTTTCCTGAGCTTCTATCTTCAGGCTCTCGTTAAATAGTTTTTTAATCAAACAACTACAGTGGGGCTACTAGTTTGGTTGGGGCCTACTAACAATGTCTGCCGCTCCAAGGTTTTCTCCTGGTTGCCTTTCCTGACTTTCTATCTTCAGGCTCTCGTTAAATAGTTTTTAAATGGAACAACTGCAATGGGGCTACTAGTTTGTTTGGGGCCTACTAACAATGTCTGCCGCTCCAAGGTGTTCTCCTGGTTGCCTTTCCTGAGCTTCAATCTTCAGGCTCTCGTTAAATAGTTTTTAATATAACTCTGCATTTGGCCTACTTGTTTTGTTGGCCCTACTAACGGTGTCTGCCGCTCCTTGCTGTTCTCCACTGAACAAAGCAGTGCCGCCTATTTACTACTGTTACCAATTTTGAACTGCATTTAGCCTACTTACTGATTTGGGCCTACTCACTGTGTCAGCCTCTCATTACAGTTGTCCTCCACTGAACAAAGCAATGCTGCCTGGTTAGTCCTGTTACCAATTTTGAACTGCATTTAGCCCACTTTATTATTTGGGCCTATATCTTTGTTTCCTCCTCATCCTGCCCATTGCCCAACCAGTGCTAGATGAGTCTGCTGGTACATTGACCCAGACCACTATATTCTCCGTGCACGCTACACAGCCAGAATGTGACCCAGCTGAAAGTCAGGTTCCCCTTCCCGCATAATATACCACCTTACATGGGGACAAAGAGGAAGGTGCAGATGAAAGTGCAGGTTCCTTCATCAGGTAGGGGGGGCATACTCGTTGGTGATGTCACTGGCACAGGGCCCATCATAGTACGCAAAAGTGTCGCTGCCGGTGGGAGGTGCCCCCGCTGTGCAAACACACCGCCGTACTTTGAGGGGCCCTGTGCCAGTGCCAATGCGAACGAGTGGGCCACCCCTGCTTGCTCAGGCTCACAGCACTTGCAAAGTTGAAATACTTACCTCTCCCTGCTCCACTGCCGTGACGTGGTCCACGTTTCCTGGGCCCACTAAATACTTGATCCAGCCCTACCCCCCACAACTTTAGCCAAATGACCCCCAATTTCCAATGCCTAACTATTATTATAAGGTAAATTAAGATTGACAAGGTTCAGTAACAAGAATGGATGTTTTTGCCATTAAAATGGGCACTGTAGGTGTTTTCCTGGCCTCCACTCACTGCCGACTATGCTTCCCCATTGACTTGCATTGGGTTTCGTGTTTCGGTCGATCCCCGACTTTTCGCTATAATCGGCCGATTTCACTCGACTTGACTTTACTAAAAAAGTAAAAGTCGCTCAACTCTAATAATAACCAATGAGTAAACAAATACTTGCAGCACCACCAGGGATTCAAGCTTCAGGAGGCTAATTTGCATATTCCAGGTGCCTTCTGGGAGAAGCGAAGTCTCCCTAAGCTAGAAGATCGTTGGGTACAGCCGGGACCAGCTGCTTCGAAAGCATCACCAAACCAGGGATTCAAGCTTCAGGAGGCTAATTTGCATATTCCAGGTGCCTTCTGGGAGAAGCGAAGTCTCCCTAAGCTAGAAGATCGTTGGGTACAGCCGGGACCAGCTGCTTCGAAAGCATCACCAAACCAGGGATTCAAGCTTCAGGAGGCTAATTTGCATATTCCAGGTGCCTTCTGGGAGAAGCGAAGTCTCCCTAAGCTAGAAGATCGTTGGGTACAGCCGGGACCAGCTGCTTCGAAAGCATCACCAAACCAGGGATTCAAGCTTCAGGAGGCTAATTTGCATATTCCAGGTGCCTTCTGGGAGAAGCGAAGTCTCCCTAAGCTAGAAGATCGTTGGGTACAGCCGGGACCAGCTGCTTTGAAAGCATCACCAAACCAGGGATTCAAGCTTCAGGAGGCTAATTTGCATATTCCAGGTGCCTTCTGGGAGAAGCGAAGTCTCCCTAAGCTAGAAGATCGTTGGGTACAGCCGGGACCAGCTGCTTCGAAAGCATCACCAAACCAGGGATTCAAGCTTCAGGAGGCTAATTTGCATATTCCAGGTGCCTTCTGGGAGAAGCGAAGTCTCCCTAAGCTAGAAGATCGTTGGGTACAGCCGGGACCAGCTGCTTCGAAAGCATCACCAAACCAGGGATTGTGGTTAATGGGTAGTGGGGACATTAACTTTTGGGAGTAAGCTGACAGTAATCCTTTTGGGAAGGAGCTGTAGACCGGCATGTCATGTCACCCCCACCACCAGAGAACCAACCACATCAGGTAGTGTAAGACAGATACAGGAGTATTATCCCTGGAAGCCCTCTGACTAGCTAGCTACGCTAAAATGATTGGCTGACCCTGAGAACAAACCTTTCCCATTTTACAGACAAAGACAATATGATGGACGTATAAGTGCACCTGAGCAGACCTAGAGAGTTGGTGAGCACCAAAGCAGGTGACGTACTAGGATGCAAATTAAGACTTTTACAGATGTGACTAAAGGAGAGAGAGTAGAGATGTACTCTGGACGGTTACAGCTGACATGGGCAGACATGGGGTACAATCCAGTAAACCCACTCGATGTTAAAATATTGGTAAATACATTCATTGGCGGTATGACAAAAGGCTTACGAGACGCAGTACAGACAGCCAGACCTAAATGGAGAAATGTAGATCCAAAGACCTCCTGAAGGTTGCTCAGGAGTTGAAGAAACTAGGACAATAAGACGACGTGTCATGTATGATGGAAAACGAGGAAAACAGAGACGTAGTAAGGGACCTAAGGACTTAGAAACAGTGAAGTGCTGGAATTGTGGAGAAAATGGACACTCAGACCAATTCAGACTAGGAAACTGACAACCCAGTGACAAATGTGTGCCCTGTTATTGTCCCCTCCGGACCTGGTCCTGCCTTGATGACCACCATACCAATGCTGGGAGGGAAATAGACAGAATTCTTGACCGACACTGGGGCAGCTGGGACTAGTACACAAAGACTTGATACTGCCAGACATGATTACTGACGAGACTGTGGAATACGTGAGGGTAGGGGGACAAGCGACTGAAGCCCCTATGACTAAACAAGAAAAGACTAGAGTCACGAGACAGCCAAGAGGTGCTTACAAACTTATTGTTAGTGACAATACCCCTATGAATTTGCTGGGAGCAGAGTTGAGTGCTATCTAGGCCACTATATAGTGCTCTCCTGAGGGTATTACAGTCACAAGTCCCCTTTTCATATAAACACTTGTGGCAGAGGGACGCCAGGGTCTTCCATGTGCACATTATACCACAGGTAAATCATGCCCTATTGTAGTTACACTTAATTCCATTCATTTGCCAGTTTTAGTAGTTTCCTTGCACAAAGATGGTATAGTTACTGTGTATTTCTAGGTTGTCTTCATATGATATATAGTTTTTTAGCCATTCATTATATTGGCTCAAACCATAGTCACTGTTTATTTGTCTTTTCCAGTCCTTATACCTTATCGCAAGCAACTGGCATTGATATTTGGTATTTTTCAAATCCCATCGGATATGACACAGATTATCTTTGTATCAGGCCTCCTGAGGAGCCCGCATGGGCGAAACGTGTAGAGGCGCGCTATATTATAAAGGCGTATATGGTACCACCGCTGACAGATTGGGAGATGAGTATATTTATGTATTCCATATACTTTGGCACGTTTGAATTGTGATCTTGTTGTTACCAGGACCAGACTGGTTCTTGTAGGGGATTTAATTAATGTGCTATACTTGTCCTGCATTGCACTTAATGACGTATGTATCTAATCAAGATTGTGCATTGTCCTGGTCTGCATACATTTTGACCTTTGCTCTACTGTTTGGGACACTTATTAAATTGATACCTAGATCATAGAGGTTGGTACATAAGTGATCCCCTAAAAGGGCGTGATATCTGTTTCCCTATTTTATATACGCCTATGTGTTCATACAATGTTTTTATTCTGGGGGTTCTAGATTTTCCCTAGCATAGGTAGTCCTCTGTCTAGTGCTAGAGGATCCTTTAGCTTGTGGGTAGAGGTGCTCACTAGCAGTGGTAGTATTTATCAGGGCCAATAGGGACAGCCAACGTGGAGCGGGGGCGCCATTACGCTCCCCCCTAGGGTGCCAACCTCCGCAGCTAGGCAGGGACGTATATAGGTGCCGTAGCTAGGGCAATCTAGTCTTTTTTCCCCTTTAGCATTTTTTGTTGTTTATTGATTTGGCAAATGCATTCTTCTCTGTACCACTGCACTTTGACTGTCAGTATCTTTTGTCTTTCACTCACGAAGGTAAACAATACTGTTGGACGGTCCTCCCACAAAGGGGAAAAGAACTCCCCAACCATCTATTCAACAGCGATGGTAGGGATTCTTGAGCAGTGGCAACCACCTCATCCACAGATTGTGCTATTACAGTACGTGGATGACCTCTTGCTCTGCTGCCCGGACCAGATGTCCGGAAGCTACAGTTTCCTTGCCTGTGTTTTTTTTTTTTTTTTGGCAGAAAAGGGTTGCAGAGTCCACGTGACAAATTACAGTATTGCAAACAAAAGGTGATATTTTTAGGACATTGTATTGCTGAAGGTACAAGACACCTGACTGAAGACAGAAAACAGGCAATACAAATCTCCCTTTACCCAGGTCACACCAGCATCTACGCACTTTTCTAGGTTTGGTGACCTACTGTAGGCCTTGGATAAGGTCTGCTTCACAAATGATGCACCCACTCTATGACTGTTTGCCATCAGAACCCTACAATCTCACTCAAGAAACAATTGACTCCTTCCACTCTCTCAAGCTGCTCATTGTGTCAGACATTCCAAACTATGATCAGCCATTTTTCTTATTTTTCACAGAGCAGGGTGGACATGCTACCGCAGTACTGACACTACAACATGGAAAGAAACAGAGACCGATAGGTTACTACTTAGCACAATTAGACCCCATGATTAGAGGGTCTTCTACATGTGTACGTGCTGTAAGAGCTGCTGTATTACTGAAAGGCATGTGAGATCACACTGACTTTTTCTTTTTGACATTTTGTTCCCCACGTGACATTAATGCCAGACTCGTACAAGTTCAACAAAAACACCTGTCTAAGATCAGACAGATCAGACTTGAATATGCTCTAATACTAATCCCGGAATATGTCACCCTCAAAAGACATAATGTTCTGAATACAGCCACTCATCTGCCTGTGGATTCAGAAAAGGGGGAATTGGTGACAACAGTGGCAGGTGGGAAAGAGAACATGACATGACGTTGACATGACGCACGAACATGACTACATAGGAGCTGATGAGTCAGGAGACAGTGGGTTTTACATATGTTCGTGGGAAGAAAAAAACCTGTTCCTAATGCATATTTTGAGGTTCTTTTTATTTTTGTAGATGGCTTCAGATACCACCAGAATGGGCGACTCTACATTGGATATGCAGTAGTATCCTCACATGAGGTAATCCGAGCTGAACCACTCGCTCCTCACATGTCTGTGCAGGAGGCAGAGTTGAAGGCACTCACTGAGGCGTGTAGAGCTGCTGCAGGTAAAGTCGCTAACAGTTACACAGATTCGAATTGCGCATGGGGAATATCCCATGATTATTGCCCTATCTGAAGAAGCAGAACGTTTCTTACATCAGCCGGTGAGCCCATTAAAAATGCAGAGCTGGTGAAACAATTAGTGGAGGCATTGACGTTATCAGTCCAGGTTGGCATCGTCAAGGTAAAAGCACACACGGACGGTGACTCAGTGGAGGAAAAGGGCAACAGAAGGACGGACGAGGCTGCTAAAGTAGCAGCAAGGCGGCCTAGGGAGCAGTGGACGGTGGCGGGGAGTCAGAGTATTCCAGCCACACTGAGCCTAGATGTCCTGAAATCCCTCCAGCTGCCCAAACAGAGAAGGAACACTGGGAGAATGGGAGCTGAGCTGAACTCAGAAAGAGTATGGGAGAATCAGGATAAATCGTATATACCAAGATCCCTGCTCCCAATCATGGCGCAAGCAACACAAGATGCCTCCTGGATCGCTCCTGGTTTCAGTTACGCAGCCGCAAAGCTCGTACGGTCATGCCTCATCTGTGCACAGCACAACCCAGGTAAAACAGTAAAAATCCCTAAGAAAGCGACACCCAGGCCTCTCTACCCGTTTCAGAGACTGCAGACTGGCTACATACAGCTACCCAAGGTAGGAGTGTGTGAAAAATGTCCTAGTATGTGTAGATCTCTTCTCTGGTTGGCAGGAAGCCTATTTTGTAAAATGTGCAAATACTAAAGCGACTGCAGACAAACTGATAAAAAAAAAACTGATCTGCAGGTATGGTGTCCTAGAAACCATGGACAGCGATAGGGACACACACTTCACGGGAAAAATAATGAGGGAAGTCATGCAGGTCCTGGGAGTACAGCAAGCATATCATGCACCATATAGACCACAAAGTAGTGGGAAAGTGATGAGACTAAACGGGACACTTAAACTGGAAAATCAAAGGCCACGGCAGACAAAGGAAAGAGCGGGGTAGAGTGTTTGTCTCTTGCACTTTTTTCAGTCACACACACTCAAAATAGAAAGACAGGCTTGTGTCCTTTTGAAGTCCTGTTTAGTAGTTTGCCAGAGGCTGGTCTGTACTTCCCACAGGTGCTACAAAAGCAACACGGTGCTATGACAGCCCATGTCCAGGCCGTACAGAAAAGACTTAATGTGGTGCATAAACATGTGTTTTCATCCATTCCAGATCCTAATGCCAGTGCAGACGTATATCAGCTGAATCCAGGTGATTGGTGGTCATACACAGATGTACATCAGCTGAATCCAGGTGATTGGTGGTCATACACAGATGTACATCAGCTGAATCCAGGTGATTGGTGGTCATACACAGACACGTGAGAAGGAACCTAGATCCACGGTTTGACGGCCCGTTTTAAAGTCCAGCTGACCACATTCACCTCAGGGAAACTTGAGGGAAAGCCCACCTGGATCCATGCCAGTCACTGCAAAAAGATCTTTTCACCAGCAGAATGACTGTTGTCCTAATCACCTTGCTGGCTGTGGTAGGATGTTTGCATCTTACAGAGACACTGGATAAACAAACTTATTCAACATCTTGCTTTTCTTATAAAAGACGCGGAAGGACAAAAACTGCTGGACTGTTGGATCTGTGCACACAGCCCAGTATCTGCAAGGACTATGCTGTACTTAGCCTTACCCCAGGACCCAAGGAAGGCATTAACACCACACTGCATGCACAAGTGAGACTTGGACTCAGATTTTCGTGGTTCCTTAAGGCTCTTAATGAGACTAATACAATATAGAGACTCCTTTTTAAATCCAGCCAATTGGCTTAGCGGCCTAGTGGGATGGATTATTTTTGGTGTTTTACAGACTTGTATGCAAATTTTGTTGCTTTGCTTATTCTTTTATGTAGCCGTAAAAGCGCTAATATATATATTACCTAAGCTATGGAATAATGTATGTGTAGAAAAAACCCTAAGGCTGAACCTTCTGTAGTATATCATAGGCCCCGTATGGCCACTGTTGACGGGGGAGGTGAGTGTCCACACTGAGGGTGGATGGGTGAAGCAGGTAGGAAGTCCCCTTGTGGGTACTAGACCCATGAGACAGGAGCTCCTTTGTGGACATCAGCTGACCGCGTAGCAGAGGTTATACCATTTACAAAAGGGGGAAATTGATATAGAAGGGTTAATAGTTTGCCTTTAAGTGCCTTTTGCCTTTAATTGCTACAATTGCTAGAATCTGTTGATGCAGTAATCTTAATGTCTCCAATTCAAGGAGACCATACTTCTTATCATGTATGTTCCCAATACTCAGTCACAACATGCTTTGGGTACGCTAGAGAATAAAGGTCAGTATGACCCTGGGTGATGGAGGGGGCTACATGAATTACATTAGAGTTACAGTTGTTGTAAATGGTATATAATATTGCCTCTTGCTCTATTACTTCAGATAAAAGTGACTTGCTCACAGGATATGTGTGAGGTGTCTTTTTGTCTCCAAGCGCGCTTGTAAAATGACGGGCGTAACTCCACGATTTGGCCCTCACTGGTGATCTGTCAGCTGACATTTGGGTCAGAATGAAAAACAGCTATAACAGTTTTGGCGCCCAACGTGGGCCTGTAGGACATTATTGCAAGAGAGCTTGGCTGAGTAGATTACACAAGAAGGAAAACACACAGCAAGTCAGCAGGATCTAGGAGCAACATGGCAGATGTGACAACCTACATGGTGAGCTGCAGCATGTGCTACATGTTCACAGATCGACCAGAAGAAGAATCCAATTTCACCTGTCAGAAGTGTAGACTAGTGGCCCTTTTAGAAGAAAAGGTGCGGGGTCTGGAAGAAAGAATAGCAACTTTGAAACTCATCAAAGAGAATGAAGACTTTCTAGACAGAACAGAAGCATCTCTACTGGTCACAGAAGGTGCAAAAAGTGTCAGAGAACCTCCAAAAGCAGATGAGTGGAAGCATGTGACCAAAAGAAGCAAGAAGACCATGGAGAAATCACCAACCACACAACTGAAGAACCGATATCAAATCTTTGTAGAGGATGAAGATGGCACACCTAAGAATGAAGCAATACCAGCAAGCAAAAAAGAAAAGGGCACACAGCAACAAGTGACAGCAAAAAGTACAGCCAAGAAGCAACGAAGAGTGGTGGTGGTGGGAGACTCACTACTGAGAGGCACCGAAGCAGCCATCTGCAGACCGGACATAACTGCAAGAGAAGTATGCTGCCTTCCAGGTGCGATGATCAAGGATGTGACCGATAGGATACCAAAGCTCTTCAGCTCCAAGGACGTCCACCCATTTCTTCTGATACATGTTGGCACCAATGACACGGCAAGGAAGGACCTACCGACAATCTGCAAGGACTTTGAAGAGTTGGGGAAGAAAGTAAAGGAACTGGATGCACAAGTAGTTTTTTCTTCTATCCTTCCAGTAGACGGGCATGGCACCAGGAGATGGAACAGGATCCTTGATGCAAACAACTGGCTAAGACGATGGTGCAGACAACAAGGATTTGGATTCCTGGACCACGGTGTGAATTACTGGTATGATGGACTCCTCGCCAGAGACGGACTACACCTCAACAAACCTGGGAAACACACATTCGCCAGAAGACTCGCTACACTCATCAGGAGGGCGTTAAACTAGAAGAAGAGGGGACGGGAAGAAAAACATTAGACTCGAACAAAGACGACCCAGGAAAACATACTCAGAAGGGAGGTAAGAACATTTCTAAAACAATCCACAGTGAGGAGATTGGAACAAAACAAAATCCTCTAAACGGCATGCTCGCAAACGCCAGAAGCCTGACAAACAAGATGGAAGAACTAGAAGCAGAAATATCTACAGGTAACTTTGACATAGTGGGAATAACCGAGACATGGTTAGATGAAAGCTATGACTGGGCAGTTAACTTACAGGGTTACAGTCTGTTTAGAAAGGATCGTAAAAATCGGAGAGGAGGAGGGGTTTGTCTCTATGTAAAGTCTTGTCTAAAGTCCACTTTAAGGGAGGATATTAGCGAAGGAAATGAGGATGTCGAGTCCATATGGGTCGAAATTCATGGAGGGAAAAATGGTAACAAAATTCTCATTGGGGTCTGTTACAAACCCCCAAATATAACAGAAACCATGGAAAGTCTACTTCTAAAGCAGATAGATGAAGCTGCAACCCATAATGAGGTCCTGGTTATGGGGGACTTTAACTACCCGGATATTAACTGGGAAACAGAAACCTGTGAAACCCATAAAGGCAACAGGTTTCTGCTAATAACCAAGAAAAATTATCTTTCACAATTGGTGCAGAATCCAACCAGAGGAGCAGCACTTTTAGACCTAATACTATCTAATAGACCTGACAGAATAACAAATCTGCAGGTGGTTGGGCATTTAGGAAATAGCGACCACAATATTGTGCAGTTTCACCTGTCTTTCACTAGGGGGACTTGTCAGGGAGTCACAAAAACATTGAACTTTAGGAAGGCAAAGTTTGAACAGCTTAGAGATGCCCTTAATCTGGTAGACTGGGACAATATCCTCAGAAATGAGAATACAGATAATAAATGGGAAATGTTTAAGAACATCCTAAATAGGCAGTGTAAGCGGTTTATACCTTGTGGGAATAAAAGGACTAGAAATAGGAAAAACCCAATGTGGCTAAACAAAGAAGTAAGACAGGCAATTAACAGTAAAAAGAAAGCATTTGCACTACTAAAGCAGGATGGCACCATTGAAGCTGTAAAAAACTATAGGGAGAAAAATACTTTATCTAAAAAACTAATTAAAGCTGCCAAAAAGGAAACAGAGAAGCACATTGCTAAGGAGAGTAAAACTAATCCCAAACTGTTCTTCAACTATATCAATAGTAAAAGAATAAAAACTGAAAATGTAGGCCCCTTAAAAAATAGTGAGGAAAGAATGGTTGTAGATGACGAGGAAAAAGCTAACATATTAAACACCTTCTTCTCCACGGTATTCACGGTGGAAAATGAAATGCTAGGTGAAATCCCAAGAAACAATGAAAACCCTATATTAAGGGTCACCAATCTAACCCAAGAAGAGGTGCGAAACCGGCTAAATAAGATTAAAATAGATAAATCTCCGGGTCCGGATGGCATACACCCACGAGTACTAAGAGAACTAAGTAATGTAATAGATAAACCATTATTTCTTATTTTTAGTGACTCTATAGCGACAGGGTCTGTTCCGCAGGACTGGCGCATAGCAAATGTGGTGCCAATATTCAAAAAGGGCTCTAAAAGTGAACCTGGAAATTATAGGCCAGTAAGTCTAACCTCTATTGTTGGTAAAATATTTGAAGGGTTTCTGAGGGATGTTATTCTGGATTATCTCAATGAGAATAACTGTTTAACTCCATATCAGCATGGGTTTATGAGAAATCGCTCCTGTCAAACCAATCTAATCAGTTTTTATGAAGAGGTAAGCTATAGGCTGGACCACGGTGAGTCATTGGACGTGGTATATCTCGATTTTTCCAAAGCGTTTGATACCGTGCCGCACAAGAGGTTGGTACACAAAATGAGAATGCTTGGTCTGGGGGAAAATGTGTGTAAATGGGTTAGTAACTGGCTTAGTGATAGAAAGCAGAGGGTGGTTATAAATGGTATAGTCTCTAACTGGGTCGCTGTGACCAGTGGGGTACCGCAGGGGTCAGTATTGGGACCTGTTCTCTTCAACATATTCATTAATGATCTGGTAGAAGGTTTACACAGTAAAATATCGATATTTGCAGATGATACAAAACTATGTAAAGCAGTTAATACAAGAGAAGATAGTATTCTGCTACAGATGGATCTGGATAAGTTGGAAACTTGGGCTGAAAGGTGGCAGATGAGGTTTAACAATGATAAATGTAAGGTTATACACATGGGAAGAGGGAATCAATATCACCATTACACACTGAACGGGAAACCACTGGGTAAATCTGACAGGGAGAAGGACTTGGGGATCCTAGTTAATGATAAACTTACCTGGAGCAGCCAGTGCCAGGCAGCAGCTGCCAAGGCAAACAGGATCATGGGGAGCATTAAAAGAGGTCTGGATACACATGATGAGAGCATTATACTGCCTCTGTACAAATCCCTAGTTAGACCGCACATGGAGTACTGTGTCCAGTTTTGGGCACCGGTGCTCAGGAAGGATATAATGGAACTAGAGAGAGTACAAAGGAGGGCAACAAAATTAATAAAGGGGATGGGAGAACTACAATACCCAGATAGATTAGCGAAATTAGGATTATTTAGTCTAGAAAAAAGACGACTGAGGGGCGATCTAATAACCATGTATAAGTATATAAGGGGACAATACAAATATCTCGCTGAGGATCTGTTTATACCAAGGAAGGTGACGGGCACAAGGGGGCATTCTTTGCGTCTGGAGGAGAGAAGGTTTTTCCACCAACATAGAAGAGGATTCTTTACTGTTAGGGCAGTGAGAATCTGGAATTGCTTGCCTGAGGAGGTGGTGATGGCGAACTCAGTCGAGGGGTTCAAGAGAGGCCTGGATGTCTTCCTGGAGCAGAACAATATTGTATCATACAATTATTAGGTTCTGTAGAAGGACGTAGATCTGGGTATTTATTATGATGGAATATAGGCTGAACTGGATGGACAAATGTCTTTTTTCGGCCTTACTAACTATGTTACTATGTTACTATGTTACTTTATGCATATGTTGGCCATTGTTGACATTAACCCCTGTGAAGAAACCAGATTGTATCTTAATTACCCAGACAGCTACCTTTTTGCAAACCAATAAGAACTGACTTTTCATTTGTATATTGGCTTGTGGATTTAAGTGTTTATGTCTGGTGGTTCAAGAAGACAGACTTGCAAACTGATACCATTTAACATACAGTGTAAGTCTGTAATAGTGACTTGTACATAGTGTGTGTTTATCTTTGCTTGTTGATGTGTGCTGATATGCTAATTGTGCATTGAGTTCCAGAACTAGCTTGGTGACTTCTAAAGCAGAGAAGGAAAGACTGTGCAAATAGATTGAATGGTCAAGTAATACTACGTAATCTCATCACCATTGTTTGCCATATCTTGATGTTGAACTAAAGGACACTGGGTAATTCTAAAAATAGCTTACCTGCCTTAGGTATAAAAAGACTCAAAGATCACATCCTGGGGGAGTCTGTAGTAATACAGAGCTACCAGCTGGACATTCTGCAAACCACACTACAAACAGAAGGACACTGGTCTAGGATTCTATAGTATACAACCTAGGGGTTTTTGGCTCTGGTTGGAAGGACACAGATCTGATCCAGTGACCATCTCTGCACCATGGATATGTTTGGAGAAAGCCAGGGTTGGGACCCGCTGGTCGCCTGGTTCCATGGAGATGGTCCGATAAGACAGGTGGTGACTCTCGTGTCAACTGGCTTTGGACCTTGTATGGACTCTATGGACAGTTCTTGGTCATCTCACTATGCTTGTCGCTGACCCTTCTCTGTGCGTTCATCCACAGATGGAGTAGCGACCCTGGGAGCTCTGACATCATGTCAACTGGCTTTGGACCTAGTATGGACCCTATGGACAGTTCTAGGTCATCTCCCTATGCTCGTCGTTACCCCTTCTCTGTGCGTTCATCCACAGATGGAGTAGCGACCCTGGGAGCTCTGACCTCATGTCAACTGGCTCTGAACCTTGTATGGACTCTATGGACAGTTCTTGGTCATCTCCCTATGCTTGTCATTACCCCTTTTCTGTGCGTTCATCCACAGATGGAGTAGCGACCCTGGGAGCTCTGACATCGTGTCATACTAGAAACACGTGGAGACGCAGTGATATTTTGGATATGAAGAGAAAGAAAGTGGCAGCACTCACCGATCTTCTTATGCAGGTGTGTTTATTTGGTACATATATAATAGCAGGATATGATCCAAAAAGTATCAAATATATAAAGCAATTGGACTAAAAAATAACTTTTAATAATAATATTTAAAAAAAGACAAACTAACGTGATCAAGTGATGTACAGACAAGGGAAGATAAAAAAGAGCGACTTGCGTTCACTCTTATTGACACAAAAGGGTACGTAGAAAATAACTAACACACTTGTGCCGGTCTATATTATACTATTAGACCCAGCACCTCTGCTAGTTGTTACTCCGAGAGGAATACGTCAGTATACCACAAAATGTTGACCAGGTAAAGAAATGGTATTGTGTAATATAAATATATGCACAGTATTTGCTAGAGATGCATTGGGTCATGTATTCATGTTACCCTACAGTGCCTTCTTTCAACACATGTAATTGGTCCTTATTGTAAACTGACAATGTATCCACATATCAATGAGTAAACATAATATCTGCAGCACAGAGGCCGTGAGAACACCGTCACGATAGAGCCCATCAAATCATATACGCATCTGCCAGGGAAATACACACACCCTTATTCATAGGCAGAAATTTTGCGCATGTTACAATAGTGCTAGCGCTCTCAAGAAAGTGACATGTGCAGTCTACTGTAGCCGTTTCAAGCTTGAATGCCAATGACACAAATAGCATGGTACAATCTCACCCATTTTCTTCCTTGTGAGAAATGCTTCCGGCCTCACTCATATCAGATAGCGTCTCCCGACGCGTTTCTTCCTAGCCAGGATTCATCAGGGGAATGACAGAGATACCTGCAAGGCTGCTTACCTAGCCCCCGCCGTGTCTCCCTTATGTACTTATCCGCTGGACCGCTAAACGCCGCTCGTCATTCTCGGCGTGCGTTGTACTTCCGGTCCTTTGTGCCCTCAGTTCCGGTTCGTCCATGCTAGATTTGCGCATGCGCACGGCCTGGAACGCATGTAAACCACGCCGTGGAACGCAAACAAGTTCTCGCTATAAAGGATGGTCCTTCATAGACACCGGAGCATTTAAATAGTAAGGGACTCTTATCAGAGAGGTAATATCCCCGCGAAAATGTAATCCAGAAATGATATTACCTAAAATGCTGCTTTATCAAGCGTACTATATATTTGCATAACAATAAAGCAAACATGCCTAAATGGAGACCACCCGAATTATACTTGCAAGGTGCTGCTCCAATAATCCTACGGTCATAGTCCGGAATTTAATACCGGTATCATATCATACCAACCGACACATGAAAAATAATGGGGTATGAGGTCAAAAAGCCAAACTTCAAAAGTAGAAATCCCAAAACAAAAAAACAAAAACCTACTAAAGGTATAATTAAGGGGCAAGTTTATGAATCAGAAAGGGACTGAATAAAAAAGAAAAAAGAGGGTAACAATACAAATGCAAGCATTGTTTCGACATACGGGACACCATAGAATCCTCCAAAAGCCTATATACCCTATAGGCAAACTACAATAATTGACCCCTTCCTACATGGAGGTTGGCACCCTTAGAACCTGCGCAAATGGCGCCCCCACTCAACGGAGGCTGTCCCTAACTATCCATCCCTATGTATCCCTACTATAGAGAGATGGGAGAGGGGAAAGATTATGCAAGACAATATATGTAATGTGAACTACCCCATTTTTATTTGTCTGATGGGGTGATAATCTCGTTCCAAGACCAAAATATAGAAGTAGGGAGTACCTATATGTGTCCCGATAAGAAACAGCCTGTAAATGTCTACATTGTGCTGCTACAAATTGATATCCTGCCTATCGCGGGGGTTGGCACCCTAGGAGTCCTGCGCATAATGGCGCCCCCACTCCACGACGGCTATCCCTATCCTGTCCCTATTATGCCCTATAAAAAACAGAGAATATGAAGAGGAAATGGTAAGTGAAGCAAAATGTCCAATCATGGACTGACATATGAAACCTGCATGTGTGGGTGCTTATAGACACCTTATAAGAAACACCCATATGACAATTGCTCATTTAGGCCATATGGTTGTGTAGTTTTGAGATTAAAAATCCATCTACACTCTTTTTGCAATATTTGTTTATCCCAGTCACCCCCCCTGGGTGATGGTATGATTTTGTCGATCCCGACAAACTTGATTTTTTTGTGGTCACCACTGTGATGTATATTCATGTGATTAGCCACAGGGGTGTCTCTTTTGTTCAAAATGTCGCGGACATGTTCGCATATCCTTCTGCGGAATTCTCTTTTGGTTTTCCCGACGTACTCCATACCACATTCACAGGTGGCCTTGTAGATTACACCCTTAGTTCGACAGTTTATAAAGTGTCGAATGGAGTACGTGACGCCATTCGCATTCCCGCAGAAGGACTTGCTAGGGAGGATAGAGTCACAGGCCTTACACTTTCCACATCTAAAGCAGCCTATCGTCTGGGTAGTCAAAAAATTGCTGTTCCCTGGGTTCGACTGGAAATGACTGTGAACCAGTCGATCCCCCAGAGACCTCCCCCTTCTGTATGTGATCTGGGGTGTTTCAGGAAGAAACTCTCTGATGTCACTATCCATACCCAGTACCGACCAATGTCGTTGGAGGATAGTTCTAATATCATTTGCTCCATTTGAATATTTTGTAATGAAGCGGACTTTAGTTTCCGCTTGTTCTTTTATTTTGGGAATAAGCAATTCTCTCCTATCTTTTTTGACTGTTTCCTTATAGGCCTTATTCAAAATTTCTTGTGGATACCCCCTTTCAAGGAATCTTGTTTGTAAATCATTGGCTTGTTCTTGGAAAGTCTCTATTTTTGAACAGTTTCTTCGCATGCGGAGGTACTGCCCTTTTGGAATACCTCTCTTGAGCGGGATAGGATGGTTACTCTCCCATCTCAAGAGGGAATTAGTGGAGGTGTCCTTCCTATGTGTTTTGGTGGATATTGCGCCATTGGAGGTCTTTTCGATACATATGTCCAAGAAGGACAGTTTGGTGGTGCTGACCTCATATGTGAATCTAAGGCCTATATTGTTGACATTTAGGCCGTCCACAAAAGAGCCAAAGTCAGCTGAACTACCCCTCCAAATGACCAGAATGTCGTCGATGTAGCGTAGCCATAGGGTAGTACTATCATCGAGACATGATGTAGCCTCACTGAAGACTATTGTCTCCTCCCACCAGCCCAGGAGCAAATTTGCATATGAGGGCGCACAAGGGCTACCCATCGCAGTGCCCCTGAGCTGGTGGTAGATCTTCCGGTCAAAAAGGAAAATGTTCTTTGTGAGGCAGAATTCCAAAATTTTCAATATGAACTTATTGTGTGCATCAAATTGTGTGCCTCTGGTGTTCAAAAAGTATTCTACAGCCACTAGGCCCTTGTCATGTGGAATGGAAGAGTATAAGGCCTCGACATCTATGCTCCCTAATACCATATCAGGGTCCAGGAAAACATCATCCAATTTACTTAGAAGGTCCGTGGTGTCCCGTACAAACGAATTCAATGAACTCACAAATGGCTTAAGAACCTTATCAATGTAGATGCCCAGTTTTTCAGCGAGACTATTGTTCCCTGATACAATAGGTCTCCCCTTCAGGGGATTTGTACCCTTATGGATTTTGGGTAGACAGTAGAAAGTGGGTAGAACAGGGTATTTTTGGAGTAAAAAATCTCTCTCCTCTCTCCCAAGAATTTTATCTGCAAAGCCATGCTCGACAATTATCTTCAATTCATTTGAAAAATTGGTCAGAGGGTTCGTTTTTAGAGGCTGATATTCATCTCTTCTATCCAAAAGTGCCATACACAAGAGTCTATAGTCTGTCAAATTCATGATGACAACATTGCCCCCTTTATCAGAAGGTTTTATTACGATATTAGGATCATTTTCTAGATTACGTAAACAAGCGATCTCATTCTTTGTGAGATTATAAGGCCTCCTATGTTTCGACTCTGATAATTTCATTATGTCCTCAGTAACCAAGTTCAAAAAAATGTCCACAGAACCAATATCGCCCATTGGAGGGGGCATCCTAGAACTCTTGTTTTTTAGTTCAGTGAAAGGACCCCTACCTTCTTGGTTAGGATCAATGTCTGCTAGATGAAACAAAAATTGCACGTCCTCCAGTAATTCATCAGGTATCCCCAAACTCTCACACTGTTTCCTATTTTCTTTCACAAAGAATTTTTTCCATTTAAGTTGTCTAACAAAGAGGTTTAAATCCTTTATGACCTCAAAACAGTCCATATCGGACGTGGGCACAAACGATAAACCCCTACTAAGTAGATGTATCTCTTCTCTGTTGAGGAGTCTGGAGGATAAATTAATCACCTGTGTGTCTACACTTGGTTGTGTGCAGTGGTGCGGTTCCTGAGAGGATAACTGAGTTCTAAAAAACCAGCTTTTGGGGGAGATCTCCTGTTACCTCCACGACCACGTCCGTTACCTCTCCCTCTACTTTTTCCTCTCTGATTGTAACTTCTCGTGTCACTCTCTGATAGTTCTGCCTCTGATGATGAAATATCTGTCTCAGTTTTACGGTGGAATCTAGTAGTGGTAAAATTGTATGCTCTATTATCTTTGAATTCTTGTAGGTCTCTTATGAAAAGTTTATGCTTTTTCTCTTTAAGATGGTACTGGAACCTCTCTAAGGAATTTTGCAATTGTATTTCTTTTTTTGCAAAATCCGGTTCTGCTGAGAATTTTTTAGTGATTTCCACCTGTTCTTTCAAGGACTCGTTTAAGATGGAAAGATTTTGTTTTTGTTCATCTAACAAGAGCCTCATCAGTCTAATGGAACTATCAGTGGCTTCCTTTTCCCACTTTGCCAGTAGACTGGGACTCTTGTAACGATATCCTGGTGATAATGTTATTCTAAGATGCCGTGGGACAATGCCTGATTTGATATAATTATCCAGGTTCTGTACCTCCCACCACGAGGATATTTGCTCCTTGTAAACCTTATTTAGTTCTTTAAAGGCAGCGTTAAATGAAGGGACATATTTCTTTTGTGTGAAGTTTTTATCAGAAAAAACCTCTCTGGCCTCAGAAACCCATTGGTTGGTATCTAATCCGACCGTTAAAAAACCGGCCATAACCGTATATCAATGTATATAATAGCAGGATATGATCCAAAAAGTATCAAATATATAAAGCAATTGGACTAAAATATAACTTTTAATAATAATATTTAAAAAAAGACAAACTAACGTGATCAAGTGATGTACAGACAAGGGAAGATAAAAAAGAGCGACTTGCGTTCACTCTTATTGACACAAAAGGGTACGTAGAAAATAACTAACACACTTGTGCCGGTCTATATTATACTATTAGACCCAGCACCTCTGCTAGTTGTTACTCCGAGAGGAATACGTCAGTATACCACAAAATGTTGACCAGGTAAAGAAATGGTATTGTGTAATATAAATATATGCACAGTATTTGTTAGAGATGCATTGGGTCATGTATTCATGTTACCCTACAGTGCCTTCTTTCAACACATGTAATTGGTCCTTATTGTAAACTGACAATGTATCCACATATCAATGAGTAAACATAATATCTGCAGCACAGAGGCCGTGAGAACACCGTCACGATAGAGCCCATCAAATCATATACGCATCTGCCAGGGAAATACACACACCCTTATTCTTAGGCAGAAATTTTGCGCATGTTACAATAGTGCTAGCGCTCTCAAGAAAGTGACATGTGCAGTCTACTGTAGCCGTTTCAAGCTTGAATGCCAATGACACAAATAGCATGGTACAATCTCACCCATTTGCTTCCTTGTGAGAAATGCTTCCGGCCTCACTCATATCAGATAGCGTCTCCCGACGCGTTTCTTCCTAACCAGGATTCATCAGGGGAACGACAGAGATACCTGCAAGGCTGCTTACCTAGCCCCCGCCGTGTCTCCCTTATGTACTTATCCGCTGGACCGCTAAACGCCGCTCGTCATTCTCGGCGTGCGTTGTACTTCCGGTCCTTTGTGCCCTCAGTTCCGGTTCGTCCATGCTAGATTTGCGCATGCGCACGGCCTGGAACGCATGTAAACCACGCCGTGGAACGCAAACAAGTTCTCGCTATAAAGGATGGTCCTTCATAGACACCGGAGCATTTAAATAGTAAGGGACTCTTATCAGAGAGGTAATATCCCCGCGAAAATGTAATCCAGAAATGATATTACCTAAAATGCTGCTTTATCAAGCGTACTATATATTTGCATAACAATAAAGCAAATGTGCCTAAATGGAGACCACCCGAATTATACTTGCAAGGTGCTGCTCCAATAATCCTACGGTCATAGTCCGGAATTTAATACCGGTATCATATCATACCAACCGACACATGAAAAATAATGAGGTATGAGGTCAAAAAGCCAAACTTCAAAAGTAGAAATCCCAAAACAAAAAAACAAAAACCTACTAAAGGTATAATTAAGGGGCACGTTTATGAATCAGAAAGGGACTGAATAAAAAAGAAAAAAAGAAAAAAGAGGGTAACAATACAAATGCAAGCATTGTTTCGACATACGGGACACCATAGAATCCTTCAAAAGCCTGTATACCCTATAGGCAAACTACAATAATTGACCCCTTCCTACGTGGAGGTTGGCACCCTTAGAACCTGCGCAAATGGCGCCCCCACTCAACGGAGGCTGTCCCTAACTATCCATCCCTATGTATCCCTACTATAGAGAGATGGGAGAGGGGAAAGATTATGCAAGACAATATATGTAATGTGAACTACCCCATTTGTATTTGTCTGATGGGGTGATAATCTCATTCCAAGACCAAAATATAGAAGTAGGGAGTACCTATATGTGTCCCGATAAGAAACAGCCTGTAAATGTCTACATTGTGCTGCTACAAATTGATATCCTGCCTATCGCGGGGGTTGGCACCCTAGGAGTCCTGCGCATAATGGCGCCCCCACTCCACGACGGCTATCCCTATCCTGTCCCTATTATGCCCTATAAAAAACAGAGAATATGAAGAGGAAATGGTAAGTGAAGCAAAATGTCCAATCATGGACTGACATATGAAACCTGCATGTGTGGGTGCTTATAGACACCTTATAAGAAACACCCATATGACAATTGCTCATTTAGGCCATATGGTTGTGTAGTTTTGAGATTAAAAATCCATCTACACTCTTTTTGCAATATTTGTTTATCCCAGTCACCCCCCCTGGGTGATGGTATGATTTTGTCGATCCCGACAAACTTGATTTTTTTGTGGTCACCACTGTGATGTATATTCATGTGATTAGCCACAGGGGTGTCTCTTTTGTTCAAAATGTCGCGGACATGTTCGCATATCCTTCTGCGGAATTCTCTTTTGGTTTTCCTGACGTACTCCATACCACATTCACAGGTGGCCTTGTAGATTACACCCTTAGTTCGACAGTTTATAAAGTGTCGAATGGAGTACGTGACGCCATTCGCATTCCCGCAGAAGGACTTGTTAGGGAGGATAGAGTCACAGGCCTTACACTTTCCACATCTAAAGCAGCCTATCGTCTGGGTAGTCAAAAAATTGCTGTTCCCTGGGTTCGACTGGAAATGACTGTGAACCAGTCGATCCCCCAGAGACCTCCCCCTTCTGTATGTGATCTGGGGTGTTTCAGGAAGAAACTCTCTGATGTCACTATCCATACCCAGTACCGACCAATGTCGTTGGAGGATAGTTCTAATATCATTTGCTCCATTTGAATATTTTGTAATGAAGCGGACTTTAGTTTCCGCTTGTTCTTTTATTTTGGGAATAAGCAATTCTCTCCTATCTTTTTTGACTGTTTCCTTATAGGCCTTATTCAAAATTTCTTGTGGATACCCCCTTTCAAGGAATCTTGTTTGTAAATCATTGGCTTGTTCTTGGAAAGTCTCTATTTTTGAACAGTTTCTTCGCATGCGGAGGTACTGCCCTTTTGGAATACCTCTCTTGAGCGGGATAGGATGGTTACTCTCCCATCTCAAGAGGGAATTAGTGGAGGTGTCCTTCCTATGTGTTTTGGTGGATATTGCGCCATTGGAGGTCTTTTCGATACATATGTCCAAGAAGGACAGTTTGGTGGTGCTGACCTCATATGTGAATCTAAGGCCTATATTGTTGACATTTAGGCCGTCCACAAAAGAGCCAAAGTCAGCTGAACTACCCCTCCAAATGACCAGAATGTCATCGATATAGCGTAGCCATAGTACTACCTGTTGTGAATTCTGTGGCTGAATTCACTCCTGTGGTCACAAGTGGTACTGCAGCTTCTGAGCTTCCTCCCTCAGGTGTTCTGGTGAGCTCGTTAACTGCTTCATTACTTAACTCCGCCTGATGCTGCTATCCTTGCTCCTTGTCAATGTTTCAGTGTTGGATCTGAGCTTCTCCTGATTGTTCCTGTGACCTGCTGCTCTGTATAGCTAAGTGCTTTTTGCTTTCTTGTTGCTTTTTTTCTGTCCAGCTTGTCTTTTGTTTTGCTGGAAGCTCTGAGACGCAAAGGGTGTACCGCCGTGCCGTTAGTTCGGCACGGTGGGTTTTTTTTTGCCCCCTTTGCGTGGTTTTGCTTTAGGGTTTTTTGTAGACTGCAAAGTTCGCTTTACTGTCCTCGCTCTGTCCTAGAATATCGGGCCCCACTTTGCTGAATCTATTTCATCCCTACGTTTTGTCTTTTCATCTTACTCACAGTCATTATATGTGGGGGGCTGCCTTTTCCTTTGGGGAATTTCTCTGGGGCAAGTCAGGCCTATTTTTCTATCTTCAGGCTAGCTAGTTTCTTAGGCTGTGCCGAGTTGCCTAGGTAGTTGTTAGGCGCAATCCACAGCCGCTTTTAGTTGTGTTTAGGATAGGATCAGGTGTGCAGTCTACAGAGTTTCCACGTCTCAGAGCTCGTTCTTGTATTTTTGGGTATTTGTCAGATCACTGTGTGCGCTCTGATCGCTAAGCACACTGTGTTTCTGGATTGCCTTCATAACACCTGTCATTAGCAAACATAACAGTACAAGGAGCCAAACTAATGATTCTCAATAGAGGGAAAGAAAAAGTTCTGACATCATTTTTTTTTTTCTTCTGCTCTGTGTTCACTTTTTTTTTTTCCCCCTAGACATTTGGGTGATTCTGGACACAGGTGTGGACATGGATATTCAGGGTCTGTGCTCTTCAATGGATAATCTCGTTATAAATGTACAAAAAATTCAAGATACTATTGATCAGAAATCTATGTTAGAACCAAGAATTCCTATTCCTGATTTGTTTTTTGGAGATAGAACTAAGTTTCTAAGTTTCAAAAATAATTGTAAGCTATTTCTGGCCTTGAAACCTCATTCTTCTGGTAATCCTATTCAACAGGTTTTGATTATTATTTCTTTTTTGCGCGGCGACCCTCAAGACTGGGCATTTTCTCTTGCGCCAGGAGACCCTGCATTGAGTAGTGTCGATGCGTTTTTCCTGGCGCTCGGATTGCTGTACGATGAGCCTAATTCAGTGGATCAGGCTGAGAAAAATTTGCTGGCTTTGTGCCAGGGTCAGGATGATATAGAAGTATATTGTCAGAAATTTAGGAAATGGTCAGTACTCACTCAGTGGAATGAATCTGCGCTGGCAGCTTTGTTCAGAAAGGGTCTCTCTGAGGCTCTTAAGGATGTCATGGTGGGATTTCCTATGCCTGCTGGTTTGAATGAGTCTTTGTCTTTGGCCATTCAGATCGGTCGACGCTTGCGCGAGCGTAAATCTGTGCACCATTTGGCGGTACTGCCTGAGGTTAAACCTGAGCCTATGCAGTGCGATAGGACTATGACTAGAGTTGAACGGCAGGAATACAGACGTCTGAATGGTCTGTGTTTCTACTGTGGTGATTCCACTCATGCTATTTCTGATTGTCCTAAGCGCACTAAGCGGTCCGCTAGGTCTGCCGTCATTGGTACTGTACAGTCCAAATTCCTTCTGTCCATTACCTTGATATGCTCTTTGTCGTCGTTTTCTGTCATGGCGTTTGTGGATTCGGGCGCTGCCCTGAATCTGATGGATTTGGATTATGCTAATCGTTGTGGGTTTTTCTTGGAGCCTTTGCGGTGTCCTATTCCATTGAGAGGAATTGATGCTACACCTTTGGCCAAGAATAAACCTCAATACTGGGCCCAGCTGACCATGTGCATGGCTCCTGCACATCAGGAAGTTATTCGCTTTCTGGTGTTGCATAATCTGCATGATGTGGTCGTGTTGGGGTTGCCATGGCTACAAACCCATAATCCAGTATTGGATTGGAATTCCATGTCGGTATCCAGCTGGGGTTGTCAGGGGGTACATGGTGATGTTCCATTTTTGTCGATTTCGTCATCCACCCCTTCTGAGGTCCCAGAGTTCTTGTCTGATTATCAGGATGTATTTGAAGAGCCCAAGTCCGATGCTCTACCTCCGCATAGGGATTGTGATTGTGCTATCAATTTGATTCCTGGTAGTAAATTCCCTAAAGGTCGATTATTTAATTTATCCGTGCCCGAACACGCCGCTATGCGCAGTTATGTGAAGGAATCCCTGGAGAAGGGACATATTCGCCCATCGTCATCACCACTGGGAGCAGGGTTCTTCTTTGTAGCCAAGAAGGATGGTTCGCTGAGACCGTGTATTGATTACCGCCTTCTTAATAAGATCACTGTTAAATTTCAGTATCCCTTGCCATTGTTATCTGACTTGTTTGCTCGGATTAAGGGGGCTAGTTGGTTCACTAAGATAGATCTTCGTGGTGCGTATAATCTGGTGAGAATCAGGCAAGGAGATGAATGGAAAACTGCATTCAATACGCCCGAGGGTCATTTTGAGTATCTAGTGATGCCGTTCGGACTTGCCAATGCTCCATCTGTGTTTCAGTCTTTTATGCATGACATCTTCCGTGAGTATCTGGATAAATTCCTGATTGTTTACTTGGATGACATTTTGATCTTCTCAGATGATTGGGAGTCTCATGTGAAGCAGGTCAGAATGGTTTTTCAGGTCCTGCGTGCTAACGCTTTGTTTGTGAAGGGATCAAAGTGTCTCTTCGGTGTGCAGAAAGTTTCATTTTTGGGGTTCATCTTTACCCCTTCTACTATCGAGATGGATCCAGTTAAGGTCCAAGCCATCCAGGATTGGATTCAGCCGACATCTCTGAAAAGTCTGCAAAAGTTCCTGGGCTTTGCTAATTTTTATCGTCGCTTCATCTGTAATTTTTCTAGCATTGCCAAACCATTGACCGATTTGACCAAGAAGGGTGCTGATTTGGTTAATTGGTCTTCTGCTGCTGTGGAAGCTTTTCAGGAGTTGAAGCGTCGTTTTTGTTCTGCCCCTGTGTTGTGTCAGCCAGATGTTTCTCTTCCGTTCCAGGTCGAGGTTGATGCTTCTGAGATTGGAGCAGGGGCGGTTTTGTCACAGAGAGGTTCTGATTGCTCAGTGATGAAACCATGTGCTTTCTTTTCCAGGAAGTTTTCGCCCGCTGAGCGTAATTATGATGTGGGCAATCTAGAGTTGCTGGCCATGAAGTGGGCATTCGAGGAGTGGCGTCATTGGCTTGAAGGAGCTAAGCATCGCGTGGTGGTATTGACTGATCATAAGAACTTGACTTATCTCGAGTCTGCCAAGCGCTTGAATCCTAGACAGGCCCGTTGGTAGTTATTTTTTGCCCGCTTCGACTTTGTGATTTCGTACCTTCCGGGCTCTAAAAATGTTAAGGCGGATGCTCTGTCTAGGAGTTTTGTGCCCGACTCTCCGGGTTTATCTGAGCCAGCGGGTATCCTCAAGGAAGGAGTCATTGTGTCTGCCATCTCCCCTGATTTGCGGCGGGTGCTGCAAAAATTTCAGGCGAATAAACCTGATCGTTGTCCAGCAGAGAAACTGTTCGTCCCTGATAGGTGGACTAATAAACTTATCTCTGAACTTCATTGTTCGGTGTTGGCTGGTCATCCTGGAATCTTTGGTACCAGAGAGTTAGTGGCTAGATCCTTCTGGTGGCCATCTCTGTCACGGGATGTACGTACTTTTGTGCAGTCCTGTGGGATTTGTGCTAGGGCTAAGCCCTGCTGTTCTCGTGCCAGTGGGTTGCTTTTGCCCTTGCCAGTCCCAAAGAGGCCTTGGACACATATTTCGATGGATTTCATTTCTGACCTTCCCGTTTCTCAAAAGATGTCAGTCATTTGGGTGGTCTGTGATCGCTTTTCTAAAATGGTCCATCTGGTGCCCTTGACTAAATTGCCTTTCTCCTCTGATTTGGTACCTTTGTTCTTTCAGCATGTGGTTCGGTTGCATGGCATTCCTGAGAATATTGTTTCTGACAGAGGTTCCCAGTTTGTTTCAAGGTTCTGGCGAGCCTTTTGTGGTAGGATGGGCATTGACCTATCCTTTTCCTCGGCTTTCCATCCTCAGACTAATGGCCAGACCGAACGAACCAATCAGACCTTGGAAACATATCTGAGATGTTTTGTTTCTGCAGACCAGGATGATTGGGTGTCATTTTTGCCGTTGGCTGAGTTCGCCCTTAATAATCGGGCCAGCTCGGCTACCTTGGTTTCTCCATTTTTTTGCAATTCTGGGTTCCATCCTCGTTTCTGTTCAGGACAGGTTGAGTCTTCGGACTGTCCTGGTGTGGATTCTGTGGTGGATAGGTTGCAGCATATCTGGACTCAGGTAGTGGACAATTTGATCTTGTCCCAGGAGAAAGCTCAACTTTTCGCTAATCGCAGACGCCGTGTGGGTCCCCGACTTCGTGTTGGGGATCTGGTTTGGTTATCTTCTCGTCATATTCCTATGAAGGTTTCCTCTCCTAAATTTAAACCTCGTTTTATTGGTCCGTATAGGATTTCTGAGGTTCTCAATCCTGTGTCTTTTCGTTTGACCCTCCCAGACTCCTTTTCCATACATAATGTATTCCATAGGTCGTTGTTGCGGAGATACATGGCACCTATGGTTCCATCTGTTGAGCCTCCTGCCCCGGTTTTGGTGGAGGGGGAATTGGAGTATATTGTGGAGAAGATTTTGGATTCTCGTGTTTCTAGACGGAAACTCCAGTATCTGGTTAAATGTAAGGGTTATGCTCAGGAAGATAATTCCTGGGTTTTTGCCTCTGATGTTCATGCTTCCGATCTTGTTCGTGCCTTTCATGCGGCTCATCCTGGTCGGCCTGGGGGCTCTGGTGAGGGTTCGGTGACCCCTCCTCAAGGGAGGGGTACTGTTGTGAATTCTGTGGCTGAATTCACTCCTGTGGTCACAAGTGGTACTGCAGCTTCTGAGCTTCCTCCCTCAGGTGTTCTGGTGAGCTCGTTAACTGCTTCATTACTTAACTCCGCCTGATGCTGCTATCCTTGCTCCTTGTCAATGTTTCAGTGTTGGATCTGAGCTTCTCCTGATTGTTCCTGTGACCTGCTGCTCTGTATAGCTAAGTGCTTTTTGCTTTTTTGTTGCTTTTTTTCTGTCCAGCTTGTCTTTTGTTTTGCTGGAAGCTCTGAGACGCAAAGGGTGTACCGCCGTGCCGTTAGTTCGGCACGGTGGGTTTTTTTTTGCCCCCTTTGCGTGGTTTTGCTTTAGGGTTTTTTGTAGACTGCAAAGTTCGCTTTACTGTCCTCGCTCTGTCCTAGAATATCGGGCCCCACTTTGCTGAATCTATTTCATCCCTACGTTTTGTCTTTTCATCTTACTCACAGTCATTATATGTGGGGGGCTGCCTTTTCCTTTGGGGAATTTCTCTGGGGCAAGTCAGGCCTATTTTTCTATCTTCAGGCTAGCTAGTTTCTTAGGCTGTGCCGAGTTGCCTAGGTAGTTGTTAGGCGCAATCCACAGCCGCTTTTAGTTGTGTTTAGGATAGGATCAGGTGTGCAGTCTACAGAGTTTCCACGTCTCAGAGCTCGTTCTTGTATTTTTGGGTATTTGTCAGGTCACTGTGTGCGCTCTGATCGCTAAGCACACTGTGTTTCTGGATTGCCTTCATAACACCTGTCATTAGCAAACATAACAACTACCCTATCATCGAGACATGATGTAGCCTCACTGAAGACTATTGTCTCCTCCCACCAGTCCAGGAGCAAATTTGCATACGAGGGCGCACAAGGGCTACCCATCGCAGTGCCCCTGAGCTGGTGGTAGATCTTCCGGTCAAAAAGGAAAATGTTCTTTGTGAGGCAGAATTCCAAAATTTTCAATATGAACTTATTGTGTGCATCAAATTGTGTGCCTCTGGTGTTCAAAAAGTATTCTACAGCCACTAGGCCCTTGTCATGTGGAATGGAAGAGTATAAGGCCTCGACATCTATGCTCCCTAATACCATATCAGGGTCCAGGAAAACATCATCCAATTTACTTAGAAGGTCCGTGGTGTCCCGTACAAACGAATTCAATGAACTCACAAATGGCTTAAGAACCTTATCAATGTAGATGCCCAGTTTTTCAGTGAGACTATTGTTCCCTGATACAATAGGTCTCCCCTTCAGGGGATTTGTACCCTTATGGATTTTGGGTAGACAGTAGAAAGTGGGTAGAACAGGGTATTTTTGGAGTAAAAAATCTCTCTCCTCTCTCCCAAGAATTTTATCTGCAAAGCCTTTATAGCGAGAACTTGTTTGCGTTCCACGGCGTGGTTTACATGCGTTCCAGGCCGTGCGCATGCGCAAATCTAGCATGGACGAACCGGAACTGAGGGCACAAAGGACCGGAAATACAACGCACGCCGAGAATGATGAGCGGCGTTTAGCGGTCCAGCGGATAAGTACATAAGGGAGACACGGCGGGGGCTAGGTAAGCAGCCTTGCAGGTATCTCTGTCATTCCCCTGATGAATCCTGGTTAGGAAGAAACGCGTCGGGAGACGCTATCTGATATGAGTGAGGCCGGAAGCATTTCTCACAAGGAAGCAAATGGGTGAGATTGTACCATGCTATTTGTGTCATTGGCATTCAAGCTTGAAACGGCTACAGTAGACTGCACATGTCACTTTCTTGAGAGCGCTAGCACTATTGTAACATGCGCAAAATTTCTGCCTATGAATAAGGGTGTGTGTATTTCCCTGGCAGATGCGTATATGATTTGATGGGCTCTATCGTGACGGTGTTCTCACGGCCTCTGTGCTGCAGATATTATGTTTACTCATTGATATGTGGATACATTGTCAGTTTACAATAAGGACCAATTACATGTGTTGAAAGAAGGCACTGTAGGGTAACATGAATACATGACCCAATGCATCTCTAGCAAATACTGTGCATATATTTATATTACACAATACCATTTCTTTACCTGGTCAACATTTTGTGGTATACTGACGTATTCCTCTCGGAGTAACAACTAGCAGAGGTGCTGGGTCTAATAGTATAATATAGACCGGCACAAGTGTGTTAGTTATTTTCTACGTACCCTTTTGTGTCAATAAGAGTGAACGCAAGTCGCTCTTTTTTATCTTCCCTTGTCTGTACATCACTTGATCACGTTAGTTTGTCTTTTTTTAAATATTATTATTAAAAGTTATATTTTAGTCCAATTGCTTTATATATGTGTTTATTTGGTACAAGTCTTCACGGCACAGGGGTGTGTAACATAGGGATGCGGGAGCAGAACGACGGCCGTTTCGCGCCGGTCTGGTGCTTCAACGTGTTCAATGGGGGATCGGACGTGACGCCTGAAGTAGTGTGAGCTAATAACATAGCTCCTCCTTACAGGCTCACTCCTCCCCCCCACGGTACAAACTTAGGTTAAAAAAAACATTAAAATCAAAGGTATATCCAGACAAGTGTACATAAACGTTACAATTGAACTGACATCTTAACTGTACCTAAAGCATATAGCGAGCAACAGAATTCAGCAACATTCAATACTGAACACATAAACCTTATATCCTTATGATAAAGACTGTTAGCGCTTACACTCACTTATTCTCTATATTTCACTATTTTTACTATTTTTTTATTATTATACCTCCTTCTTTTCCTCATATATAACTCTATTGATAATGTCTTATCCAACTACACTAGCGAGATAACAGACCCAAGGTAGACCATATTGTCCCTATATGGGATATATCGATTAGATAAAGAATCATACGGAAAACTAGAGATGCGTGTTTTATACCTAAAATGAAGATAACGGTCACAAAAATATGGACATGTCTATTTTGTCGTTAAGACCAGCGGGGCCCATGGCTCCCGTTTTCATGATCCAAGTCGCCTCACACCTTAATAGTGTATTGTGATAATCACCTCCTCGTGTGGGCGGTATAATCTGTTCTATCCCTGCGAATGACAATACACCCGCATTACCTCCATGTTCTTCCCTTATATGTGTTATAAGCCTGGGTGCACCTTTTTCTGTTGTTACGGATCTGCAATGTTCTCTGAACCGCACTGAAAGGCATCTAATGGTCTTCCCTATATAGAAACGCTCACATGGGCAGTATATCACATAAACCACGTGTTTAGTTTTGCAAGTTATAAATTGCATCACTTTGTGTTTGACCGGTCCAATATGCAAAATCCTGTCTGTGACATGCTGTTGACAATACTTGCAATGTCCGCATCGATGATTCCCTAAAGGGACCCCTCGACCATGTCAGCTAAATCGCTATCTCTACTCAGCAAGTGCCAATTATTTCTGATGGCTGCTCGAATATGCTGGTCCATGGGGCCATATTTAAAGCAGAACGTGAATTTTTTGTCCACGGGAATATTGGTATTATTTAGCTGACATGGTAGCCAGAGGTCCTTTGGTCTCAAATAGAAGAAGTACCAGAATAAGAGACTTAATAGTGCAGAATCGGATTACTCCCATTAAAACCAATAGTTGGCTAGAACGAGGGGTCACTTTAGGGAATCATCGATGCGGACATTGCAAGTATTGTCAACAGCATGTCACAGACAGGATTTTGCATATTGGACCGGTCAAACACAAAGTGATGCAATTTATAACTTGCAAAACTAAACACGTGGTTTATGTGATATACTGCCCATGTGAGCGTTTCTATATAGGGAAGACCATTAGATGCCTTTCAGTGCGGTTCAGAGAACATTGCAGATCCGTAACAACAGAAAAAGGTGCACCCAGGCTTATAACACATATAAGGGAAGAACATGGAGGTAATGCGGGTGTATTGTCATTCGCAGGGATAGAACAGATTATACCGCCCAGACGAGGAGGTGATTATCACAATACACTATTAAGGTGTGAGGCGACTTGGATCATGAAAACGGGAGCCATGGGCCCCGCTGGTCTTAACGACAAAATAGACATGTCCATATTTTTGTGACCGTTATCTTCATTTTAGGTATAAAACACGCATCTCTAGTTTTCCGTATGATTCTTTATCTAATCGATATATCCCATATAGGGACAATATGGTCTACCTTGGGTCTGTTATCTCGCTAGTGTAGTTGGATAAGACATTATCAATAGAGTTATATATGAGGAAAAGAAGGAGGTATAATAACAAAAAAATAGTAAAAATAGTGAAATATAGAGAATAAGTGAGTGTAAGCGCTAACAGTCTTTATCATAAGGATATAAGGTTTATGTGTTCAGTATTGAATGTTGCTGAATTCTGTTGCTCGCTATATGCTTTAGGTACAGTTAAGATGTCAGTTCAATTGTAACGTTTATGTACACTTGTCTGGATATACCTTTGATTTTAATGTTTTTTTTAACCTAAGTTTGTACCGTGGGGGGGAGGAGTGAGCCTGTAAGGAGGAGCTATGTTATTAGCTCACACTACTTCAGGCGTCACGTCCGATCCCCCATTGAACCCGTTGAAGCGCCAGACTGGCGCGAAACGGCCGTCGTTCTGCTCCCGCATCCCTATGTTACACACCCCTGTGCCGTGAAGACTTGTACCAAATAAACACACCTGCATAAGAAGATCGGTGAGTGCTGCCACTTTCTTTCTCTTCATATCCACGCTATCTGGTTTTCTGGCTATAGCACCCGAGATCGGGGGATCAGCTGAGGCTAATTAGCCTGAAGCGGAGGTAGTCAGCTGCAGCAGTGGTGCGGTCAGCTGTGCTCTCGTAGATGATTCATGTCTGCAGTGATATTTTATATGCGCCCATGTACCCATACAATTCCAGGCATGTTGGGAATGCTCTGTTTGCTATTGTGTGCTGTGGTTCAATAAAGTATTGCCACCCTGGTTTACCTTAACCCTGTGTTGTCTGTGTAGTGTATTGCCCACTGGGAGATAGAGCGGGCGTTCAGTGGTATGAGCCGTGGTCCATGCAGTCTTGCTAAACACAGCCGGGCCAGCGGACGAGAGCACCCACTGACCCCACCTCTCCGTAACAACCCCTTTCCGACTTGGTCCGTAATAATATGTCCCTGCACCCTGATTCTTATTGACGCAGGGCAGAGGACGATCAGCAACTTTATCAGTGCAAAGCTGACAGTTTGCATAGCATAGGGATGCTGCTACATCCCCATGCTATCCAAGCGATCAAACTACAAAAAATGATAGTCCCATAATGGGACAAAGTACAAAAAGTTTAAAAAAGTAAAAAGAAAAACATTTCATGTAATAATTGTAAAAATATTAAATAAATAAAAAAATTATATGAATAAAATCAAAACATAAGTGGAATAAAACATGACCAAAAAGACAAATATAAATAAACATGGTACCGCAGGCAATGGCATCTTGTCCCGCAAATAACAAGCCTCCATATAGCTCCATCAGTGGAAAAATAAAAAGTTATAGCTCTCAGAATAAAGCGATGCAATAATAATATTTTTTTTTACAAAATAATTTTATTGTGTAAAAGTGCCAAAACACAAAAAAAGATATAAATGAGCTGTCGCTGTAATAGTATAGACCCGAAAAATGAAACAGCCTTCTCAATGTTGCCACATGCAGAATGACATAAACCCCTGAATTGCTGGATTTTGTTCATTCTGCCTCCCAAAAATTGGAAGAGAAGGCAATCAAAAAATGTCATGTGCCAAAAATGTTACCAATAAAAATGCCAACTCCTTCCGCAAAAAACAAGCTTTCACATGACTCTGTGGGAATTACAAAGGTGGGGGGCGGACAAAAGGGAATATCGTGTCCCCTCTGCCTAGGGGCGCAGCCTGTGGGCTGATGTATTAGGGACATGTGTCTCACATGGAACCTATTATACATACAGTGGGGCAAAAAAGTATTTAGTCAGTCAGCAATAGTGCAAGTTCCACCACTTAAAAAGATGAGAGGCGTCTGTAATTTACATCATAGGTAGACCTCAACTATGGGAGACAAACTGAGAAAAAAAAACTCCAGAAAATCACATTGTCTGTTTTTTTAACATTTTATTTGCATATTATGGTGGAAAATAAGTATTTGGTCAGAAACAAACAATCAAGATTTCTGGCTCTCACAGACCTGTAACTTCTTCTTTAAGAGTCTCCTCTTTTCTCCACTCATTACCTGTAGTAATGCCACCTGTTTAAACTTGTTATCAGTATAAAAAGACACCTGTGCACACCCTCAAACAGTCTGACTGCAAACTCCACTATGGTGAAGACCAAAGAGCTGTCAAAGGATACCAGAAACAAAATTGTAGCCCTGCACCAGCCTGGGAAGACTGAATCTGCAATAGCCAACCAGCTTGGAGTGAAGAAATCAACAGTGGGAGCAACAATTAGAAAATGGAAGACATACAAGACCACTGATAATCTCCCTCGATCTGGGGCTCCACGCAAAATCCCACCCCGTGGGGTCAGAATGATCACAAGAACGGTAAGCCAAAATCCCAGAACCACGCGGGGGGACCTAGTGAATGAACTGCAGAGAGCTGGGACCAATGTAACAAGGCCTACCATAAGTAACACACTACGCCACCATGGACTCAGATCCTGCAGTGCCAGACGTGTCCCACTGCTTAAGCCAGTACATGTCCGGGCCCGTCTGAAGTTTGCTGGAGAGCATTTGGATGATCCAGAGGAGTTTTGGGAGAATGTCCTATGGTCTGATGAAACCAAACTGGAACTGTTTGGTAGAAACACAACTTGTCGTGTTTGGAGGAAAAAGAATACTGAGTTGCATCCATCAAACATCATACCTACTGTAAAGCATGGTGGTGGAAACATCATGCTTTGGGGCTGTTTCTCTGCAAAGGGGCCAGGACGACTGATCCAGGTACATGAAAGAATGAATGGGGCCATGTATCGTGAGATTTTGAGTGCAAACCTCCTTCCATCAGCAAGGGCATTGAAGATGAAACGTGGCTGGGTCTTTCAACATGACAATGATCCAAAGCACACCACCAGGGCAACGAAGGAGTGGCTTCGTAAGAAGCATTTCAAGGTCCTGGAGTGGCCTAGCCAGTCTCCAGATCTCAACCCTATAGAAAACCTTTGGAGGGAGTTGAAAGTCCGTGTTGCCAAGCGAAAAGCCAAAAACATCACTGCTCTAGAGGAGATCTGCATGGAGGAATGGGCCAACATACCAACAGCAGTGTGTGGCAACCTTGTGAAGACTTACAGAAAACGTTTGACCTCTGTCATTGCCAACAAAGGATATATTACAAAGTATTGAGATGAAATTTGGTTTCTGACCAAATACTTATTTTCCACCATAGTATGCAAATAAAATGTTAAAAAAACAGACAATGTGATTTTCTGGATTTTTTTTTTCTCAGTTTGTCTCCCATAGTTGAGGTCTAACTATGATGTAAATTACAGACGCCTCTCATCTTTTTAAGTGGTGGAACTTGCACTATTGCTGACTGACTAAATACTTTTTTGCCCCACTGTACATATAACTGCACAACATATTCTGGGTGCTGAGTGGTTTCGTAACACGTAACAATATATATAATTACATAGAGATGCTGCCCGGGTTATACCAGTATGCTCCATTTCACTATATGTAAGAAAAAGCATAAATGGTACTCTCTTGATTGCATGATATGATTGTCTAACACGGCTCCCCTTTTCAGCGACATGATCGGCATACACAGTCTGATCCTTAACGGATCGGTTTGGGGATGACCGAAGTTTATGGGGTTGGCACAAGTTCCGTTTGTCGACTTAGTTCATCGGAGCTACCGTTTTGTTTGCCGGGTCTGTAGTGGATGGTGAAGTCCAGAGGTTGTAGGGCTAAACTCCACCGCAGCAATCTGGCGTTGTCTCCGGAGACCCGATTAAGCCAGACTAGGGGATTATGGTCCGTTAGGAGGGAAAACTGTCGTCCATACAAATATGGTTGCAAGTTTTTGAGTGCCCATACTACCGCCAGGCACTTCTTCTCGATGGCCGCATAGCTTACTTCACGGGGCAGTAGTTTCCAACTCAGGTAAGCTACCGGGTGTTCTTGGCCGTCCGGCCCGACTTGGCTCAGTACTGCCCCCAATCCAAACATAGAAGCGTCTGTGTGAACCAGGAAACGTTTAGTTGGATCGGGTGCGGCCAATACAGGGGTATTGGTGAGGGCGTTCTTTAGTTGGCGGAAGGCTTTCTCACACTCTGGGGTCCAGGCTACCTGGCGGGGTTGGTTCTTATGGGTCAGATCAGTGAGGGGCTTGGCTATGCTGCTGTAATTGGGAACGAATTTCCTGTAATACCCCACTGTCCCTAGAAACGCAATGACCTGGGTTTTAGTGCGTGGGGTGGGCCATTTGGTGATGGCCTCAATCTTGGCTGGTTCTGGTCGCTGTTTCCCACTTCCCACCCAATGCCCTAAATACTGAACCTCTGCTTTGCCCACGTAACATTGTTTGGGTTCAGGGTGATTCCGGCCTGGTGGATCCTGTCCAATACTGTCTCTAGGTGATTTAGATGCTCTTCCCATGTCGCACTGTAGTTGGTGATGTCGTCCAGGTAGGCACAAGCATAGTCCTGGAGACCATCCAGAAGCCGGTCAGCCAGCCTTTGGAAGGTCGCCGGGGCATTCTTCATCCCGAATGGCATAACTCGAGACTGGAATAAGCCGAACGGGGTGACAAATGCCAACTTGGGAATAGCATGAGGACTAAGGGGAATCTGCCAGTAGCCTTTGCATAGATCGATGGTGGTCAAATACTTTGCCCCCGCCAGCCGGTCTAACAACTCAACCACACGCGGCATGGGATATGCATCCGTCACTGTTTTCTCATTGAGCTTACGATAGTCTACACAAAACCATGTAGTCCCATCCTTCTTGGGCCCTAACACTACGGAGGATGCCCAGGGACTATCTGACTCTTCAATAACCCCTAAACGCAACATCTCTTGTATCTCTTGTCGCATCCCCTCTCGTACAGACTCAGGGAAGCGGAAGGGGTTTTGTCGCAGGGGGGTCTGATCCTGGGTCTCAACCTTGTGTTGTGCCAGGCGTGTGTACCCTGGTCTCCCCAAAACCATCCTCTGTTGCTGCCTCAACAACTCCTCTGCCTGCTGTCTCTCCCGGGGGCCTATGTCTTCACCCAAGTGTACCTGGTCCCATGTTTTAGATGGAATCCTTTCCCCTAAGACATCCGGGAAGGGAAGTCCAGCTAAATCCTCTGCTTCAGTTGCACAGAAGGCCACTACCTTTTCAGGGAGCTCCCGGTAGGGCTTCAGCATATTCACGTGGAACATGCGGATAACCCTGGGGTCATCACAATCGGCGACATTTGTTGTGAATTCTGTTATCGAACTCCCTCCTGTGGTCATGAATGGTACTTCGGCGAGTTCTGTCCATGGACTCCCTCTGGTGGCTGTGAGTGGAGCTGCTGCTTCTGAGGTTACTTCCACAGGTGACTTAGTTTATTCTTTGGCTGGCTGCTCTATTTAACTCCACTCAGATCGTTACTCCATGCCAGCTGGCAATGTTCTTGTACTGGTTCAGTTCGCTCTTGGATCTTTCTGGTTACCTGTCTACTCCAGCAGAAGCTAAGTCCCTGCTAGTTGATTATTCGTTCATTGTTTTCTTGTCCAGCTTGCTATCATGGTGCAGAGTGGCAACTCCGCACCGTGAGTCGGTGCGGAGGTCTTTTTGCACACTCTGCGTGGTCTTTTTGTAGTTTTTTGTGCTGACCGCAAAGATACCTTTCCTATCCTTAGTCTGTTTAGTAAGTCTGGCCTCCTTTGCTGAAACCTGTTTCATTTCTGTGTTTGTGACTTTCATCTTAACTCACAGTCAATATATGTGGGGGGCTGCCTTTTCCTTTGGGGAATTTCTCTGAGGCAAGGTAGGCTTTATTTTCTATCTCTAGGGCTAGTTAGCTCTTAGGCTGTGAAGAGGCGTCTAGGCAGAGTTAGGTACGCTCCACGGCTATTTCTAGTGTGTGTGATAGGATTAGGGGTTGCGGTCGGCAGAGTTCCCACTTCCCAGAGCTTGTCCTGTGTTAGTTCAACCATCAGGTCGTTCCAGGTGCTCCTAACCACCAGGTCCATAACAGACATTATAGGTTGTGTTGGCTATTTTCCCCACTATCTGGTAGGGCCCCTGCCATGCAGCTTGGAACTTGTTCTGCTTAGTGGGATCTAACACCAGGACCTTCTGTCCTATTTCCAAGGTGCGCTCTCTGGCCCTCCGATCGTACCATACGCGCTGGCCCTGCTGGGTCGCCTGCATGTTCTCACATACAGCCTGGGTCAGCTCCTGTAGGCGGTCCCTGAATTCCAGCACATAGGGTACAATAGGTACCCCTTATATGAGTCCCTCCCCTTCCCAGTGTTCTAGCCTTAAGTTTAGGGGTCCCTTTATCCATCTCCCATATACCAGCTCGAACTGGGAGAACCCCGTGGATTCTTGGGGCACCTCCTGATAGGCAAACAGGAGGTGTGGCAAGAATTTCTCCCAGTCCCTGTAGGTCCTGGTAAAAGTCCCAATGAGCTGTTTTAATGTCCCGTTAAAGCGTTCACACAACACATTGGTTTGCGGGTGGTACAGGGTGCTTCTAATGGACTTTTCGCCACACAGCTTCCACAGTTGGTTGGTCACCTCTGCTGTAAACTGGGTACCCTGGTCCGAGATAATCTCCCGGGGAAATCCAACCCGTGAGAAAACCTGGAGCAGGGCGGCCACCACCGTCTCTGCCAGTATGTTAGGTAACGCAACCGCCTCTGGATACCGTGTGGCATAATCTACCACTGTCAATATATACCTTTTCCCTGACGGACTGGGTTTGGCTAACGCCCCTATCGGATCGACCGCTACTCGGCTAAATGGTTCCTCCACAATGGGGAGGGAGCGTAATTTGGCCTTGCATTGATACCCCCCCTCTTGCCAATGCGCTGGCAACTGTCACAGGTCTGGCAGTACTGGCGAACATCATAGGTTACCCCCAGCCAACAGAAGTTTTGTGTCAGACGATGCCTGGTGCGACTGACGCCGAAGTGCCCGGCCAAGGGTATGTCATGAGAGATTCGCAGTAACTCCTGCCTATACTTCTTGGGAACTACCAGCTGTCATTTTATAGTTTGGCTCGTCCCTGTGTGGTGCTGCTCTGTGATCCGGTAGAGGAGTCCCTGCTTCCATATAAACTGTTCCCCTTCCAGTACCCCTCTCCCCTCCTGTGCCTTCCCACGATATCCCTCCAATCAAGGATCCTCAAGTAACTCCCTCTTAAATTCATCTGGGGTGGCCCAAGAAATGTGTCTGGCTATGGGAATACGTGTAGGGCTGGGATGTCTTACCTGGGCCTCCTCTGATTGTGATTCCGCCTTCGCAGCTTGAGCTTGTCTCCGGGTGGTCACAGGATATGTCTCAGCCAGAGGGGCAACCGAGAATGCAGACAACATGGGCCCCAAGTAATTTCCCAGCAAGACATCTGCAGGCAAATCCTCCATCTCTTCCACCCCTTGGTTAGTCGTAGCCCCCAATGCCGGGTCAGCTTCGCCTTGGTAGCAGTGTACAGCAGCCCGGCTGAAGGTAGCTGTTCCTGCCTTTGGTCACTGGGTATGCTGAGTCCGGTTGGGACATTGTCTTTGCAGGTGGCCCAGCTGACGGCAGGTGTGGCATCGTGCCTCAGGAGGACTGTGGTAGGCCGGGTTTCTAGCTGGTCCCCCTACAATCTTCGGTGGTTTGGGACCCTCCTGGTCCATGGGCGGGCCCCTAGTGACCATCTTTGATCCAGACAACTGAGGCCTTCTGGCATCATGATGTTCATCGGCCAGACGAGCAGCTTCCTCAAGAGTCGTTGGCCGCCTGTCCCAAAGCCATTCCTGTGTCTCGGGGGTTAGTCCATTAAAGAATCGTTCTAACAAGAAGAGCTGGAGGACGTCCTCCTTAGTGGTTGCTTGGCTCCCTTGTACCCACTGTAGCAGTGACTGCTGTAATTTACAGGCCCATTAAGCGTGGGTATCGGTTACGTATTTTATAAGTCCGCGGAACTTTTGGTGGTATGCCTCTGGTGTCAGTGCAGTGCCTCAGAGTCCTGGTCGTTGCAGTAATGTCGTTCTTCCACCAGGGGGAGCGATGTTACGTCTGATGGCACCAAAGGAGTTCACCCTGCCAGGTATCACAGCCACACACACACTTCACATGCCGGCCACCAGGGGGAGCAAAAGGTTCTATCTATTAGGCCACTCCTCACACTTGGGTAAAACTGGGGGTTGGTTAGGAAGTGAGTTAGTGAGAGTAGAAGTCAGAGTAGGAGCCAGGAAGAGAGGAGAGGAGCAGACTGGGCTCGGCCCAGGAAAAGGAAAGAAGGACATGGAGCTGCGCCTGCAACCCATGCGGCAGCCTCCTAAGAAAGGAAGTGTGCCGTAGTGAGTGAGCCCAGAAGTCATAGCAACAGGAGTGAAACGCCAGTGGGAGACCAGCTAGAAGCAGGCTGCCTCCCACTGACCGCAGATTCGGTGGCCGAAACACCGAGGGAGTAATAGACTCTACGCTTTACTTCAGAGACCGGCAGGACAGTCGATTCCAAGTTGGCTGTCCGACCTAAGAACCTAAGCAGACAAGGTGGCAACGCATAAAATAGCCTCAGGCCACCACCATCATATGGGTTTGTCCTATCCATCTGGGGGACAGAGAGAGAGAAGTAACAAGAGTGAGGACCTTATGGTAGCTAATGCAAGTAAGGACCTACTACGTTACTGTGCGCAAGGGGTAGGCTACTGAATTGCACCTGGATAAGGGGACTCTGGAATTGCCATCAGACCGGCCGGACTCTGCCTCCCTGTCATCCGGCACCCTGAACTGTGGATGCTGAAGCCTTCAGTAAAGGTAAAGAAACTGCACACATTGTGTCCACATTATTTGCCGCGCCTTGCACCATCCACCATCACATCTACACTTCTGGGAAGCCCTGGGGATATAATTCACCTGTGGGAAGGTTTACCATCTAGCTGCCATTCCATCACCCCAGCGGACCCCTAAGCAGCGTCAGTGACCCTGACCGAATACCACAGGTGGCATCACGAACACTACCGTTATCTACAAACTCTACCCCTTTTATTGGGCGCCCCTCAAAGGGCCACGGTCCGGGTCGGGCCACCGTGACATACCAGCTGAGGGAACTGAAGGACCCGGTACCGAGTACCCCATTGCCCTTATGTGGGGACGATCCATCAGCGCATACCGGGCCAAGATCACTTCTTTGATCCGCTCATAGTCCATACAGTTCTCATCAGGTACCGTGCGATAGGCGTCCGCTGCCCGGCCTGTCAGCTTGCTGGCCAGAATCTGAACCCGTTCCTCCGGCTTCACTTGATGAAGGGCACACTGCCGCTCAAAGTCCTGCAGAAAGCCATCAATGTCTTCCTCTGCCTCCCCCAACTGTCGGAAGGCATTATACTGGATCTTTTTGTGGCTTACTGTTGAAGGTACCTGGTCGAAGGCCAGAGCTCCCCCTGCTCGCTGACCCTCCTCTCTCTGCTCTGCCATCTCCATCTTGGCCAGCTCCACTTTGGTCTGCTCTGCCATCTCCATCTTGGCTAGCTCTATCCTGGTCCACTCGGCCATCTTTTCCTTCAGATCAGTACGCACATCAGCCATCACCTCTCGTATGATATCTACTGCAGGGTTTGGGCCATAGAATGCCAGTCTGTTCTTTACCTCCCTCTGGAATTCAGTCTCCTCCACGTTCACATTGGGGGGCGCTGTACTGTCATGTTCCATGATGGCTGCTATCAAATCCGCTTTTGTTTTGTTGCTGGCGATCAACCCTCAGGCTTCCACCAGATCTTTTAATGTAGTCCTATTTAACTTCTGGTAGTTGTTTTCCATTCATTCCTTTCCTCCTGTAGGTGTATCATATCCCGCTGTCTGCCACCAGTGTAACGGGGTCTACCAATCTGGGGTACCTCTTTTAGTACCACCCCGTGTTTTTGGAGGTCCACTCTGCTTTGGCTGGAGTCTGAATGAAGGACGCTGGCTGGAATTCCTTGATTACGTGGGCGCATATAAAAGATCACTGCTTCTCCACGTATTTCCAGTCTGACAAAACTTTACTCACAGGACACAGAATATATAACACAGATACAGAGGGCAGGCCAATAGAAAAGCAGCAGGCCAGACATACATTACAATAGCCGCAGCATGGCCAGAGCCTGCCGATATTTACTGTGGGAATTACAAAGGTGGGGGGCGGACAAAAGGGGAATATCGTGTCCCCTCTGCCCAGGGGCGCAGCCTGTGGGCTGATGCATTAGGGACATGCGTCTCACATGGAACCTATTATACATACATATAACTGCACAACATATTCTGTGTGCTGAGTGGTTCCGTAACACGTAACAATATATATAGTTGCATAGAGATGCTGCCAGTATGCTCCATATCACTATATGTAAGAAAAAGCATAAATGGTACTCTCTTGATTGCATGATATGATTGTCTATCTTGAATTCACCGAAATGTGAGGTCATCCGGTTATGATGCCTTCCCTGCAGATACAGAGCTGACTCACAATTGATAATCTATCGTTTCGGGTCATTTATCTCTGCAGGTGAATCGCAATCACTGCTCTGACTCTCCACAGTCCTCAGACTTCACACAGTTGGTGACCTCCACCCTCGCCTAGCAGAAGACAATAGCGGTGATCTCATTGTGTCATGGTCTTATACCACTGCACTCATGACATGACCTACCTGCTGACAGACATTATGGACCCGATATACTACACTCTTAGATCTTCCTGCTGCATTAGAAGCTTTATGAACAAATCAGATGAACATAAGGAGCCGCAACGAGCAGCTGTTACATTACCCATGAAGAAGATGAAGTTGGAGGCACACAATAAGCTCATCAGGTACACTATAAAGTTGTATTAGTGGACTACTTCATAAATTGCTGCATTCTAAAGCTTATTCAATCCTCATACATTAGTATAATGTATAAATCAAGGTTATGATGGCTTATGGCAGGGAGAGCTCACGTGTTCAGGTATTGAAATGTTATAAAGTGTCACAACCACCAAATCTAAAAATAATGAACTACAAAAATCGTTACTCATGCGCTCTACTTTTTTTTGGAGAATTTTCTTGTTTTATACCTTGAAGAATCTGTTCTAGGAAAGGATATCAGAAGAGTTACAATTCTCTGAAGGGCACTTTTCATTATAAAGATTGATTGTAAAGGACTCGAAATGCATAGATGTACCATACATATGTGTAATAAGCTGCACTTGAAGGGTGTCATAATAATATGCATTTTGTGCCGGTAGTGTTCCATAAATTGGCTTACTGGCCTCAAAATGTGGGAGCATTTAATTTCATTTATGCCATGTATTTTCTAGGAAACTTGCATTTTTAATCCTGACCCAGAATTCTGTTTTATTCTTTTGTATCATATTAAGAATTTCAATCAGGTCTCAAAATGTGTGAGTTGTTTATGAATTTTTATGCAAGGAATTTTCTAGAGATGGGTGGATTTTTTGAAATTTTTTGAAAAAAGTGTATAACAGCTTGAGGTCTGTATTGAGCCCCTTTTGAGCTATTTAATGCAAACATAGCCTTATTAATGTCCAGGTGAGCTCAACCTATCTGGAAAGTGAAGAAAAATGTGGAGATGTTTCTTTTATCTTAAAAAAAAATATTTTTGGAGATGGGATTCTGAGTCGCCCACCAGGGCCTGGGGTACTCGGTACCGGGTCCGATACTTAAAGGGGAAGTCACAGTGGTTGCAACGCAGTCCGTGGCACCCAAGTAAAAGGGAAAGGTCTTTTAAGGGAGTTAATAAAGTTTGTATTCGTGATGCCACCTGTCGTTTTCGGTCAGAGGGGACCAATGCTGCTTAAAGGGGTCCCCTGGGGTGATGTTACTGCAGCAAAGATGGTGACGCTTCCCACAGGTGAAGCGGGGTCCCCAGGGCTCCCAATGTGTAAGGCAAGGGTGGTGAATGCCGGCAAATAAACGGAGGACACAAGGTTGTGACATCTTTACCTGGTTTACTGGTTGCAAGCAACTGCAGTCCAGGGTAACAGCAACAGGTGGTGATGTGGTCCGGCCAGCCTGGAGGCAATGGTGGATCCCTCTCCCAGGTGATGTCCGTAAGCCTTCCTGCTTGCGCTCTTATGCGAAGTCCTTGCTGCCTGTGGCTCCCTGACAAAGTCCTCTCTCTCCTGTCCCCGTATGGTGGGCAGTGCGAGCCTTTTTATAGGGTCTCTATCACAACCCGGGCTCTCCGTGTACTACTGCATCTTCAGGTGTGGGTGCGGGCAAATTACATAAAGTCCTTTGCCCTTCGGTTCTGCTGTGCTACCTATAGTTCAACACAACCTCGGGCTCCCGGTGCCCGGTTCCTGTGCTTTGGCTCAGAAGGTGCCCGGTCACAGTTCCCCTCTAAGCCCTTTGCTTCTCATGTGCTTCATTCCTCAGATGCTCACTACATTCCAACCCTTCATGTTATCTTTTCTGGAGCTGCAGCTCACATGTGGCTGCACAGCCCAACTCTCTGTTCACACTCCTCTCTCCTCCACTGTCTCTCAACAACTAACTAACTCCTCCTCCAGACCTGGATACTTAAAGCTGGGGAAGCTCCCCTGAATCTGGGTTCAGAGCTCCCCCTTCTGGCCTGGATTCAGAATGTGTTGCATGTAGGTGCTTTATCTGATAAAGGGAATCCTCCTTGCCGCCAAGCATGATATCGCCCTCCCCGAAAGGAAGGCAACATCACTGTAACAACCAGTTACCTGGGGTGTTACACTCCCCCCCTTTAGTTCCAGTACTCCCGGACTGGGAAAAGAAAAACAACAGTACAGGTTAAAGATGTAAACATTTTTGGACATGCATGTCAACAGGTTTAAACAGGTGAAAACTTAGGCTTCCTTTTATGGGAGGTACGGTTCTTAAAATGTTGCATAATTTATTTACAAAAATGCAGAAAAGTGCAAACGTTGAAAGTGTAAACATTTCAATAACAGGGTGTCCTTGTGCACCAATAACAACAATGATGCGGGGGACCCGTCATAAACCCCCAACATTGGCGTTGGGTGGGCTACAAGCCATAACAGCCAGACCTGGTCTTCAGCCGCGCCAGACGGTTTTTCTTCAGTCTGTTAACAGGATAAACAGGGTCCTACACACGCTGCCGGTGCATGGTAAAACCAATAAGGGGCACCTAAAGAGGTGCCAACTATTTACAAGGGAAAAGTTCTCAGGTAAGCACTGTTCATTACCCTACTGTCCTTTTTAAACTGTAAGAAACATCAAATAAACATAATCAACAACATTTTTAAATCGGGTATCTGTCTCTTTACTTTCTTTTCCAGGGCAGGTCCTGGTGTCCACAGCTTCCTGACTGGGGAAGTTCTTTGGTATATGTCACAACTGGTGACTCTGATGAAAACAGTCCATCAACAGGGGTTGGTGTAGCCTGGCTATGCACTCCACTTTCAGTGGCTACACGGGTATTGGTACATTTTCCTGGGCACCTTTTAACATGTAGGGCATAATATCCACTTTCACCATGGTGCCGGATAAAAGTTACTTTGTCTCCTGGGTAAAGGTCACGGTCAGGATGTCCCTTTAAGAGGTGTGACTCCACATCTCTGCGGTTTACAAACAGTGCAGTTGTTTCACCAGGTTCTTTTATGAAACCCCATCCTCTGTCCAAGATAAAGGTGACAACAGTTCCTGATCTTATTGGTCCTCTATCCGCAGGTTTACCTTTGTGGGACCTGGTTTTAGCTAATATGTTTCTTTTCTCTATAGCCTCCCATTTAGCTCTACATTTCTTTTCTTCTGCGGCAAGTTTTTGTATTTGCTGTCTACAGTACTCTTCTTTTTCTATCATTTGCACACAGTTAGCTGCTGCTTTGGCCTCTACTGGGACTCACATAAGGTCTGTTTTAGGGTGCCTCCAGCGTATGCTTTCTTTTTGTCTGCACGCCTTCAGGGGCTAGGGTTCAGGTACCATTGGATCAGTAAGCTGGTCGCAGGGCCTGGTGCTGTGGTGTCATCTCCGTCAGCAGCGTCTCACTTTCTGGTTCTGCTGAGGTCAAGAGTGCGGACTCCGAGTCTTTCGTCGGTGCCGCCATCTTTTTCAGCAGTGCTGCTCTTTCTGGCTCCGCCGTGGTTGTGAGCGCTGGTGATAAGTTCCGTTGCTGAGCGATCGTCATCCTTTTGATCAGGGACTCCATCCATGCGGCCACCACTGTAATCTGGGTCCGCAGGAGTCACGGACCAGCTCTTCCACCAATGTGCCAAGGAGCTCCGGATCCAAGGTGGTCATCAGATCCAGGGTTTCTTGTTGCTGACCGGGGATATCCACTGCTGTCCGCCATTGCTATCACTGGGTAGCGTGCAGCCATGTTGCGGCCACGCTTTCACACGTCTTCCTCCTTCTCTTCACTTCGTTTACGGTCTCTGCTCCACTTTCCTGGTGGCCATCTCGAGGGGTGGATCTGTCCTTCTGACAGACATGTTCTGGTGGCATTAAAGTCTCTGTAGGGGGTGGATCCAGCTTTCGTGCTGGTTCTTGAACTCCACCCATGGCAACACATCCTCCTTGTTCTTTATCCGCCTCGTGGTGCAATAATGGCAGCCATTAAACAATTTCACACAGTCCATCACAGTCCATGGCGCACAGGACCCGATTTTTGGGTCGGTCCATCATGTTCATGACGCCAAAGTTGAGTCGCCCGCCAGGGCCTGGGGTACTCAGTACCGGGTCCAGTACTTAAAGGGGATATCACTGTGGCTGCGACCCGGCCATTGCCCTGGGCGCCCAAGTAAAAGGGAAAGGTCTTTTAAGGGAGTTATAATAAAATTTGTGTTCGTGATGCCACCTATGGTTCTCGCTCAGAGGGGACCGACGCTGCTTAAAGGGGTCCTCTGAGTGATGTTATGGCAGCTAGATGGTGACGCTTCCCACAGGTGAAGCAGGGTCCCCAGGGCTCCCAATGTGTAAGGCAAGGATGGTGAATGCCGACAAATAAACGGAGGACACAAGGTTGTAACATCTTTACCTGGTTTACTGGTTGTAAGAACCCGCAGTCCAGGGTACCAGCAACAGGTGGTGATGTGGTCCGGCCAGCCTGGAGGCAGTGGTGGATCCCTCTCCTAGGTGAGGTCTGTAAGCCTCCCTGCTTGTGCTCTTATGCGAGGTCCTTGCTGCCTGTGGCTCCCTGACAAAGTCCTCTCTCTCCTGTCCTGGGACAGTTACCCGTATGGTGGGCAGTGCGAGCCTTTTTATAGGGTCTCTATCACAACCCGGGCTCTTCGAATACTGCTGCACCTTCAGGTGTGGGTGTGGGCAAATTACATAAAGTCCTTTGCCCTCCGGTTCTGCTGTGCGACCTAGAGTTCAACACAACCTCTGGCACCTGGTGCCCGGTTCCTGTGCTTTGGCTCAGAAGGTGCCCAGTCACAGTTCCCCTCTAAGCCCTTTCCTTCTCATGTGCTTGATTCCTCATATGCTCACTACATTCCAACCCTTCATGTTATCTTCCTTTCCTGGAGCTGCAGCTCACATGTGGCTGCACGACCCCACTCTCTTCTCACACTCCTCTCTCCTCCTCTGTCGCTCAACAACTAAGTAACTCCTCCTCCAGACCTGAATACTTAAAGCTGGGGAAGCTCCCCTGAATCTGGGTTCAGAGCTCCCCCTTCTGGCCTGGATTCAGAATGTGTTGCATGTAGGTGCTTTAACAGATAAAGGGAATCGCCCTTCCCGAAAGTTAGGCAACATCACTGTAAGAACCGGTTACCTGAGGTGTTACCGAGTCACCCACCAGGGCAATGGGGATACTTGGTACCGGGTCCGGTCACTCTTAAAGGAGATGTCTTGGTGGCTGTGACCCGGTCCATGGCCCTGGTCACTTAGTAAAAGGGGAAAGGTCTTTAAAGGGTTTATTAAATAATAAAGTCTATTGTGACGCCACCTGTGGTTCTCGGTCAGTGGGACCGATGCTGCTTAAAGGCAAGCTCTGGGGTGATGTTGTGATGCAGCAAGATGGTGACGCTTCCCACAGGTGAATCGAGATCCCCAGGGCTCCCAAAATATATGGCAAGGATGGCGTATGCCGGCAAATAAGTGGAGGACACAGAGTTGTTAAGTCTTTACCTGGTTTACTGGCAGTCCACAGTCCAGGACACCAGGCACGGGTTGTGATGTGGTCCGTCTTACCTGGAGGCAAAGGTAGATCCCTCTCCCAGGTGAGGTCCATAAGCCTTTCCTACTTGCACTGATGTGTGAGGTCCCTGCTGCCTGAAGCTTGCTGGCAATTACCCTTCCTTCTCCTGTCCTGGGACAGGTACCTGTATGGCTGGCAGCTTGAGCCATTTTACAGGGTCTCTATCACGACCCGGGCTCTTTAGGTGCTGCTTCACCTTCAGTTGTAGTGTGGGCAAATCACATACAGTTCTAAGCCCTCTGGTTCTGCTAAGTGTCCTAGAGTCTCACTAAAGCCTCGGGCTCCCGGTGCTCGGTCTCTGCGCTTCGGCTCTGAGGGTGCCCGGTCATAGTTCCCCTGTAAGCACATTTCCACTCCTGTGCTCCTTCCCTCAATTGCTCCACTGCACATGACAACCCCTTGGGTTCTAGTCCTTTCCTGGAGCTGCAGCTCAGTCCTGGCTGCACGGCTGCATAGTCTGCACTCTTCTTCAGACTTCCTTTCTCCTCAGTGTCTCTCTCCAACTAATCTGACTCCTCCTACAGACCAGAATACTTAAAGCTGAGGGAAGCTCCCCTGAATCCGGGTACCGAGCTTCCCCTTCTGGCCTGGATTCAGAATGTGTTGTGTGCATGTGACTACATGGTAAAGAGAATCCTTCTTGCCTCCAAGCATGATATCGCCCTCCCTGAAAGGAAGGCAACATCACTGTAACAACTGGTTACCTAGGATGTTACATTACACTTGCCCATCCCACAATCCAGAAAACATACATTCTGTGACACAAAAGCCTTGGTTTCAGGATTTTTCTTAAGAAGCAAAATTAAGAGAGAGGACTATTAAACTGCTCTCTTTGTTTGCAGTTTGTGCATAATAATAATAATATTAATAATGCTGTTATTATGGTGCTGTTACTGCAGAATATCACAGATCTATCAATTCACAGTCACAATGACTATGTAGATTCAGCACCTCCCTATCACTTGAATCCTTGGAATATTATTCACAGACTGAAACCACTACTCCCAGTTTAAATGTGCTTCAGTACTGCAGTTTTATACCACAAACATATTTAAGCCTTTTTCTTTCTCTAAGGCCCCCTTCACTCGTCCTGGTGATTCTAGTACTGGAAAAGCCAGTACTGGTAATATCCATGGTTCGTGTGCCATCCTTGTGTACATATGTGACATCCGTGTGCAGTCCATGTCCATGTGTCCGTGTGCGGTTAGTGTGACATATATGGAATGAAACGCAACATAGAAATTAAAGAGTTTTATGTATTAAAGATATTCAAAGATATAGATAGCGATCATAAGTAGATGATAGATAGAAGTAAAAATAGGCTTTGGAGATGAACGGCACTAGGACACAAACTGCTGTTTAGGAGCACTTTGTTAGATCACACCTCTTTAGACCCACAACATGCGGTTTCCATGCAGTACTGGAGCGTCAGTGGCTCCAAGACGTGAGGTGACAGTTTCCTCACGTACCGGAGCCACTGACTCACGTAGACACAGTGAAATCAATGCATCTGTGCAGATGTCATTGATTTTTTGCGGACCGTGTCTCCGTGTGCCAAACACGGAGACATGTCAGTGTTCGTGGGAGCGCACGGATTACGCGGACCCATTAAAGTCAATGGGTCCATGTAAAACACGTTGCCGTGTGCAGTCCGTGTGCCGTGCAGGAGACAGCGCTACTGTAAGCGCTGTCCCCCCCACTGGTGCTGAAGCCGCAATTCATATCTTCCCTGCAGCAGCGTTTGCTGTAGAGAAGATATGAATAATCGTGTTTAAAATAAAGCTCCATAGGGGTGGAGCCGCATATTCATTACTGTAAATGAGCGGCCCCACGTGACCGCTCATACAGTAGAATGTGCGGCCAGGACAGGAAGCAGCGCCAGCCAGCGAGGGAGCCGGGTGAGTATTTTAATAACAGCGGGGGGGGGGGGGGAGGGGTGGCACAGGGGGTGGGATCATGGATCTTTATTTTAAACACGATTATTCATATCTTCTCTACAGCAAACGCTGCTGCAGGGAAGATATGAATCGCGGCTTCAGCACCAGATGTAGGGGACAGCGGTAAACTTTAGCTCTGTCTCCTGCACGGTGCGTGTGGTACCCAGTGGGCACACGGGCGGCACATGTGTGCCGCACTTGTGCCACACTGATGTGCCACAGAAATGCATCGGCACACGGACATGGATAATTCCGGTACCGATTTTTCCGGTACCGGAATTATCTAGACGTGTGAGACTGCCCTAAAGAGGTGTGATCTAACAAAGTGCTCCTAAACAGCAGTTCGTGTCCTAGTGCCATTCATCTCCAAAGCCTATAAGATTTTATGACTATTTGCATTCAGGAATAGAGCACAGGAACGAGAAGCTAAGGAGGAGCAGTGTAATTACTGCCATGGATGCACACGGTGAAGATATCACTGACCTCGACCTTAGTACAGCTGCGGAGCCTGGTCTATTAGCGGGAAGAGAGGGTGCTGTGGGGTTTTTCGCTAACTGCAACATAAGGGATGAATTGGAATTATTAAGCACTAAGACTTTGGAAACTAAAATTGGCTTTTTGGCAGAAAAGGAAATTAGGTTATTTTGGACAATAAAATCCTTAAAATCTTATGTGGACTGTAACCGTGTACCTAGAGGGCTGCAAGTATATAAAGAAATTTCACAATTTAAAGACGATCCCAATTTCTAACAAGCTTGGGATCAGGTTCACTTACAATGCTCGCAGAGCCTCCTGCAACTTGTCATTATACAAAATGAAAAGGAATATACCAATTTGTGTGATCAACTGGGAAAATCAAAGCAAGAATTATCCACAAAAACTACAGATATCCAATATAAAGCGTTTATAAAAAAAAAATGGAAAAGAAGCTAATATTAATCCAGAAGGAAACAAAAGAAAAGAAAAGAACGAAATTTCTGAGGGATAAGAATGATTTCGAAAAAGGACAAATATTCACGTGGAATAAAAATAAGCAAAGACAATCTTACAAAAAACGCAACTTTAATTATGGAAATAAAAAGAAACCGTCCAAAGTCGGATGGATTACCGATTCTGACTCCGGTGGTATGGAAGAATATAATGATGATAAAGAAAGAGCTACTACTTCTAAACAGCCAGACGCCCCTTTAGGAGTAAGACCCGACGAGGGGGGTTATAAGCGCAAAGAAAAAACAAAAACAAGTATCCTGGAGGAGATAAGAACTCCTGATAATTCTTTCCAGATTATAAATCTGTCGAAAAAAGAAATAACAACGGACCAAAGGAAAGTATTAGAACGAGGCCATAATTTTTGCATATCAGAAGATTTTAATCTAACAGAATTCAAAATAGACTTTTTTAAAAGCGTAAGAAAATTACATCTACACAAATATTTTGTTAGTGCGGATAAGAAAAACATGAAAAGTTCCGCAGCAACAACAGACACTCCAGCATCAATCGGCAACTTACGTTTTATGGCATATGCACCGCCTGATATAAAAGACATTGAAGATGCACTTTTACTGTTGAGTCTCAGGCTATGTGCACACGTCAGGATTTTTAGCGTTTTTTTGCGGATTTTCCTGATAAAAACGCTATAAAATTGCTAAACGCAAACAATATGCATCCTATCATTTAGAATGCATTCTGCATGTTTTGTGCACATGTTCCGCAAAAAATCCGCACAAAAACACGTAAAATCCACGCAAAAAATGCGCAAAAAACGCATGCGGATTTCTGGCAGAAATGTCCTGATTTTGTCAGGAAATTTCTGCAAGAAAATCCTGACGTGTGCACATAGCCTTAATGAAAATATAGAAATGGGTATTTATGATAACAGTGCATCTTTAGAAACTGAACCTTTTCAAGGAGGTGTCCAATCAAACTTTATGCCTCCTATTTCTTCGGGAAATGTTATTGACGCTTTTCATAATGTGGTTTTGAAAGATATTGAGGCATTAATCTACCTCAGACTCAAAAAAAATCTGTCGGTAGGTGAACAAAGGGCACTGCGTGAAATGCAGACATGAAATGATGTCATAATAAGGAAAGTGGACAAAGGAGGGAATCTAGTTATTTTGGATAGATGGTACTATATCAATGAGGCATTGTCACAATTAAATGATCAGGAAACCTACTTACCCCTTGAAAATAATCCAACAGGGAAATATAAGGAAAAACTCAGAACATTATTAAAAAAAATTTGTAGAAAGGGGAATCCTGAGAAAAAGTAGAGCAGAAAAACTCTTGCCAGAATATCCCAACATCCCTTATTCGTATTGTATACCTAAGATCCATAAATGTGCTGAACGACCTCCTGGTCGCCCGATTATATCGGGAAAAAATTCCCTGACAGAACCTTTGTCCCAATTCCTCGATTGGTGTCACGATCCATGTTTGGATCTGTGGCAGATCTGGTTTCCCTCTGATTTAAACCTTTTTTCCTTTCTGGTCATTGGGGGTTAATGCAGTTTTATCCCCCCCCCCCCCCGGTGGCCCCGCTGGTGTTATTGCATTGCTGCTGGGTCAGCTGATGTTTGTGATGACTCCCACCATCCTTTATAAGGTCACCTGGTGCATCAGCTGACTGTTGGTTATACAGGTCCTTTTAGGAGACCAACCTCGCAGTAGCAGCTCCCTCTTGTCAGCTTAGTCTGGTGTTTGGAGCTCAGTTGCTGAACTATCTGTATTGTGGAGTCTGCAGCGGCGTGCACAAGCTAAGTTCTGAGTTTTGTTACTTTGTAGTTTGTGCATTCACCTTTTGGTATCGTGTTCCCTTCACTCTCATATTGTTTGTTCCTGTTTATTTGCTTTGTGGTGCTGTTTACACTGTTGACCTCCTGGGGTGGGGGTTGGGGGTTTAGTTCAGGGTTTAACAGGAGACAGGGACAGGTCGGTGACTTGGGCCTCCCTACCTTCAAGGGTACCCCCAAGTTAAGGAAAGATAGGGCTGCCCCTAGCCTGAGGGGCAGTTCAGGGGCCCAGATTCCTAATCTCCTGTCTTCCTATTTTTGTCTAGTGTCAATTGGTTATTAAAACCGTTGCTGAAGAAAATTCCATCATTCGTAAAAGACAGTGGGGATTTCTTACTAGCACTTTGCTTTAGCTTCTATTGATATTGTAAATTTATATACAAGAATTCCGCAGAAACAGGGAATAGAGGCAATAGAAAAAATTCTACAGAATACAGGTAAAGATTCAGGGTTTATTTCCTTTGTCCTTGAAAGTCTTGATTTTGTGCTATCCAATAATGCCTTTAAATTTATTGATAAGTGGTATCTGCAAAAAACGGGTGCCGCAATGGGTACACCAGTGGCATGCGTTTTCGCAAATCTTTTTTTAGCCGTGTTTGAAGAAAAATATATCACGACCATAATTGACCCGTATTTAAAATTCATACGGACTTATTTGCTTTTTGCTGATGACATTTTCATTATTTGGGATGGCACAAAGCAAGACTTCAATAATTTTGTAATCAGTTTAAACGAAACTAATAATGAGAACATGTGTTTTACTTCCTGTTTTGGAAAAAATTCCTTAGAATTTTTAGACGTAAAAATTGGGATTCTTGATGGAAAAACGAATACAAAGGTCTTTAGGAAACCTACGGCAACAAAAAACTTGCTACATTATGATAGCGCTCACCCAGCTCACACAAAAAAGAGCATTCCTTATAGCCAAATGGTTAGGCTTAGGAAAATTAACAACAACAATGGCATTTACAGAGAACAAGTTGCGGATTTAAAAACTCGTTTTATTAATAGGGGATATCCATCTGAAATTATAGAAGAGGCTGAAAATCGAGCGGAAAAATTGTCACAAAATGAACTTATAAAAAGCAAACGAAAACATCAAGCAACAAAAGTAAAAAATCACCAAAAATTTACATTTAGTTTTACACATAGTCCAATTGATAAGCAGATTTATGCAGCAATTAGAAAAAAATTGACACATTTTGCAAAGCAACAGAGATTTAGCAAAGATGACCACATTAAATCCTCAGTTTGCTTATAAGCGTACAAAAAATTTGGGAGATCTTTTAGTCCATAACCGACTCCTCCCAGTCCAAAATAATTGGTTAAAAAAAAAGATTTACCAATAGGGAACTTCAAATGTGGCAACTGTAGATTTTCCCATTTGCATAAATTGGATAATCCCATGAGAATAGGGACTATTAACCATAGGCTTTGCAATTTCATTTCATGCAAAAGCAAATTTGTAATTTGTCATTTTTTGCCCCTGTAATTACTTTTACATCGGCAAAACCATCCGACCCCTTGTAACAAGATTTCGTGAACACTATAATTCTATATCATCAGGAAAAGGTTCCATGCGACTTATAAAGCATATGCATGAGAAGCATAATGGAAATCCAGAATTGATGCAATATGTCGGTCTCGAAATTGTTAAATTTCCTCCCCAAGGTGGTAACCACAATAAGCTACTCTTGCGAGAGGAAGCGAAATGGATAATGAAAGCTGGCGCCCAAGGACCGATAGGTCTGAAATAAATTAGATATGGCAATATTTTTATAGTGTTCTTTGTTTATGCAGTTAGCTAAAGTGATATAATATGCTGACATTTATTGTAAATTGTATATTTTACAAAATGTAACAATGATGTTAGTAACCTGGTGTAAGTCCACTCCCCTTATAAAGGAAGTGACTTAATTTTTATTTCACATGGACCCGTGGAAGCACTGATTGCGTGAAACGGCCGTCGTCCAGCTCACCCTCCCCGCTCCCTCGTTTGCTCCCTCTTGTGTTTTATGAAAAGTCTGTAACTGGAATGAAGACACATTAAAGACATTCACTACGCAAACTGGGTGAGTGCCGCATTTTTCAATTTTTTTGCAAAGAAGTAAAAATATGTCAGTGTGTTTTATAATCAGGGCTTTGCACGCATATGTTTCTGTATTTTTATTTATTGCTTAAATTAATAAAGTGGCATGAGGTCCCCCTTAGTTTTCATAATCGATTGATGGAAAAACCAACAGCCGGGGGCTGGTGTTAATATTCTTTAAATGGGCCAACAGCCATAAAGGTTCCCAGCGCATTAAGAACAGCTCACAGCTGTTTAGTCTTCACTGGTTATTATAGGGTGGACCCCCCAGAAAAATGACGTGGACACCCCTCAATATTTACTAACCAGCAAAGGCTAAACAGACAGCTGTGGCCTGACATTAATATGCTGGGACTGGGCCATGGATATTGATCTTGTTCCAGACTAAGATCATGAGCCCTCAGCTGCTCCAGAAATGGCGCATCGATTATATGTGACAATTTTGGCGCTTAGAATCCACTCTTTACACTTCCCATCATCCGGATTGTCGTGGGACGTGGGCATTAATGGATTATCGTCGGAAAGGTAAGTACAACTTTTCTTTTTTCTTTTTATTGTTTTGTGAATAAATGGGTAAAAGACTGTCGGAAAGTGTTTATTTCAATTAAAAGATTTTACTCGGTAGGTGTCTTTATTAAATTTGACTATGGGGTTAGTAATGGTGCTGTCTTATTGACGCCTCTCCATTACTAACCCTTGGGCTTGATGTCAGCGGACATAAAACATCTGACATCAACCCCACAACTATTAACCCACTTACCACTGCACCTGGGCAAGTGGGAAAAGCAGAGGCTAAGCGCCAGAAATAGCACATTTAGTGGATGCACCATTTCTGGGGCGGCTGAGGGTTGATGTTCTTAATCTGGGATGGGGCCAATATCCATGGCCCCATCTCACCTGTCTGTTTAGTCTTTGCTGGTTAGTAAATATAGGGGGGACTCCACATAATTTTGGGAAGAGACCTCCTTTAATAATATTGGCCTCTTCAAAGAATATTGACATCAGCCCCCAGCTGTCGGCTTTCCCTCAGCTGGTTAGGAAAATGAAGGGGACCTCACGTTGTTTTTTTAATTTATTTAATACAAGCTACACAGCTGGAGCAGGCTACATTTTTTTTCAGCGTTGCCTGGTATCGCTGATTGCAGGGAGACTAGGCAGCAATTATGAGTTTAGTTCAGCACCCGGTGCCAGGGGACAGCGTTAACTGTACTGCTTTTCCCAGATGCCAGAACATTTCATTCTGGCATGTATTATATTAATGACACATGGATGTCATCATCATACTGTACATGTGCGTGACACGCATTTCGACCGTGAAAGAAAAGGACATGACTGTGGGTTTTTTGCATGAGCACACGGTCTGTGGGGAAAGCCTGACATTTGTGCACCACTATTGAATACAATGGACGTGTGTATGTCTGTATTTGCGGTCCTTAAAGAACGGACCACATACGGACATAAAAAAATGGACGTGTGAAGGGGGCCTAAGTGTAATGAGCTGTTGCTTCTGACTTCCTAGCTCTAGTCTGTAAACTACTGAAATTGCCACTGCTTGGCCAGCCCTTATCTTTTATAGTGACTGTGATAGTTCTCCCTGAATGACTGCACTAGACCATGTAACAGCATCTCATCTCTATATTTTTCTAATAAGGTTGGTTTTATTCTTTGCTCAAAAATGTGTGATCCTGATACTATGGTTTATACTGGTTATTTTTTTAAAAAGCACACATATTTTTACTGGATTGAAAACGCATGGGCCTTTATTCATTTTATACCCATGCTTTTCAAATTGCAATTTTGATCAATATATAGTGGTCTCATTACAGCACAGTCGGTGAAATTTGAAGGGTTCACTGTGGTCACTTTGTAATGGTTAGTGACAAAACTTTATTTCCATTTTTTTCCATAATGTTTGACAGATTGAATCTCTCCTGACGACCGCTGATATTCAGAGGAGACGAACTATGGTTAATTGCACAATTTGGAAATAAGGGAAATACTCTAGATCGACAGATGGCAGAGTGTAAAACAAATAATACTGTGTCCATAAACTTTGCAGGAAAATAAATTACTGCATTTACCATCAACAGGGACGGTTCTTACGACTGACAAATTCCCACTAGAGGATAGCTTTGGCACCTTGATGACAGCAGGGTTCTTCTAGATACTTATAAGAGCAGTTAGTCACATCTGCAAGTATTCCCTCCTCGTGTTCCCACATCTTATTTTTTCTGCCTGCGATAGGATCAGACGCTTGACTTTCTGCATCAAACACTGCACAAGCTGTAATGCACTGTATCAACAGCAGGACTTCTTTATTCACATATTCTCTATGGAATGAAAAAATGAAGAATTACCTGGCGAGAGTAGGGTACAGAACCTGTAGGAACTGTAACAGGCACACACACGTGCTGCGTCAGAACTGGAACATGTACAAATTTAACAGGGAGCAATAATCTAATATATTGTGCCCAAATTGCCAGTATTATGCAGGATTTATTTTAGGAACAAAACTCAAAAGGGGCAAACTTGTGCAAATGTATCTCAAAATGGGTGTTTCTGTGAGGTTTTAAGTTGTATTTAAAATTAAAGAAAGAACAAGTATATAGGAGCAGATTTGAAGGAATTCTTATGCTGGAACAGAACACACCACTAAGAGTTACTTCCCCAATGACAGATATACAGTGGATGTAAAAAGTCTACACACCTATTAAAATACCGGGTCATGTCAAATATCACACCTAGAAGAATTATTTCTGAAATTTTAGGTTATTTCACATACATTCATATTGTACTTTATTTTTCTGCACCAAAAAACAGAATGCGTTCCATACATGTATTGTTGCTGCATTTTTATGTGCCTTTTTTTGCAACATTGTCTTGCTTTTTTCACCCTTTCATTGGAATGGGTGAAAAGCTCTGCAAAAAATACACAAAGAATTGACATGCTGCATCTTGGCAAAAATGCAGCAGGGCTCAAAATAAAAGTGGGAGAAAAAAAGTACATATACAGTGGCATGTAAAAGTTTGGGCACCCCCGGTCATAGTTACTGTGATTGTGAACAGTTAAGCAAGTTGAAGATGAAATGATCTCTGGAAGGCCTAAAAGTTAAAGCTGACGCATTTCCTTTGTAGTTTAGGCAAAAAATATATATATTGTGATTTTTTTACATTTTAAAAATTACAAAAAGGAAAATGGGCTAATGCAAAAAAAGTTTGGGCACCCAGCATGGTTAGTACCTACAGTAGTAGCATTTCCTTTTGCAAGTATTGCAGCTTGTAATAGTTTTTTCGTAGCCAGGCAAGAGTCTTGCAATTCTTGTTTGAGGGATTTTCATCCATTCTTCCTTAGAAAATTCTTCCAGAATTCTGTGAGATTCCTCGGTTGTTTTGCATCCTTTGCTAATTGAGGTCTAGCCACAGATTTTCAATGATGTTTAATGCACATGATCTGAATGCAACAGCGGAGACAACAGGCGGGATCAACAATCTACTTCTACTTTATTCATTTAACAGGATTAAATGCAGTAAAGATTATTGTCACAGATAAATGCACAAGAACAACATTCACAGTATAATTTACAAGCAACAGGCAATTGTATGCATAGAGATATATTGGCTAGTACATTACGAGAGATATGTGTTAGGGGTCGAGTTCCCGCCTCTGCACAGGGGGAATCTCGGGCCATCTCCGCTGCGGTCTCCCATTCTTCTCCTTCTGCAGTGGAGCCTGCTCAGCAGAGATGTCTGTCCCAGCATCTCGCTCAGTCTCACTCCGTGCAAAGGGTTAAGGTACCGTCACATTAAGCGACGCTGCAGCGTCGCTGTTTGGTCGCTGGAGGCGACCAACGATCCCGAAGTCCCCGGGTAACCAGGGTAAACATCGGGTTACTAAGCGCAGGGCCGCGCTTAGTAACCCGATGTTTTCCCTGGTTACCATTGTAAAAGTAAAAAAAACCACTACATACTTACATTCCTGTTGCGTCCCCCGGCCTCAGCTTTCCTGCTCTGTGTAAGCGTGCTTGCCGGAAAGCAGAGCGGTGACGTCACCACTGTGCTTTGCTTTACGGCCGGCCGGCGCTGACACTGGGGGACGCAGGGAAGCTGAGGCTGAGGAACGTGACAGGAATGTAAGTATGTAGTGTTTTTTTTTTTTTACTTTTACATTGGTAACCAGGGTAAACATTGGGTTACTAAGTGCGGCCCTGCGCTTAGTAACCCGATGTTTACCCTGGTTACCAGTGAAGACATCGCTGAATCGGCATCACACACGCCGATTCAGTGATGTCAGCGGGAGATCCAGCGACGAAATAAATTCCTGGACTTTCCCCAGCGACCAACGATCTCCCAGCAGGGGCCTGATCGTTGGTCGCTGTCACACATAACGATTTCGTTAACGATATCGTTGCTACGTCACAAAAAGCAACGATATAGTTAACAATATCGTTATGTGTGACGGTACCTTTACTGCTGCTTTTCCAGCTTCTGCCATTGAAGCCAGTGCTGGGCAGCGGCGAGCAGACGCTTTTGGGACTAAGGGTACGTTCACATTCGCGTCTTTGGACACAGCGTCGTCGCCGCAAAACAACGCATCCCTATCTTTAACATTGGGGATGCATGGGCATGCGTTGTCATGCGTTTTGGTGCGTTTCGCGACGCATGCATCGTTTCGACGCACCTGCCAGGGCGCGGCAAACGCAACATGTTGCATTTTTTCTGCATCCAAATTTTTTTAAAAAACGCATGTGTCGCACTTGAGTTGCATTTGCGTCGTCAATGCGTCAAAAATCCCATTGAAGTGTATTGGCAACGCAGAAAACGCAAGTACTTGCGTTGTTGTGCGTTGTATGACGCATGCGTTCTTGTATAGGCGGTGTCTAGACACTGAAAAGACCCTATATATAAAAAGGTTGAACGCCTGCGTTTTACATGCGTCTTTCGTGCGTCGTGCGTTGTGTCCGCGACGCTGCGTCCAAAGACGCGAATGTGAACGTAGCCTAAGTCCTGCTTTTCCCCTTCTGAGCATGCCCAGGATAAGATCTCTCATTGGAGATCGAGGGTCACATGCTTAGATACTGCAGAAAAACTCATTGGTTCTCTAGGAAGGTCCTGAAGTTGCTCAGGCTCTGTGGCAGCCTCTCATTGGTCCTTCTAGAAGGTCCAGTACTTGCTGCAGCTATAAAAGGTTCGCATGGCCGCACGGCCATGCGCTAGTATCAAATCTAAGTGATGTGCTTTGCGTCAGTTTGGTTACGTGTATATGTGTTCAGGGACCCGGGCTGAAATAAGCCCCTAGAATACCGGCACCTCCGGTGAGGAGATTGTGTGTATGGATTCAGGGCCCCGGCTGAAATAAGCCCCTAGAATACCGGCTCCTCCGGTGAGGAGATTGTATGATTGCGTAACCACAAACTGCTATCTGCTCGGCAGTTGCTGTGTACTCCTGTGAGTTTAACAGGATGCAGTGCTTTCTTTAGGCGACTCTGTGAAGTAACAGAGTTCGCGTCTACCGCCATATAGGGCCGCCATTTGCCAGCAGCAGGTTCTCTCCTGCAGGGTGGACCCCGGGCTGCGAACGCACCAAATAACATCTCTCTATTTACTCGGTGCATTCTGCCAGCCCTAACAATATGTCCTCAAGATCAGCTTGGTGTCTAAAGTCCAACCTCGGCCTAATCGGGAAGGAGGGAAAGGCTGTATTTAGCAGGAACAGTCTCTAGGACACTCTTGCATCTTTCCAGTCCCTGACGAAGTCTAATAACACTTTTTGGGGCTCTTTATCATCAGCCATCTTATCTGCAGCCTCCCCCTGCCCACACCCGATACTGTGAGTCTGTGCTGAAAGCAACGGTCCTGCTCACTCGCATCCTCCGACCACCAGCTGAGGTGAGAGTCTCCCGTTGTGTATTCTTCAAGTTTCTTCGCCGAATGGCATCTCCTCCATCTGGTAAAGTGGGGGCTGGTCCTCAACGCTTAACTGGTGTTGTCTGGGTTCTGGGCCTTGACCGGCGTTGCTCTGGTCTTCAGTACTTGACCAGCGTAGTCTGGAGCCCACACCTTGACTCGAGTCATCCGAATCTCGCTCTCTGACTCACAATGTCCTGCCTGTCTCACTCTCCAAGCATGTCCCAGTAACACAGCCATGACTTCTCTTGGGCCTGGCTTGGCTCTGATCATGGCTTTCTACTGTAGCGGGGAATGGATCTTCCTCTCAAAGTAGGCCTTCTCTGGCATCTGACCGCTCTTGGATTCTTTTGTGCCGATGGTGGCTGCAAGCCCACCTCGCAAGCATACAACTTGCACTGGTGCAGGTTTTGGTGCCGACTGCCCTTCTCAGCGTGGCCAGGTCTTTTATATTTAGGAGGTCTTTCCTGTGTGTCACCTGATCAGGTTCAGCAGGTTAATTCATTCCCTCTGCAAATCTCCCAGCACAATTTGGTTCTTGCTAACACAATTCTTTCTTTTTTTACTTTCACTTTCAGTTTGGACCAGCAGATGACAGTGTTCGCTTACAGTTACTCAGTCTCTCTTATCCATCTCATTACAGATGTTCAGATCAGGGGACTGTGAGGGCTATTTCAAAACTTTCAGCTTGCACCTTTTCAGGTAGTCTATAGTGGATTTTAATGTGTGTTTAGAGTCATTATCCATTTGTACAAGCCATCCTCTTTTCAACTTCAGCTTTTTTACATGTGGTGTCATGTTTGCATCAAGAATTTGTTGAAATTTCATTGAATCCATTCTTCCCTTTAACCGTGAAATGTTCCCCCTACCACTGGCTGCAACACAACCCCAAAGCATGATTGATCCAATTGGTTGGATTGATCCAATTTTCCTGAAATTCAGTGCCCTTTTTCTCCACACATGCTTTTGATCATTGTGGCCAAAGAGTTCTATTTCATCCTGATTGGTCCACAAGACTTGTTTCCAAAATGCATCAGGCTTGTTTAGATGTTCTTTTGCATGCTTCTGATGCTGAATTTTATGGTCAGCATGCAGGAGAGGTTTTCTTCTGATGACTCTTCCATGAAGGCCATATTTGTGCAGATGTCTCTGAACAGTAGAACAATGTACCACAACTCCAGAGTCTGCTAAATCTTTCTGAATGTCTTTTGTAGTCAAATGGGGATAAAGATTTGATTCTCTAGAAATCCTATGGACAACTCTCACTAAAAATTTCCTTGGTGTTCCAGACCTTATCTTGACCTCCACTGTTCCTTTTAACTGGAACAGCCTTCTCCTGGTTCATGGGCCTCCACCAATTTAATTTTCAGAGTGCTAAGCAGCTGCTAAGAAGAACCCATGGCTGCAGTTTTATGACACGAGGTTAAAGGTGGTTGGATTTTTATAAAGCTGGAAAATTTGCATCACCTGGCCTTTCCTAACAGTCAGAGGTGTATCTAGGGTTTCTGGCACCCGGGGCAAGAATTCATTTTGGCGCCTCCCCCCAGGACATATGCGATTTGCACACTTAGTCATGTACCGACAAGCTCCTCTCCCCAATGCTCTCAATGATCAGTGAAAAACTGAGAGAAGCAGAAGAGAAGCTTGTTGTCACAGGACCACAAGTATGAAAGTCACATATGAGTGAAGTGTTCATGTGATGACTACTGGAACCTCCAGAGCTGAATCCTGACATCGCAGGCTTCTGAATTCTCACAACGAATGCACTGCGCACTTTTAGGATTCTCCCTTGCCTGTGGACAGTTGTGTCAGCACAAGCATGCGATTTGAATACTTCTAAACACATTACGACTAGACGTGCCCGGCCTCGCTCAGTTCATTGAGTGAGGCCACACATGTCTAGTCAGCATGTGACCGCATGTATCTAAATCGCCAGCATGAGAGAATCCTGACAGTGTGCAGGGCGCACTGTGAGAATTCAGAAATCTGCAGTCACAAAGAATAACTGCAGACTCATTACAAACCTGGACATTCCGTTTAAAGCTCCTAACATAAATAAAAACATGAGAATTAGTTAACATCACACATAACATTTACATCCAGGTACCTTATAGATGACGTCGTCTCTGGAGCCGATCTCCTTCTTTTCTTAATCTTGTCCAGACCCCATGATGAGTTTTCTCATCCACAGCCGTCTCTGCAGATTTCCATCTTCTCCGTTCTTTTGCAGAAAATCTCCACATGACACCCTTAAAGATACAAGTGTCATTAAAATGCTCCTGAAAAAATTGCCTCTCACTATATTGTCTGCACAAAATATGACCCCAACACTGTCCCTCTTATGGTTCATGCTCTTCACACTGATCTCTCCTTTTCATACCGGTCCCCTCTTCACATTGTCCTCTCATACTGTGTTCCCCTTATAGGGCCCAGTATTTATACTGTACTCTATCATCAAACTCCCCCTTCCTGGTATACTGTCCCCTCCTGGCTGTGCCCTCACACTGTCCCTCCATACTACACCCCCACTATTCAGTTTATTCTGTGCCCACTCACTTTTGTCCCTCCATACTGTCTCCTCACACTATTCCCCTCCTTCCTTATACTGTCTCCTCTCACATCCCTCCTGTTCACAATACTGTCTCCTCATATATTTACCCCCTCACTTTCTATACTACCTGCTCACCTAACTCCCCATACTGTGTCTGCACACATCCCATCACGCTCACTTCCCATACTCTGTCCACATACATTTTTCACATTGCTCTTCATACTGTGCCCTCATTCTCCCATATTGTTTCCTAATACATGCCCCCCATTCCCTCATACTGTTTCCTCATACATGCCCCCAATTCCCCCATACTGTTTCCTCAAACATGCCCCCAATTCCCCCGTACGGTTTCCTCATACATGCCCCCATTCCCCCATACTGTTTCCTCATACATGCCCTCATTCTCCAATACTGTTTCCTCATACATGCTCCCAATTCCCCTGTACTGTTTCCTCATATATGCCCCCCATTGTTCTTCATTTTGTGTCCTCAAGTCTCCCACACACATTAAATCCCCCATCCCCACTACAAATCTCACCCCACACATAATAAATTCCCCCATCCCCAAATTCTCCCCACACATAATAAATCCCCCTATCCCCACTCAAATTGTCCACACATATATTATTGTCCTCTACCCCACCCCAGTGCTCTCTTCACCACCTCCATCATTGCCTTCTCCGTCATGCCCATCATTGCCCATTTTACCACCTCCAGCATTTCCTCCCCAGCAATCCCATCCTTGCCCATTCCACTACTTCCATCATTCCCACCTCCCCCACCATCCCCATCCTTGCCCATTCCACCACTTCCATCATTTCCTCCTCCACCACCATCCCCATCCTTGCCCATTCCACCACTTCCATCGTTTCATCCTCCACCACCATCCCCATCCTTGCTAATTCCACCACTTCCATCGTTTCCTCCTCCACCACCATCCCCATCCTTGCCCATTCCACCACTTCCATCATTTCCTCCTCCACCACGATCCCCATCCTTGCCCATTCCACCACTTTCATCATTTCCTCCTCCACCACCATCCCTCTCCTTGCCCATTCCACCACTTCCATCATTTCCTCCTCCACCACCATCCCCAACCTTACCCATTTCACCACTTCCATCATTTCCTCCTCCACCACCATCCCCATCCTTGCCCATTCCACCACTTCCATCATTTCCTCCTCCACCACCATCCCCATCCTTGCCCATTCCACCACTTCCATCATTTCCTCCTCCACCACCATCCCAATCCTTGCCCATTCCACCACTTCCATCATTTCCTCCTCCACCACCATCCCCATCCTTGCCCATTCCACCACTTCCATCATTTCCTCCACCACCATCCCCATCCTTGCCCATTCCACCACTTCCATAATTTCCTCCTCCACCACCATCCCAATCCTTGCCCATTCCACCACCATCCCCATCCTTGCCCATTCCACCACTTCCATCATTTCCTCCTCCACCACCATCCCCATCCTTGCCCTCTCCTCCCCCTACACACACACACACACACACACACCATTTACTTCTCTGCACATTCCCCTGCAGCGCGCAACACACACACACACACACACCCCTCTCACCTCTCCTCGTGCTCTTCTCCATCGCCTTTCTCTGACACAGCCGGCCGCTGAATGATGACGTCATCCAGCGGCGTGTCTGTGTGAGAGGAAGCGCGGGCAGGAAGCAGGAAGACAGATCGCTGCAGCTCCGCTGCTATTTTCTCTTGTAGGCAGCGGAGCTGCAGGGATTTCTCCCTGCCTGCCACAGCCACCCTGCAGGGGCCCCCCTCCATCTCCGCACCTGTTGGGAGTTGGCGCTCTGCAGCTTCTCTGTGCCGGCTGTCAGCTTGACAGTCGGCACAGAGAACAGCTGACTCCCAGACCGGGGGCGGCAGAATACAGCCGCTGGGGGAGACACTGCGGACTGCCACATTAGGCGGCCCGACTGCGCCCCCCTGCCGTCTGCACCTGGGGCACATGCCCCGGCTGCCCCCCCCCTAGATACGCCACTGCTAACAGTGATAGTGAACAAGTCATAACCCTAACAGGTGAAATAAGGTCTAAAACATAGGTTAAAGTTATCTGAACACACAAATCTCCATGAGTGCCCAAACTTTTGCTTTAGCCCATTTTCCTTTTTGTAATTTTTAAAATGTAAAAAATGACTATATATATATATATATATATACACTGGGGCAAAAAAGTATTTAGTCAGTCAGCAATAGTGCAAGTTCCACCACTTAAAAAGATAAGAGGCGTCTGTAATTTACATCATAGGAAGACCTCAACTATGGGAGACAAACTGAGAAAAAAAAATCCAGAAAATCACATTGTCTGTTTTTTTAACATTTTATTTGCATATTATGGTGGAAAATAAGTATTTGGTCAAAAACAAAATTTCATCTCAATACTTTGTAATATATCCTTTGTTGGCAATGACAGAGGTCAAACGTTTTCTGTAAGTCTTCACAAGGTTGCCACACACTGCTGTTGGTATGTTGGCCCATTCCTTCATGCAGATCTCCTCTAGAGCAGTGATGTTTTTGGCTTTTCGCTTGGCTACACGGACTTTCAACTCCCTCCAAAGGTTTTCTATAGGGTTGAGATCTGGAGACTGGCTAGGCCACTCCAGGACCTTGAAATGCTTCTTACGAAGCCACTCCTTCGTTGCCCTGGCGGTGTGCTTTGGATCATTGTCATGTTGAAAGACCCAGCCACGTTTCATCTTCAATGCCCTTGCTGATGGAAGGAGGTTTGCACTCAAAATCTCACGATACATGGCCCCATTCATTCTTTCATGTACCCGGATCAGTCATCCTGGCCCCTTTGCAGAGAAACAGCCCCAAAGCATGATGTTTCCACCACCATGCTTTACAGTAGGTATGGTGTTTGATGGATGCAACTCAGTATTCTTTTTCCTCCAAACACGACAAGTTGTGTTTCTACCAAACAGTTCCAGTTTGGTTTCATCAGACCATAGGACATTCTCCTAAAACTCCTCTGGATCATCCAAATGCTCTCTAGCAAACTTCAGACGGGCCCGGACATGTACTGGCTTAAGCAGTGGGACACGTCTGGCACTGCAGGATCTGAGTCCATGGTGGCGTAGTGTGTTACTTATGGTAGGCCTTGTTACATTGGTCCCAGCTCTCTGCAGTTCATTCACTAGGTCCCCCCGCGTGGTTCTGGGATTTTTGCTCACCGTTCTTGTGATCATTCTGACCCCACGGGGTGGGATTTTGCGTGGAGCCCCATTGGTCTTGTATGTCTTCCATTTTCTAATTATTGCTCCCACTGTTGATTTCTTCACTCCAAGCTGGTTGGCTATTGCAGATTCAGTCTTCCCAGGCTGGTGCAGGGCTACAATTTTGTTTCTGGTGTCCTTTGACAGCTCTTTGGTCTTCACCATAGTGGAGTTGGGAGTCAGACTGTTTGAGGGTGTGCACAGGTGTCTTTTTATACTGATAACAAGTAGTGTTGAGCATTCCGATACCGCAAGTATCGGGTATCGGCCGATACTTGCGGTATCGGAATTCCGATACCGAGATCCGATACTTTTGTGGTATCGGGTATCGGTATCGGATACATAGAGATCACAAGCCGCGACGTCACCGCAAGCTATTAGCGCGCTCATTTTTAAAAATGAGCGCGTTAATGGCTTTCAAAGATGTAGCGGCCAATCACAAGCCGCTACGTCTTTGAAAGTCATTACCGCGCTCATTTTTAAAAAATGAGCGCGTTAAGGACCTGCGAATGACGTCACGGCTTGTGATTGGTCGCGTGGCGGTCACATGGGCGGCCCGCGACCAATCAGAAGCCGGGACGTGATTCTCAGGTCCTAAAAGCGCTGATTTTGAACAAAGAAGCCTGCCGGTTACCCGCGCTGAGTTCAGGGGCCGCCGGAGAGGTAAATATATCAATATTTTTTATTTTAATTCTTTATTTTACACATCCCTATGGATCCCAGGGCCTGAAGGAGAGTTTCCTCTCCTTCAGACCCTGGGAACCATGAGAATACCTTCCGATACTTGATGTCCCATTGACTTGTATTGGTATCGGATATCGGTATCGGCGATATCCGATATTTTTCGGGTATCGGCCGATACTATCCGATACCGATACTTTCAAGTATCGGACGGTATCGCTCAACACTAATAACAAGTTTAAACAGGTGCCATTACTACAGGTAATGAGTGGAGGAAAGAGGAGACTCTTAAAGAAGAAGTTACAGGTCTGTGAGAGCCAGAATTCTTGATTGTTTGTTTCTGACCAAATACTTATTTTCCACCATAATATGCAAATAAAATGATACAAAAACAGACAATGTGATTTTCTGGATTTTTTTTTCTCAGTTTGTCTCCCATAGTTGGGGTCTACCTATGATGTAAATTACAGACGCCTCTCATCTTTTTAAGTGGTGGAACTTGCACTATTGCTGACTGACTAAATACTTTTTTGCCCCACTGTATATATATATATATATATATATATATATATATATATATATATATATATTGAAGGAGCTGTACTCACTCAGGTGCGACGGGAGGAAAAAAGGAGGCACATTCCTTTAAAAGTTTATGTGGGTTTATTTGCTCCATAAACCCAGAAACACCAACAAAAAGTAAACAGCCTTTAGAGCAGGCAAAAACAAAACATAAATGTCCTTAGCAGGGCTCTGCTCCACCAGGCCTGTGGGTACACAGGCTGGGGGTAATGTCCAGCCCGCAGGCTCGGTATGGAGCTACACATCGGTGTCCTTCTTCCTCCCAACACAAAGACCATGTGCCAAACAACAGCCTCCATTAGATAAGCTGTAACCATAGGTGAGGTATGTGGGTAGCCAGACCCGCCCATCTCTCATAGCTACACGCAACCCAGAACCAGGTGCAGCAAATGACATCTTAGTGCTTATGTGCACTAAAGAAAATACTCTGTGTCACAAGAGATGGCTGCTCTCTGTGATGTAACCCGTACCTCCCATTGATTACACGGCCATTAGCTTCCTTACAATATATATATATATATGCACTACCGTTCAAAAGTTTAGGGTCACCCAGACAATTTTGTGTTTTCCATGAAAACACATACTTTCATTAATCAAATGAGTTGCCAAATTAATTGAAAATCTAGTCCAGACATTGACAAGGTTCGAAAAAAAGATTTTCATTTGAAATAATAATTTTCTCCTTCAAACTTTGCTTTTGTCAAAGAATGCTCCCTTTGCAGCATTTACAGCATTGCCGACATTTGCCATTCTAACAGTTAATTTGCTGAGGTAATCTGGAGAAATGTCACCCCATGCTTCCAGAAGCTCCTCCCATAAATTTGTTTGGCTTGATGGGCGCTTTTTGCGTACCATACGGTCAAGCTGCTCCCACAACAGCTCAATGGGGTTGAGATCTAGTGACTGCGCTGGCCACTCCATTACAGATAGAATACCAGCTGCCTGCTTCTTCCCGAAATAATTCTTGCATAATTTGGAGGTGGGCTTTGGGTCATTGTCCTGTTGTAGGATGAAATTGGCTCCAATCAAGCACTGTCCACAGGGTATGGCATGGCGTTGCAAAATGGAGTGATAGCCTTCCTTATTCAAAAACCCTTTTACCTTGTAAAAATCTCCCACTTTACCAGCACCAAAGCAACCCCAGACCATCACCTTACCTCCACCATGCTTGGCAGATGGCGTCAGGCACTTCCAAAGCGTTTGATACTTCCAAAGCGTTTGATACCGTGCCGCACAAGAGGTTGGTACACAAAATGAGAATGCTTGGTCTGGGGGAAAATGTGTGTAAATGGGTTAGTAACTGGCTTAGTGATAGAAAGCAGAGGGTGGTTATAAATGGTATAGTCTCTAACTGGGTCGCTGTGACCAGTGGGGTACCGCAGGGGTCAGTATTGGGACCTGTTCTCTTCAACATATTCATTAATGATCTGGTAGAAGGTTTACACAGTAAAATATCGATATTTGCAGATGATACAAAACTATGTAAAGCAGTTAATACAAGAGAAGATAGTATTCTGCTACAGATGGATCTGGATAAGTTGGAAACTTGGGCTGAAAGGTGGCAGATGAGGTTTAACAATGATAAATGTAAGGTTATACACATGGGAAGAGGCAATCAATATCACCATTACACACTGAACGGGAAACCACTGGGTAAATCTGACAGGGAGAAGGACTTGGGGATCCTAGTTAATGATAAACTTACCTGGAGCAGCCAGTGCCAGGCAGCAGCTGCCAAGGCAAACAGGATCATGGGGTGCATTAAAAGAGGTCTGGATACACATGATGAGAGCATTATACTGCCTCTGTACAAATCCCTAGTTAGACCGCACATGGAGTACTGTGTCCAGTTTTGGGCACCGGTGCTCAGGAAGGATATAATGGAACTAGAGAGAGTACAAAGGAGGGCAACAAAATTAATAAAGGGGATGGGAGAACTACAATACCCAGATAGATTAGCGAAATTAGGATTATTTAGTCTAGAAAAAAGACGACTGAGGGGCGATCTAATAACCATGTATAAGTATATAAGGGGACAATACAAATATCTCGCTGAGGATCTGTTTATACCAAGGAAGGTGACGGGCACAAGGGGGCATTCTTTGCGTCTGGAGGAGAGAAGGTTTTTCCACCAACATAGAAGAGGATTCTTTACTGTTAGGGCAGTGAGAATCTGGAATTGCTTGCCTGAGGAGGTGGTGATGGCGAACTCAGTCGAGGGGTTCAAGAGAGGCCTGGATGTCTTCCTGGAGCAGAACAATATTGTATCATACAATTATTAGGTTCTGTAGAAGGACGTAGATCTGGGTATTTATTATGATGGAATATAGGCTGAACTGGATGGACAAATGTCTTTTTTCGGCCTTACTAACTATGTTACTATGTTACCATCTTTTCAGTTGTTCTGAGTCTCACAAATGTTCTTCTGTGTGATCCAAACACCTCAAACTTGGATTCTCTGTTCATAACACTTTTTGCCAATCTTCCTCTGTCCAATCTCTGTGTTCTTTTGCCCATATTAATTTTCCTTTTATTACCCAGTCTCAGATATGGCTTTTTCTTTGCCACTCTGCCCTCATGGCCAGCATCCGGAGTCGCCTCTTCACTGTAGAGGTTGACACCGGCGTTTTGCATGTACTATTTAATGAAGCTGCCAGTTGAGGACCTGTGAGGCGTCGATTTCTCAAACTACAGACTCTAATGTACTTGTCTTGTTGTTCAGTTGGGCAGCGGGGCCTCCCGCTTCTCTTTCTACTCTGGTTAAAGCCTGCTTGTGTGCTCCTCTGAAGGCAGTAGTACAGACCGTTGTAGGAAATCTTAAGTTTCTTGGCAATTTCTCACATGGAATAGCCTTCATTTCTAAGAACAAGAATAGACTGTTTCTGTCCTTCCATGGTGGGGCAACGGGTTCTGTGTGGTTTCATGTTTGTTTTTCCGCCGGTTCCTCATATAATGAGAGTTTTGAGTTGCTCCAGAGTTTGGAATGCTGGCATTTCCACTTCTTCAAGTTCCTCTGAATCCTCTCCTACATCTGGTAGGTTGGGCATTCTGGATAACGCATCCGCGTTAGCATTCTTGTGCCCTGCACGGTATTTGATAGTGAAGTCGTAATTGGACAACCGAGCCATCCATCACTGCTCCAATGCACTGAGTTTTGCAGTCTCTAAGTGGGTCAGTGGGTTGTTATCCGTGTAGACTGTAAATTTTGCAGAGGCCAGGTAATGTTTGAATTTCTCTGTCACTGCCCAGACGATGGCAAGGAACTCTAGCTTATAGAACTATAATGTTTAGGGTTCCTCTCTGTGGGGCGCAGCTTCCTGCTGGCATACGCAATTACCCTCTCTTTGCCTTTTTGTACTTGGGACAGCACTGCTCCTAAACCCACGTTGCTGGCATCCGTATACAGCACAAACGGTTGGTCATATTCTGGGTAGGCCAGTACCTCTTCTCCCATGAGAGCCAACTTCAACTGGATGAAGGATTCTTCCAGTCTGTCGTCCCAGTCAAAGGCGTATTTTTACCGTTGGCCCACCAACAGGTCCTGCAGTGGTGCGGCTATTTTGGTGAAGTCTTTCACAAATCTTCTGTAATAGCCTACCAACCCGAGGAACTGTCGGACTTCATGGAGGTTACTAGGTTTTGGCCAGTTCTTGATCACGTTGACCTTGTCTGCATCTGGGGCCACTCCCTCAGAGCTCACCACATAGTCCAGGTACTGCACTTTGGGCTTTAACAGCTGGCATTTGGATGGTTTTACTTTTAAGCCAAAGTTAGACAGAGCTTCGAACACCTCAGCTAGGTGCTTCAGATTGTCCTCATATGTCTTGGAGAAGACGATGACATCGTCCAGGTACAACAAAATGGTTTCGAAGTTCCTGTGCCCGAGACCGCACTCCATCATCCTCTGAAATGTTCTTGGGGCGTTGCACAGTCCAAAAGGCATGTAATTGAACTCGGAGAGACCCATCGGTGTTGTGAAGGCCATCTTCTCCTTGTCCGCCTCTGCTTCGGGTACCTGCCAGTATCCACTGGTGAGATGAAAGGTAGAAAAGTAATTAGCAGATTTTAATGCAGCCAATAACTCTTCTATTCTGGGTAGTGAATATGCATCCTTGTGTGTAATGCGGTTTATCTGCCTATAATCTACACACATCCTCATGGTGCCATCTTTCTGACGAGGACTAATGGAGGTGCCCAGGGGCTACAACTGTCTCTGATTACCCCAGCCTCCTTCATCTCTCGCAACATACTTTTGGCACACTGGTAATGAGCTAGAGGTACAGGCCGATTCCTCTCCTTAATAGGTGGATGACTACCCGTGGGGATATGATGTTGAACCCCTTTTACCTGCCGCTAAACATAGAGTAAAAGCTCACCGACACAAAAAGAGGACTTAGAAATCCTCCAAAAATTGAAATGAGTCACAGAAAAAAAAGCAGAGATGTTTACCTGCTGAAGCCTCCAACCGAATGCACTAGCAGGGTGCAGCGGACCCGATTAATGATGGCAAACTCACATGTGCAAAAAATACCGATGAAACAACCACTTTCAATCCAGTGTTGGCTGTTTGGTATTAGTGCACAAAAAGATAAGAGATAATATTCTGTATGTGGCATTGTTCACACAGGCAATGCAGAGCATCTGGTTTATGGCCTATTGCTAATGCACATACAGGCTGGCCACCCAGTGCTACAAAATGCATGCTATGTGAAAAGAGGCCAACAGTTAGTCCTGCTTGGTCACAATGATGGCAGATGGGTCATCCATCTTTGATTTTGGCAGCAATTCACAATACTTAGTCTCTGGCACACAGTACCCGGCGATGCCTGGGCAAGCAATCCTGTTCGTGATGCCACACGGGCTAGCGGGTACTCGGTACCAGGTCCTGCGGTTCACAGGGGGATGTCACGGTGGCTGTGACCCGGTCCATGGCCCTGGGACGTCCGTGTAAAAGGGGAAGGTCTTTAAAGGGATAAAGTTTATGTTAGTGACGCCACCTGTGGTATTCGGTCAGAGTGATCGACGCTGCTTTAAGGGGATGCTGGGGTGATGTTATGGCAGCTAGATGGTATACCTTCCCACAGGTGAAGTATATTCCAAGGGCTCCCGATGTGTAGATGGTGGATGGTGAATGGCGCAGAGAAGGACGAGAACCCAAGGTTGCAGTCTCTTTACCTTTACTGAAGACTTCAGCATCCACAGTCCAGAGCACCAGATCACAGGGCAGGCAGAGAAGTCCAGGCAGTCCAGAGACAAGCTAGTTCCCCTGGGTAGGTTAGGTGGGAGCCTACCACTCTGCGCTTTCTGTCTCTAAGTCCCTGCTGCCACTAAGTGTCTCAACAAGGTCTATAATTGTCCTGCTGTCCTAGGAAAGGTACCTGTATGGCAGGCAGCCCGAGCCGTAGATTCTGGGGTCCATTCTTGGTGACTCTGGGCTCCTCAGTGCTGCTGTGCCACAGGTAATTATGGGCAAAATTTTGGTAGTACAATGCCCTCCGGTTCTGCTCCGTGTCGTAGAGTCCACGTGAGCCTCGGGCTCCCAGTTCCCAGTTTTTTGTGCTATAGTTCTTCAGAGGCCTGCTCGTGGTTTCCTGGAGCTCTCACTTTCCTCTGTGCTCCACTCCTGTCTGTCCTCCACTGCTGTCTGTCCTCGTACACAGACTCCTACTACAAACTGAGCTCACTCCGCCTCCAAACTAAGATCTTTATTCATGGAAGCTGCCCTAAAACAGGGCTTGGAGCTCCCCCTCCTGGCCTGGAAGTGGAAGGCGTTGTGTGTGTGTGTGTGTAAACCTACCAAAGGAAATCTCACTTGTCTGCAGACATAGCACTATCCTCCCCGTGAGGAAGACAGCACTACTGTGGTACCCGGACTCCTGGTATGCCACATGTATATATACCGTGTGTGTGTGTGTATGTATATATATATATATATATTTGGAGTCCGGCTCAACAGGATTGGATTTTCCTTTTATTTTTATTTTTCAAAAGAAAATATGATGCATACAAGTGAAAAATTTACATGGTCGACATGACCCAGTCGACGTGTTTCGACTGCACTAGGCAGTCTTACTCATCACTCATGAGTAGGAAATGTGTCATCTTTAACTTTAGCCATTTAGAGATCATTTCATATTCAGTTTTGACCAAGGGTGCCAAAAGTTTTACATTCCACTGTATATGTGCATGTGCAAGAGATTGTAAATCAAATTGCATTAAATTATGCTCATATCGTAAAACGTTGTGTATTTTATGCATCAAATACACTGCACAAAGGTGATGCAAAATCACTCAGAATCTGTAACAAAAAAAAATACTGTGAAGATCGTCATCAAGAAAGGCTAAAATCTGGCACAAAGTTGTCCAAAACTGATGACTAGCCAATAATCATTTTGGTCTGGGAGGCTGTAAGAAGCCTAGAGTAACATTGAAGGATCTGCAGGGATTTCTGAGAAGTTCTGGTTGTGTACTGCATGTGACAAGAATTTGCCCTATTGTGCATATATCTGACCTGTGGGATAGTATGGCAAGCCAGAAGCCTTTCATTGTAAAAAAAAATATCCAAGTCCAGCTATGTTTTATCAAAAGCTACAGCATGTCTGCCAAAAACATGTGGTAAAATATGTTATGCTCTGATAAGGCCAAGGTTTTACTTTTTGGTATAATTCCACAAGGAATGTTTTGTGCAAAGCCAAAAGAGCATCATACGTACAGTGAAGCATGGTGGAGGCAGCATTATGCTTTGCGGCTTTTTTCAGCAGCTGGAACTGTAGCTTTAGTCACGGTAGAAGAAATTATTAAGAGTTCAAAATATCAATCAATTTTGCGTTAAAACCCTTTGGTAAAAAAAAAAACTGAAGATGGAGAGGAATTTTACTTTTCATCACCACAATGACCCTAAGCATACTTAAAGCGCTACTGCAAGGAAGAAAAGGGTAAAGATTGCTAATTCTAGATGTGCTATGCTGATAGACTCCTACACGAAAATACTGAATGCTGTTATTAATTCAAAAGGTGTTTCATCAAAGTATTAGTTTATTTGCATATTTATGCAATAACATTATTTTAGTTATTTTTTTTTTGTTTGTTTTCCACCGAGAAAATAATTCAGTTTCTTTCTCAAAGGATTTGTGCAGATTATATGGGACACAGGTGGAAACAGTTCTGAAGTGATTTTTCTTGGCATGATTTTTTTCACATGACAAAAAACTGGCTTTTTGACAAGTAGTTGGTCTCTTTTTATATCCAGTGTATTTTGGAGAGGATGTTTTTGTTTTAGGGCATGGTTCTTTTAAATGTTATAGCTATTTTGGTATGATTTTACTATAAGATAGTTCCTGTGATTTTCTAACAATGACTTTATCTTATTTATCAGTTGAGATGAAAGCCACTAGTCACTATGTTTTTTGCAGTCGTCACCATTGTACATCACAAGGTCATGTTTGTTCTGTAACCGTGAAGCACAAGTACAATACTGAAACTGTGTATTAAGGGGCCTTGAACATCTCCAAGGAGGTTGCATAAGCTGAAAAGAGAAACCCGTTTTTACTGTAAAGAAAATTATTTAGAACTTTAACAGTAAATTAGCAGATTTTACCTGTGAATGCACGTAGCTAAAATCCATAATGAATAAAGTACCAGTGTTATTCTCTCAGCACAGAGGTTTTAAATCTACAGCATGTGAAATTCTACTGTGAGCAGTGCAAAAACGTTTGAGGATTTTCTTATTGAATTCAATGGGAGGAAAGAAACCGCAATCAAACTCTACTGTTGCTGATTTTCATTATTTGCATCTTCCAAATAGCTGTCGCTGTATGTCCTTAGTAAAACAGTTCCCTTTCCCACAATACCTGACTGTTGAATGATTCTGCTGAAAGATGGAATTTTCAACAGGTTACAGAGACAAAGCAAAAGGTACAGGAGCCTGGCGAACAAGAAATTTCCCAGAGCTTCCCAACTTCTAAATGGTGTTCAGCATAATAGAAAAGTAAGATTTGCCATCAATATCTCACTGAACACAACAACGATTTCCAAAATTTGGACAATACTAAGTTTCATAGAACATTTTTGTAGCTAATAATATGAAAAAGTATGGTTAACAATATAACTTTCGTTATAAAATCTTCAGTCTTACTCAGATTAGTTGATGCAGAAATGAGTACACCCCACATCATAAACTACTACATTAGTGTTTTGTACGACCTCCATGATTGTTAACGCCTTAATGACCAGAGGTATTTCAATTTTTTCATTTTCGTTTTTTGCTCCCCTTTTTCGCAGAGCCATATCTTTTTTATTTTTCTGTCAGTATGGCCATGTGAGGACTTGTTTTTTGCAGTACAAGTTCTACTTTTGACCAACACCATTGGTTTTAACATATTGTGTACTGAAAAATGGGAAAAAATTCAAAGTGCGTTGAAATTGCAAAAAAAGTGCAATTCCACACTACTGTGCACCCAAACAGTAGTTTTCCCCCAAATATAGACTATCGACACACACAGAAGAAATTGCACAACAAATTGTGCAATGCATCTTCTCCTGTTATCGTTGTGAAAATGCAAAATTTGGGGCTAAAAGAACATTTTTTGGGGAAAAAAGTTTTTTGTTTTTTCTAAATTTTCATGGTTGTGCGTTATAAACTTCTATGAGGCTCCTGAGGGCTCAGGGTGCTCCTCTCACATCTATATAAGTCCCTTGAGGGGTCTAGTTTCCAAAATGGGATCACTTGTGGGAAGTTTCCACTGTTTAGGCATATCAGTAGCACTCCAAACGCGACATGGTGTCCGCTAATGATTCAAGCAACTTTGTGCCCAAACAATAGTTTTTCCCAACATATGGGGTATCATCATGTTAAGGAGAAATTGCACAACATATCTCTGTGGTCCGATTTCTCCTGTTCCCTTTGTGAAAATAAAAAATGTTGGGTCTAAGGTAAAATTTTTGTGAAAAAAATTAAATGTTCATTTTTTCCTTCCAGATTTCTTCCACCTGAAGGGTTAATAAATTTCTGGAATGTGCTTTTGAGCACCTTGAGGGGTGTTGTTTTTAAAATGGTGTCACTTTTGGTTATTTTCTGTCATATAAAACCCTCAGTCACTTCAAATGTGATGTGGTCTCTAAACATGTCATTTTGTAAATTTTGCTTTAAAAATGAGAAAGCGCTGGTCAACTTTTAACACTTATAACTTCCTAACGAAAAAAAAAATATGTTTCAAAAAATTTTGCTGATGTAAAGTTTACATGTGGGAAAAGTGTTTTATTAACTATTTTGTGTGACATATCTCTGATTTAAGGGCATAAAAATTAAGTTTGAAAATTGCTAAATTTTATAAATTTTTGCAAGGTTTCCAATTTTTACAAATAAACACAAGTTGTATCAAAGACATTTTACCACTATCATGAAGCACAATATGTCACGAAAAAACAGTCTCTATCATGAAGTTCAATATGTCATGAAAAAAGAGTCTCAGAATCACTGGGATCCGTTGAAGCGTTCCAGAGATATTACCTCATAAAGTGACAGTAGCTAGAATCGTAAAATTTGGTTTGGTTGCAAACATGAAAACAAGCTTGGGGGTGAAATTGTTAATAAAATGTATCAATTCTTACTATGGGTGTGCACGTATCTTCTTCCTTACTACTTTCCTCTCCCATACATTGGACTTTATCCTGTGTTAATGGATTTAACAATAAATAATAATAATAATAATATTAATAATTTAACTGATCATACTATGTGGGAGCCATTATAATGTGTTTGGGGGCTGTGAGGGATAATACTGAGTGGGTCATCATTCTGCATTGGAGGGCTGTTATGGGTCACACTGTGTGGGGGGACTGTGGGTGCCATCATACTGAGTTGGGCTTATGTGGGAGCTGCCATACTTTGTTGTGGGCTGTGGGGGTCATCATTCTGTTTTTGGTGGATTAAGTTGGTTATCATTCTATGTTTGAGGTCTGCGGCAGATAATAGAGTGAGAGTCAAGTTTCTATGTTTAGAGGCTGTGGGCGATCATACTGTGTTGTAGGATTATACCGTGCGGGCAATCTTACTTATTATAAGTAAATTATACTTTTTTTTGAGGGTTGTGGGAGTTTATACTCTGTGCGGGGCTGTGCGGCCATCATACTGTATTGGTGGGGCTTTCAACACATCACACTATCTATGGATGCTGGAAGGTCCAGTATACTGTATGGGGAGCTGTGGGACCATCATACTGTGTGTGGCGGCTCTGGGGCAGCATCATAATATTTTAGGGGGAACTGTTGATCTTGGTACAAGGGCTGAATACCAGGAACAGTTTGATTTACTGCTTTTTATGAACTTTATAAAAATCTGTAAATTATATAGTCCTGATCTGCTCAAAATTAAACAATAAAATTAATAATAATATGAAGTAATATGTTAATTTTAAAGTTGAAAAGAATTAAGTCAAAACAGCTGACATGAGCCAGGAAAGATGTGGGCTCAGCACCGGAGCCCACATGAAAGGGAGGGAGTCCGACGTGGGCATATTATTATGCCCAAAGTCGGAAAGGGGATAAAGTGACTAAACTGAATAATGACATTTACCGGCCATGGAAATTTAAAGTAGAAATGTTACTGACTGGAGATGACTTGTGGGAATGTAAGGAGATGGACAAATGAAAGATTTCCACTGTTTGGGGCCTAATAGTGTTGGCAAGCAGGCACCACCATCTGCTGGGCAAATTTTGTAGAACAACAAGAACTGCATCAGCAGGAACTGAAGAGTGAAGTGCATGTTCCCTCAAGGAAGAAAATGGAGGAGACACCAAGTCAGGTGTTAGCTGTGGCGATGTTAGTAAAGGTACCTTCACACTGAACAACTTTCCAACGAGAACGACAACGATCCGTGACGTTGCAGCGTCCTGGATAGCGATCTCGTTGTGTTTGACACGCAGCAGCGATCTGGAACCCGCTGTGATATCGCTGGTCGGAGCTAGAAGTCCAGAACTTTATTTCGTCATTAGGTCGGTGTGTATCGTCGGGTTTCACATCAAAAACGACGCCAGCAACGAGCATAGGGGGTGTGGCAGCGTCTCCTTCTTGCCAGGTAGGCGTGTTGCATTCTAAATGGAGACGCCCTCAGCCGCGACGGCCAAGGCAGGACCTTGCAGCAGGAACAATGGTAGCTGGGCGTCTCCCTGTGAACGCTGATAGGCCACAGCAGGATCATCTATAGCAGCGTTCTGAAATATAAACCGCGACTCTACTCCTTTGCAATCACTTCTGCGTACCCCGCCATCTACGAGCATCTCATGAGCGTCCTGATTGGAAATCCTACACTCAGCTTCATCTTCATTCTCCATCATCTCGTGAGCGTCCTGGTTGGAAATCAAGAACTTTGCACCATCTTCGTTCTCTAGCCTCTCGTGAGCGTCCTGTTTGGAGATCCTGAACTCCGCATCGTCTTCATTCTCCAGCGTCCTGTTTGGAGATCTTGAAGTCAGCATTGTCTTCGTTCACTATCAGCTCAACAACGGTAAGTAATAATCTTTGTGCTGTTATTTATCTGCCATGCAGCAATGCTAATTTATGTGTATTGTAAAGTGATGTATACTACATCTCTGCAGTGATTTGTTTGAGCTTGCAAGTTGGTAAACAAATACGCTTTTGCGCTGTAGTATTGGTTGTGGTCATTACTGGGTAATAAGGATTTTTTTGTGATGTGGTGTGTTAAGATGTTAAGATGTTCACCAACAAAATGGCCACCGCCAAATTAACATTTGCCATCCACAAAATAGAGACCATTAGAATTAACACTTTTTAAACCCACAAAATGACTGCTAACAATAGGAAAAAGAACACGGCCCATCCCATCCACAAAATGGCTGCTAACAATAGGAAAAAGCATACAGCCCATCCCATCCACAAAATAGCTGCTAACAATAGGAAAAAGCATACGGCCCATCCCATCCACAAAATGGCGGCTAACAATAGGAAAAAGCATACGGCCCATCCCATCCACAAAATGGCGGCTAACAATAGGAAAAAGCATACGGCCCATCCCATCCCATCCACAAAAATGGCGGCTAACAATAGGAAAAAGCATACGGCCCATCCCATCCCATCCGGCTAACAATAGGAAAAAGCATACGGCCCATCCCATCCCATCCACAAAATGGCGGCTAACAATAGGAAAAAGCATACGGCCCATCCCATCCCATCCACAAAATGGTAGCTAACAATAGGATAAAGCATACGGCCCATCCCATCCACAAAATGGCGGCTAACAATAGGAAAAAGCATATGGCCCATCCCATCCACAAAATGGCGGCTAACAATAGGAAAAAGCATACAGCCCATCCCATCCACAAAATGGCAGCTAACAATAGGAAAAAGCACACAGCCCATCCCATCCCATCCACAAAATGGTGGCTAACAATAGGAAAAAGCCCACGGCCCATCCCATACAAGAAATGGCTGCTAACAATAGGAACAGCACACGGCCCATCACTTTCTTGCGTGCTGTAACTTAACTTTTTCTTTCTTTTTTCCAGATGTCTGCCAATGACGAGGACTGTGTTAGGGCAATCATCGAAATGTACCGCTCCCTGCCCTGCTTGTGGAAGATAAAGTCTGTGGATTACAGCAACCGCTACAAAAAGAAAGCAGCGTATGGTGGCCATCTACAAGGAGCATCATCCCACTGAGACAGTGGATGAAAACATTGTGCGGAAGAAGATTCAGGCTCTCCGCACAGTGTTTAAAGAAGAAGTAAACAAGGTGGAAAAGTCGCAGAAGTCTGGGGCCGGAACTGAAGACGTCTATGTGCCCAAGTTGTGGTACTATGACCTGCTGGCATTCACTCGTGACCAGGAAATCCCTCGCCCGTGCCATACTGTCACAAGCCTTTGTGCGCCATCGGCTGAAGAGATCCTGCCCGAGTCTCCTGACGAGCATGTAAGTACCCCCAAGCTTCCCTTCTTGTAGCATGCCGTGTGTCTTGTATGTTTATGAGACTGCACGGTTTCCAATAAGAATGATTCACGTTTTTCATGTTTAATCCCCCAGATAATAACAGTTGCCACTTCCTGTTCAGATAAGTATGTCCAAACAGTCCTTCCCCTCCTTTAAATGCTGTCTTATTATTTCAAAAGTCTACAGTATAACATTAAGATAAATAAATTCACATATTGTGTCTTCCGCACATTCGTACAGTATAGCCGGCCAAGGTAGTTCAGCCCAGCTCTGTAAGCTCTGTAACCCCTGTGGTTTGCTAACTAGATAACTGTTCCTCATAGCTTCCTATGGACGGGCATAGAGGTGTTGGGGAGGTGGGGGCTCTCTAGGGCTGATTTGTTTGTATGTTATTGACTTTATATTATTTTTTTTTCCTGTACTCGCAGGTGCCTCCGCAACAGCTGGAAACACCGGAAGGAAACGATGACCAGACCCCCTCAGTCCTCCATAAGCCCGGATCTCGAAGAGCAGACACGTCCACACCAGCCATCTTGCAAAAGAAAGGCGACTGCGGGCACACCTGTGGATCTCCTGGCACTGGCCAACAACATCTTGACCCAGCATGCCACAACCCAGCTCACCGGATTCCCATCCTTGGTTGCGGAACGGTTAAACCGTTTGGATGTTACCCAGCGAACGCACGCGGAGAGATTAATGTTTGATGTTTTGAACGCGGCAGCTGCTGGAAAACTGAGCGACACATCAACGGTGACCATCAGCGACCGTCAGCCCAGTGGCCATTTTTATTGGGGACACCACCAGGAGCCCATGCACAGCACTCCTGTCCGCAGACCTGGCCCACATCATTCGCAGTTCCGGACACCACCTCCACCCCCTTCTTTTGGTGACTTTTCATAAGGACCTCCTATGGCCACACACCAGTACAGTGAGATGGACACCTACTATCAAAATCTGTAGGGTTCTTGTCTTGCAAACAACAGAGACTTCTGTTTTATAAGCTCCGTAATCCACTATGCCTACTCCCCTGCACTCACTGCCCGGCGACCGCTTCGTAATCCCCTATGCCTATGCAGCTTCAACAATAAAAATATGTCATGTCAATAAAAAAAAACCTGCTATCACACCTGCTATACTCACCCTCCGTCGCCATTCCCGCTCCCGGGACCGCTCCATTGCAAGCGGCAGCTTACGGTCCCAGGGAAAGGCGGCGGAGGGTGAGTATAGCACGACCTCAACGGGACTTCGGAAGTTGAGTATATAAATATATTTATATGTTAATAAACAAGTCCGATTGCTCCCTCCCCTACTCCGTAATCCCCTATGCAGCATCAACAGTAAAAATGTCATGTCAATAAAAAAAAAAAAAACCTGCTATCACACCTGGAGTACATGGAGTACTGTGTCCAGTTTTGGGCACCGGTGCTCAGGAAGGATATAATGGAACTAGAGAGAGTACAAAGGAGGGCAACAAAATTAATAAAGGGGATGGGAGAACTACAATACCCAGATAGATTAGCGAAATTAGGATTATTTAGTCTAGAAAAAAGACGACTGAGGGGCGATCTAATAACCATGTATAAGTATATAAGGGGACAATACAAATATCTCGCTGAGGATCTGTTTATACCAAGGAAGGTGACGGGCACAAGGGGACATTCTTTGCGTCTGGAGGAGAGAAGGTTTTTCCACCAACATAGAAGAGGATTCTTTACTGTTAGGGCAGTGAGAATCTGGAATTGCTTGCCTGAGGAGGTGGTGATGGGGAACTCAGTCGAGGGGTTCAAGAGAGGCCTGGATGTCTTCCTGGAGCAGAACATTATTGTATCATACAATTAGGTTCTGTAGAAGGACGTAGATCTGGGGATTTATTATGATGGAATATAGGCTGAACTGGATGGACAAATGTCTTTTTTTGGCCTTACTAACTATGTTACTATGTTACTATGTTACCTGCTATGCTCACCCTCCATCACCATTCCCGCTCCTGGGAACGCTCCATTGCAAGCGGCAGCTTACGGTCCCAGGGAAAGGCGGCGGAGGGTGAGTATAGCAGGACTTCAACGGGACTTCGGAAGGTGAGTATATAAATATATTTACGTATATGTTAATAAACAAGTCCGATTACTCCCTCCCCTACTCCGTTATCCCCTATGCAGCATCAACAGTAAAAATATGTCATGTCAAAAATAATAAAAAAATATTTATTTTTTAAGTCTCTATAGTACGTGGCTCTGTGGCTGGGCAATAAACTACGTCGCTGGGCAATATACTACGTGGCTGGGCAATATGCTACGTAGCTGGGCAATATACTATGTGGCTGGGCAATATACTACATGGATGGGCAATATACTACGTGGACATGCATATTCTAGAATACTCGAAGAGTTAGAATCGGGTCACCATCTAGTGTGTATATATATATATATATATATAATCAGGAAAGCGCTAGGACAGAGGATGCTGCGGACTCCCAGGATTCATATGTTAGACACAGAAGTAGAGTATGTGCATAGATAGATATATTTATTGATATGTTTGATACAGAACTAGAGAATGTACATAGATAGATATATCTTTATGTAGACCTTGAGACTGAAAAAGGAATTGCATGGGTCATCAACAAAATGGTAGACGAGAGCACATCAACCAAAAAAAAAATATATTGCATAATACATGGTCCAAGTACACGAGAGCACATCAACCCCCAAAAAATGTAATCCATAATACATGGTAAAAGTAATGGCTACAGTTACGCTACTGCTGCTGATGCTGCCATGGGACAGCCCCTGGCCCATTGAAAAAGTCACAGTACTTCTCCCTGCAAATCGTCGCATCATCATAGTTCCGGATCCAAGACTTTCCAAGCCTGAAACCCTGTGCTCGTCTAGACGCCATTCGCCCTGGGTTACATCTCCGTTTGCAGGGTCAACAGAGTCTACATATTGAAAAATAATCCCAAAGACATTCTTCCTACAAAAATACCATGCATGAAGTAGCATTAATGCTAAATTGCATATTATAAAGGGCAGAGCGACTCAAATATATATAATAATACAGGAGAAAAAAAACTAGTCAGAAGCTCATAATATACAAACGTACACATGTAGAGTCTACATATTGTGGAGGGCTGTATGCACTTGCATTACGGTGGCGTAGAAAGTTGTGCAGGACGCAACAAGCAAGCACCACAGAGTCAATAGACGAGAGTTTCATGTTGAGTGCAGTGTGGAAAACCCGAAATAGGTTTGCCATAATACCAAAAGCATTCTCCACAATGCATCTAGCTCTGGAAAGTCTGTAATTAAAAATGCGTCGCTCCGTGTTAAATATTAATTATTAACGTAATTGAATTATTCTTGTTCTGTACTGAGCACATTGCTTCTTGCTGACATTACAAAAGCTATTTCTGTGTATGTAGCTCAGAGTATAAGTTAATGCCATATACAGAGAACACGTGGTCTGTTGAACATTTAAATAACGTCTCTAAGGAGGGTGAGGGGTCTTTTGTCACGTGGGACTGTCACCTCCTGCCTGCACGATCATTCTCCATGGACAACAGATGAAGAAGCAACGGCCGATAGCGGAAGCCATGATGACCTTCAGAGTTCACAGAGACAGACGGTTTTACCATTCAGGACCTTGGGAAAGATGAGTAACAAGACAAGCGCTGATATTTACACATGGACAATCTATTCGTAACTATTTCATCTACTTTTATGTTTTTGCTGCAATGGTGGATAATTTAATAAACCACTATACTTTTCATCAGAATATCATGACATTTTTCTTTTAAGAATAACGCATCTGGTTAAGTCTTGATTAAATATTTTTGCGAAATAACCATTTTTTAACACTCCGGTGTCAGAGTTCTCTGGGAGAAGGGCTTCAGAAGGTTAGGATGCAGTGGGAACGCCTCATCTCCGACAAACACAAAGTTCATGTTTTCAGTTGTGTCGCTGTTGGGCGGCAAGGCCAGTTTGTGTTCTACAAGCGGTCTCCAAAATCGGGGTGCTCCAAAACTCCGCCATGAGATACTCTCCCGTTCATCCCTACAGCCACACTTATAAACTCATAGTTTGCATTAATGAGGGCCATGAGAATAATGCTGAAATAACCCTTATAATTGTAAAAAAATGAGCCGGAGTGTGGTGGTTGGGTGATGCGGATATGTTTCCCATCCAAGGCCCCACCCCAATTAGGGAACTGCCATTGCTGCTGAAATCCATGGGAAATCTGTTTCCAATCATCCGGGGTCTCCGGGAAAGGCATGTAAGTGCGGTGTAAAGCTGAGACGATTGCTTTACATGTCTCTGGGATGATGACGCTGAGCAGGGAGCGGGAAATAGCTGCGCAGTAATGCAAGTCTTGCACAGACCTGCCAGTCGCCAGGAACCGCAGCGTGACAGCCATTCTCTCATCCACAGGGACAGCAGCTCGCATCCTGGTATTTTGCCGCCTGATATAAGGTTCCACAGCAGCAAGTAGCACATTAAATGAATCCTCTGACATTCGCAGGTAGTTCCTGTAATCATGCGGGTTGTTTTCCTGCAGTTCCCCTATTAGGCCCATATGGGACAATTGATTCCTCTTCTGCAGCCACTGTCTGGTCCACATGTGGCACTGTCGCTTAGTACGAGTGTTCCGCGCGTGGGCCTCCAGCTGGCAGTGAGCTTCAACCAACAACGCAGCCGCTACTATCACAGGTACATTTGTAATAGACATGTCAACCTGAAAAAGCCCAAAAAAAAGAATTAGTACTTATGATTTGCTAAACTGACACAAGACATCCAATACTGTAATGTAGTGTTCACACATCGCGTTTTTGCCGCATATTATATGTACATTAAATACGCAGGGCTAATAAGCTGCGTTGACGCAACGCCCGTACCCCATAGATACCCTAAAATCACCGTACATCCGCTCAAACGCTGATACCAGGACGAAAGCGCCGCGGCTTGAAAACCGGGAACGCCCAAGAGTGATTTCAGGAGCCGGTGTCACAACCGAGACGCTGTGCATAAACGGAGACGCTATAGCGATGCGGATCGCGGACCTCCTCTGGGCGTGGGTAGGAGGTGCCGTTCAGCGTCATTTCAGGTAAAATGGTGGCGAGACAACGTTGCGTTCCCTTAGGCCAGGCAGAGTTGCGATTTTTTGGAGGAAAAATGACAACCTGGGACTATGAGGGTCTTCAGACGGCACCAGCCCACAAAAACTTGCACAAGCAGGAGGTGCTGCGCCGCATTGCTGGGCAGATGGAGAGGCGGTTTGGCATCCGCCGCAGTGCGCTCCAGCTGCGCAAGAAGTGGACGGACCTTAAATTCAAAACCCCACAGCTTCTGGCAGAGTTGCGGGCGGAGACCAGTCAAGGCAAGTACCAGTATGGGGGAATCTGGTGACGCACGCTGCCGGGAAAGGGGGAATGTGAAAAATGGTCAGGTCAGGGGTTGCTGAATCTCCAACAACATATAAAATTTTGGGATGTCTGCAATTGCCGGGAGGGGGGAATCAGGAGGCGCGCGCTGCCGTGAGGCGCTTCCTAGTGATGCAACAATACGTGTCCCAGGCCAGGCAGACCATTGAACAACAGAGCCCCCAGACAATGCAGAGTATAGCAACCCTGGAAGTGTGATCTCTATTTTCTATATATGTACGTACATTAGGCGACTCAAAATTTCATTTTACTCCTTGCCGCCAATGGCCTAGGTATTTTATTTTTTTTAGTCTGGAGCCCTGTACTTTTGCTGTCTAAACATTGCGGTTATTTAATGTTTGTGTAGGGAAACAACGGCGCCGACAACAGGCACCAGCACCTGCCAGCACACAGTCATCTGCCACCAGCGGCAGCCCACAGCCCGGGACGTCACGTATGTTAACCATCATTCATTGCAATTTAATTAATGCATACGGGACATTAGAGGGGAGCTGAAATATTGTATACATTACAGGCGCAGTAAGGACCAGGCGCGCTAGCACCCCTCCACCATCCTCGACACCTCACTTCCGCCACTCATCTTCCTCCCCCGGATCGGCGGCATTCTCCCCAGAGGCGAGCATTCGTAAGTGACCAAAACTGCGAGCGCTTCCCAACGGCGTGTTCAATTGTTAACCAGATATGTATTTGCTTCCTTTTAGCTGCGGCAGCTGTGGCCCGAGCGAGGGGCTGGGAGATGAGCAGCTCTTCTTCCGGCGATGAACAACCGGCGTCCCTTCTACGTAAGTATACAGACAGTGGGAGGGGTTATCGGTGGGATGTCACATTTGACAACGACAAAAAAAAACGTTCAAATTGAGTGTGTAGTAAATCTCAGGGTATGTTCACACATGCCGTATTTGCAGCGTAATCACCGTCCGTTCTCCGACCTCTTCTATCCACAGAATCGCCCACCGTGAGAGAGCTGCTGGCAAAGCAAAAGCTCCTAGAACGGACAGCAGCGCTCCAGCTGGAGCAAGTAAAGCAGCAGGGCCGCACGCTGCAAAATTTTCTTTTTTTTTTCTTATTGTTTGGTAATTGTTAAAAAAAGAAAAAAAGTTTATGTTACCAGTTTTTCCCCCCCACAAAAGTTTTTTATTACCGTTATGTTGTGTGCAGTTTTAACTAGCGGAGCAGGCCAGGGCCAGCCAAGCCAAGGCAGACACAAAAGAGTTGGTTTACCTTTCCATATAGTGTGCGCGCAAAATGGCAGCCAGCGCAAAAGAGTTTGCTAACCGCATCCTAAAGTGCCTCCATCTTGTGCGTCCGCTTGCCAGATGCACAAGATGGCTGCCAGAGATGTTTTATACATCATTTTACCGTGTACGTAGATAAGCATTGCTGCATAGCCATAACTATACACAGCAGAAACAAACAACAACTCAAAGATATTTCATACCGTTGTTGAGCAAGAAAAGAACCGATGAAGACGCCTGCAGTATACTGAGTACGGCGTTCCGGACAGAACGTTCACGGGAGAAGAGGATCGTAGCTGGCGGAGGATCGTTCCGGACAGGACGCTGGAAAGGCAGAAGAACGTGAAGACGCAGCTCTCAAACAATATGGAATCAATCGCTGTAGAGTCGCGGTTTATATTCCGGGATGCCGGGACGTCACATCCTGGGTGTCTCCATGTGGAGAAACACGCCTCTGGCTACGCTTCAATTTGTCGGATCGTTACACCCTAGCTGTTTGACATGGAGCTAACAACCAGTGAGAACGATAAGTGAGTCGCTGTTACGTGACTGGATCGCTCCTGCATCGTTCGGGAGTTGGTGTGTTTGACGTCTCTACAGCGACCTAAACAGCGACGCTCCAGCGATCTAGTTTTGGTCGGCTCGTTGTCTATATCGCTGCAGCGTCGCTGATTGTGATGGTACCTTTAAGGTACCGTCACACTAGACGATATCGCTAGCAATCCGTGACGTTGCAGCGTCCTTGCTAGCGATATCGTCCAGTGTGACAGGCAGCAGCGATCAGGCCCCTGCTGTGCTGTCGCTGGTCGGGGAAGAAAGTCCAGAACTTTATTTGGTCGCTGGACTCCCCGCAGACATAGCTGAATCGGTGTGTGTGACACCGATTCAGCGATGTCTTCACTGGTAACCAGGGTAAACATCAGGTAACTAAGCGCAGGGCCGCGCTTAGTAACCCGATGTTTACCCTGGTTACCATCCTAAAAGTAAAAAAAACAATCTTGCCTTGCGCAGGCGTGTACTACGGAGGACAGAGAATGAACTTCAATCCAATATTGCAGCCAGCATGCAGCCAGCGGGTAAGGAAAGGGTGAATCAAAAACCCAAAAATCCCGCCTCCATGGCTGAAGATTGTTCCCTCCAAATTCAGGTGACAGTGTCTCTTTAAAAGGAGGGGGGCCCAGACACATTTCCTGCACATGGGCCCCCAGCTGTCTGTGTCCCTCCTTGCACATGACTGAACAAGCAGAGATCAGCTCAGTCATTGAAGCAGGTATACAAGCAGATGTGATGATTGTGTGACAGCATTATAATGTCTGTTTTTGACGAGGCTGAAGTTGGTTTCTTATTCGTTCAGTTTCTTATTCGGAGCTGAAGTTGGTTTCTTATTCGGCAATTTTTTCTTTTCTGTTTTTTATAGGTTTAACAACAAAAAATAATCATCACAATAATAAAAGACAATGCAGTGAGGAGCCCTGATGTGAATACACTTAAAAAAGGCTCCAAAACAAAAAAACTGGCACAAAAATGGGCATCAAAGTGGGCACGAAAGAGCGCTGAAGAAAGGGTTAAATGCCTTTGGGCCACTGATCTCACACTGCAGACATATAGAACAGGGTGCCCCACATCAAAACCAGTTTTTTTCAGCCTGGCCTAAATGGGTTCTGGGCATCAGAACTGGCATCAAAGTGGGCAGACAGTCAATTTTGGCCATTTGAATAAGTAACTGATGTTTTTAAAGGGTTAAATGCCTTTGGGCCACTGATATGACACTTACAATACACAAACAGTGATGCCCTGCATCAAATCCAGGTCCCTCCAGCCTGGCCAAAATAGGTTCTGGGCACCAGAACTGGCATCAAAGTGGGAAAACAGCCCATTTTCACAGATTTGAATAAGTAACTGAAGTTTTTAAAGGGTTAAATGCCTTTGGGCCACTGATCTCACACTGCAGACATATAGAACAGGGAGCCCCACATCAAAACCAGTTTTTTTCAGCCTGGCCTAAATGGGTTCTGGGCATCAGAACTGGCATCAAAGTGGGCAGACAGTCAATTTTGGCCATTTGAATAAGTAACTGATGTTTCAAAGGGGTTAAATGCCTTTGGGCCACTGATATGACACTTACACTACACAGAAAGTGATGCCCTGCATCAAACCCAGGTCCCTTCAGCCTGGCCCAAATGGGTTCTGGGCACCAGAACTGGCATCAAAGTGGGCAAACAGCCCATTTTCACAGATTTGAATAAGTAACTGATGTTTTTAAAGGGTTAAATGCCTTTGGGCCACTGATATGACACAATACACAGAAAGTGAAGCCCTGCATCAAACCCAGGTCCCTTCAGCCTGGCCCAAATGGGCCACTGATATGACACTTACACTACACAGAAAGTGATGCCCTGCATCAAACCCAGGTCCCTTCAGCCTGGCCCAAATGGGTTCTGGGCACCAGAACTGGCATCAAAGTGGGGAAACAGCCCATTTTCACAGATTTGAATAAGTAACTGATGTTTTAAGGGGTTAAATGCCTTTGGGCCGCTGATATGACACTTACAATACACAGAAAGTGATGTCCTGCATCAAACCCAGGTCCCTTAAGCCTGGCCCAAATGGGTTCTGGGCACCAGAACTGGCATTAAAGTGGGCAAACAGCCCATTTTCACAGATTTGAATAAGTAACTGATGGTTTTAAGGGGTTAAATGCCTTTGGGCCACTGATATGACACGTAAAATTCACAGACAGTGATGCTCTGCATCAAACCCAGGTCCCTCCAGCCTGGCCCAAATGGGTTCTGGGCACCAGAACTGGCATCAAAGTGGGGAAACAGCCCATTTCCACAGATTTGAATAAGTAACTGATGTTTTAAGGGGTTAAATGCCTTTGGGCCGCTGATATGACACGTACAATACACAGAAAGTGATGCCCTGCATCAAACCCAGGTCCCCTAGCCTGGCCCAAATGGGTTCTGGGCACCAGAACTGGCATTCACGTGTGCAAACAGCCCATTTTCACAGATTTGAATAAGTAAATGATGTTTTTATGGGGTTAAATGCCTTTGGACCACTGATACGACACTTAAAATACACAGACAGTGATGCCCTGCATCAAACCCATGTCCCTTCAGCCTGGCCAAAATGGGTTCTGGGCACCAGAACTGGCATCAAAGTGGGCAAACAGCCCATTTTCACAGATTTGAATAAGTAACTGATGTTTTTAAGGGGTTAAATGCCTTTGGGCCACTGATATGACACTTAAAATACACAGAAAGTGATGCCCTGCGTCAAACCCAGGTCCCTCCAGCCTGGCCCAAATGGGTTCTGGGCACCACATCTGGCATCAAAGTGGGCAAACGTCCCTTTTTACAGATATTAATAAGTAACTGATGTTTTTAAGGGGTTGAATGCCTTTGGGCCACTGATACCACAGTGCATATGTCAGGAAACAGGAAGAAGTCCTGATTACTTCAATTACACATACAGCACTCTGAGCTGCAATTTCCTCTGCCTGCCCACACAAGGCTGGAATTCTAAGCCACTCTTTCTCCCTCCCCCCTCTATACGGCCGTAATGTACGACGAGCCTGCCAGCATCATTGAAGAATTTATATGGCCCTGTGCTGCTGTCACGATAATGCCAAAAAATGTCATATTGTGAGTGTAGTTTCAGAAGGACATGGCTAACTACACATACACACTCACAATGCAGCTGCAACCCCTTTCTCCCCCCCCCCCCCACCCCTCCCCTCAGCTTCACTCCTACCCGAAACAAAGCCTATGATAGAGACTGGGCAACCTGATACTAATGGTGGGCAGGGTGTGGCTTTAAACTGCAGGTGACCAATCCGGCAAGGCCACCCGTTGTCCCTCCCTTCTCAGCCAAGAATGCCTTTGTCTGAGACCTTGGAATAAGGTAAAGAACTGTCCGATCAGTGCATATCATTAACCAGCCCTTTAGTGATGTCACAAGCTCAGAAGTATAAGTCACTATACTCTTAGACCAGCCATCAGTCTTGGCCGGGAAGCGATCTAACACAGCTTGGCAAAGCTGTTCCATGCATCTGGATGTATTTATCCTCCTAAGGCTCCTTTCACACTAGCGTCGTTTTGGAGAAAAAACGCATTCTGCAAAGTTGTCTGCAGGATGCGTTTTTTCCCCATAGACTAACATTACCGACGTATTGCCACACGTCGCAACCGTCGTGCGACGGTTGTGCCGTGTTGTGGCGGACCGCTGGCACAAAAAAACATTCAATGTAACTATTTTGTGCGTTGTGTCCGCCATTTTCGGCCGCGCATTCGTGGCCGAAGCTCCTCCCACTCCTCCCTGCAACTCACAATGGGGTAGCGGATGCGTGGAAAAAATGCATCTGCTGCCCCTGTTGTGCGGCGCTTCCATAGCATGCGTCGGTACCTGGGCCCGACGATCTGTGACGGGCAGAGCCCGACGCTAATGTGAAAGTAGCCTAAGCCACAGTGCCAGCCAAGATGATACCATGACATAACCTGTAAGTTCTCTTTTCAACGTTAATCCTTTTTTATTTTGTAATCTATAATGTACCGTATTTTCCGGCGTATAAGACGACTTTTTAACCCCTGCAAAGCATCTCAAAAGTCGGGGGTTGTCTTATACGCCGGGTACGGCATGTGCAGGGAGCGGTCCTGTATGGTTCCCAGGATCTAAAGGAGAGGAGACTCTCCTTCAGGCCCTGGGATCCATATTCATGTAAAGCAAAAGAATAAAAATAAAAAAAATATCTGATAGGCCGGGGACACACACAACGTATAAAAAAACGGTCCGTTTTTGACGGACGAGAATCGCACAAATGTTCCCAAAACAGTGATCCGTGTGCAGTGCGAGGATGCGATTTTCTCGCATCAAATGATCCGTGTGACATCCGTGTGACATCCGTATGGCATCCGTGTGGTGAGATTTTCTCACACACTTGCAAAATGAGCAAATAATGGCTGAGCCATTCCTGTCACCTGCCCAATGCCTGAGAATTTCTCGCAAGTCACACTGATGGTCCGTGTGCTGTGCTATTTTTTCTCACCCCCATAGACTTTCATTGGCGATTCTCGGCCGAGATACGCTGACAATCGCAGCATGCTGCGATTTCACTCGGATCCTGAATACGGCCGAGGAAATATCGGATGATGGGAGCTGCCCCATAGACTAACATTGGGACGAGTGCTATGCGATTTTTGACCCCGGCCATATACTTACCCTTCGACGGCCCGCGGCTCTCATCGGTGCAAGGGCCGGCCTCCGATCCTAAGGATGCATTGAGCAAAGGAACTTCGGTGACGTCACGGTCACCCGACCAGTCACGCGACCGCGACGTCATTAAAGGTTCTTCGTTAAATGCATCCTTAGGAACGGAGGTCGCCGCTTGCACCACTGAGAGCTGCGGGCCATCAGAGGGTAAGTATATCCCATATTTTTTATTTTTATTCTTTTTTTACATGAATATGGATCCCAGGGCCTGAAGGAGAGTCTCCTCTCCTCCAGACCCTGTGAACCATCCGCACCGCACATGCTGTATAAGATGACTGGGCGTATAAGATGACCCTCGTCTTATACAGCGAATATATCCCAAACTCCATATTTTATATGGAAAAGTTGGGGGTCTTCTTATATGCCCATCGTCTTATACACCAGAAAATACGGTATATATGAATTGTCTCCTTTCTAATATCTTTTTATACTTTGTAAACACTGCCTAATTTTTCATGGAATAAAATATTTAATTGCTAGCTTGTCTCTTCTGCTCTATAATGAACTGTGTCCTCTGAAGTGAATTGCGCTACTGATTTGGGTTGGCTCCGGACCCGTTAATCGGAGTTGGTGGCAGCATAAATTGTTCTGTGCGATTGGGAATCTTTGCAGCGATGGCGGCATTGATAATTATTGTTCCCGCCTGTGTGGGAGTAGTTATATCGCCCTCGCTGCAGTGTGCCCAATAGCCAGTACATAGCAGGCAGCCTTTCTGGCGACTAATTACCCTAGGTGCAGTCTTTAGTCTGACCTGAGGGTAAGGGGGCGCCAGAGAGCTGCAAGTTCCAAACCGGAACTCGGAAGTGGAATATAGGCTAATCCCCTTCAAAAGGAACCAGGGGCAACGAAACAACCCCGGTTCATGACCAATTGGTGTGAGTAGTGGGAACGATAAAGATATCCTCCCTGGGATCCCTGTGGCTGTGAGGGAGCCTTCCAGGCATTGAAAACAGCCCTGTGCAACTCTCCCGTGTAAAAAGCAGTCGACAGCAGTCGACCGTTCTTGGTGCAGACCGTCGCCAGCGAGTTTGGCCTCGGTGCTGTGCTCAGCCAGGTCGACTCAGGGAACCAAGAGCACCCCATGTTGTACCTGAGCCGGAAGCTTCTGTCGAGGGAAGTGGCCTATTCCACCATCGAGAAGGAGTGCTGGGCCATAGTCTGGGCCCTGCAACGTTTGCAGGCGTATCTGTATGGTCGCACCTTTACTGTGGTGAATGACCACAACCCTCTGTACTGGCTAAAAGCCATGTGTGGAACCAACGGAAGGTTGCTACTCTGGGGCCTTGCCTTCCATCAGTACGACTTTCCAGTCAAACACAAAACGGGCAGGGAGCATGACAATGCAGACGGGTTGTCCCGCCGGGGCAAACGTGCTGAGGTGCGCATGGAGGAGTACCGTGAGGTTCTGCCTCTGTAACGCAGTCAAAAAGGGGGAGGTGTCAGGAAATAGGAAGAAGTTCTGATTACGGCAATTACACATACAGAGTTTTCAGCTGCAGTTTCCTGTGCCTGCCAGCAGAAGGCTGGAATTCTAAGCCTGCAAGCAACTCCCTCCGCCCTGCTATATAGTTGTAATGTGAGACCAGGAATGTTTATGCCTCTGTGCTGTGACAGACAAGTCTCCCTACACTCCTCATTCCCTTCTTCCGCCTGTCACTAGCTAAAACGAGTAAAGCAAGCATGGGATTCTATTGTTCTTTTAAAGGTTATGTATATTGGCACCGATCACAGCTGTAGATATAAGGATTATATATTCTGGATGTCCATCGAGAGATCTATAGCTCACGGAAATCGCTAGGAGCTAAACACAATGAGTGCAAGGAGCGGGTTCCTCTGTAAGCGGGTTATGTAACTATGCCATGTTTGCACTTAAAGGAATCCCCCCGATGGGGTACACATCCTGATCATTGTGTATTTCATATAGGAGGTTCTTACAGCGAGCTATGAATAAAAATGGTTGCCAGAACTCTAAGAAAAGGGGAGGATTCAGCCTCTAAGCGAGGTCAGCACAGGGGGAGTGCCTTGGTTTTACGCTGGTAAATAAGTGAGTGAAGCAGCAGTCTTCACGTTTTTTTTGTCCTGGGTCTGAGAGACAGGTGTGTGATGCATCGGGAATTATGCTCGCCATTACACAGCACACGGTCAGCCATGAGATGAAATGACATAGCGAAATGTAAGTGTTTTTCAACTTTAATCCCATTTTATTTGCAATTGTACTGTACATACGATATTTGTCTTCTTTATAATATCTATTTATACTTCCGTCATGGATCACTGGGAGGATACCTTTATCATCCCCACCACTCACACCAATTTGTCATGAACCGGGGTTGTTTCGTTGCCCAGTTCATTCTGAAGGTGTTTTATCTATATCCCACTTCCCAGTTCCAGTTTGGAACTTGCAGTTCTCTGGCGCCCCCCTTACCCTCAGGTCAAACAGGGTACTGCACCTAGGGTAATTAGTCGCTAGAAAGGCAGCCTGCTTTGTACTGGCTATTGGGCACACTGCAGCGAGGGCGATATAACTACTCCCACACAGGCGGGAACAATAATTATCAACGCTGCCATCGCTGCAAAGATTCTCAATCGCACAGAACAAAGTATGCTGCCACCAACTCCGATTAACGGGTCTGGAGCCAACCCAAATCAGTAGCGCAATTCACTTCAGAAGACACAGTTCGTTATAGAGCAGAAGAGAAAAGATAGCAATTAAATATTTTACTCCATGAAAAATTAGGCAGTGTTAACAAAGTATAAAAAGATATTAGAAAGGAGACAATTCATATATACCGTATTTTCTTGTGTATAAGACGAATGGGCATATAAGACGACCCCCAACTTTTCCATATAAAATATGGAGTTTGGGATATATTCGCCGTATAAGACGGGGGACATCTTATACGCCCAGTCATCTTATACGGCATGTGCGGTGCAGATGGTTCCCAGGGTCTGGAGGAGAGGAGACTCTCCTTCAGGCCCTGGGATCTATATTCATGTAAAAAAAAGAATAAAAATTAAAAATATGGGATATACTTACCCTCCGACGGCCCGCGGCTCTCAGCGGTGCAAGAGGCGGCCTCCGTTCCTAAGGATGCATTGAACGAAGGACCTTTGATGACGTCGCGGTCGCGTGACCAGTCGGGTGGCTGTGACATCACCGAAGGTCCTTCGATCAATGCATCCTTAGGATTGGAGGCGGGCCCTTGCACCGATGAGAGCCGCGGGCTGTCGAAGGGTAAGTGTATCCCATATTTTTTATTTTTATTCTTTTTTTTACATGAATATGGATCACAGGGCCAGAAGGAGAGTCTCCTCTCCTTTAGATCCTGGGAACCATACAGGACCGCTCCCTGCACATGCCGTGCCCGGCATGGAAGACGACCCTCGACTTTTGAGATGCTTTGCAGGGGTTAAAAAGTCGTCTTATATGCCGGAAAATACGGTACATTACAGATTACAAAATAAAAAAGGATTAACGTTGAAAAGAGAACTTACAGGTTATGTCATGGTATCATCTTGGCTGGCACTGTGGCTTAGGCTACTTTCACATTAGCGTCGGGCTCGGCCCGTCGCAGATCGTCGGGCCCAGGTACCGACGCATGCTGTGGAAGCGCCGCACAACGGGGGCAGCGGATGCATTTTTTCCACACATCCGCTGACCCATTGTGAGTTGCGGGGAGTAGGGGGCGGAGCTTCGGCCGCAAATGCGCGGCCAAAAATGGCGGACACAACGCACAAAAAAAGTTACATTGAACTTTTTTTGTGCCGGCAGTCCGCCACAACACGGCACAACCGTCGCACAACGGTTGCGACATGTGGCAATGCGTCTGTAATGTTAGTCTATGGGGAAAAAATGCATCCCGCAGACAACTTTATTATCTTGGCTGGCCTGTGGCTTAGGAGGATAAATACATCCAGATGCATGGAACAGCTTTGCCAAGCTGTGTTAGATCGCTTATTCCAAGGTCTCAGACAAAGGCATTCCTGAGTGAGAGGGGAGGGACAACAGGTGGCTTTGCCGGATTGGTCACCTGCAGTTTAAAGCCACACCCTGCCCACCATTAGTATCAGGTTGCCCAGTCTCTATCATAGGTTTTGTTTCGGGAAGAAGTGAAGCTGAGTGGGGGGAAGAGCAAGGGGTCGCAGCTGCATTGTGAGTGTGTGTGTGTAGTTTGCCATGTCCTTCTGAAACTACACTCACAATATGACAATTGTTGGCATTATCGTGACAGCAGCACAGGGCCATATAAATTCTTCAATGACGCTGGCAGGCTCATCTTACATTACGGCTGTATAGAAGGGGGAGGGAGAAAGAGTGGCTTAGAATTCCAGCTTTTTGTGGGCAGGCAGAGGAAATTGCAGCTCAGAGCGCTGTATGTGTAATTGAAGTAATCAGGACTTCTTCCTATTTCCTGACATATGCACTGTGGTATCAGTGGCCCAAAGACATTTAACCCCCTTAAAAACATCAGTTACTTATTCAAATCTGTGAAAATGGGCTGTTTGCCCACTTTGATGCCAGTTCTGATGCCGAGAACCCATTTGGGCCAGGCTGGAGGGAGCTGGGTTTGATGCAGGGCATCACTTTCTGTGTATTGTAAGTGTCATATCAGTGGCCCAAAGGCATTTAACCTCTTAAAAACATCAGTTACTTATTCAAATCTGTGAAAATGGGCTGTTTGCCCACTTTGATGCCAGTTCTGGTGCCCAGAACCTATTTGGGTCAGGCTGGAGGGACCTGGGTTTGATGAAGGGCATCACTGTCTGTGTATTGTAAGTATCATATAAGTGGCCCAAAGGCATTTAACCCCTTAAAAACATCAGTTACTTATTCAGATCTGTGAAAATGGGCTGTTTGCCCACTTTGATGCCAGTTCTGGTGCCCAGAACCCATTTGGGCCAGGCTGAAGGGACCTGGGTTTGATGCAGGGCATCACTTTCTGTGTATTGTAAGTGTCATATCAGTGGCCCAAAGGCATTTAACCCCTTAAAAACATCAGTTACGTATTCAAATCTGTGAAAATGGGCTGTTTGCCCACTTTGATGCCAATTCTGGTGCCCAGAACCCATTTGGGTCAGGCTGGAGGGACCTGGGTTTGATGCAGGGCCTCACTGTCTGTGAATTTTACGTGTCATATCAGTGTCCCAAAGGCATTTAACCCCTTAAAAACATCAGTTACTTATTCAAATCTGTGAAAATGGGCTGTTTGCCCACTTTGATGCCAGTTCTGGTGCCCAGAACCCATTTGGGCCAGGCTGAAGGGACCTGGGTTTGATGCAGGGCATCACTATCTGTGTATTTTAAGTGTTGTATCAGTGGCCCAAAAGCATTTAACCCCTTAAAAACATCAGCTACGTATTCAAATCTGTGAAAATGGGCTGTTTGCACACGTGAATGCCAGTTCTGGTGCCCAGAACCCATTTGGGCCAGCCTGGAAGGACCTGGATTTGATGCAGGGCCTCACTGTCTGTGAATTTTACATATGTTCTATATGTTCTATATGTCTGCAGTGTGAGATCAGTGGCCCAAAGGCATTTAAACCTTTCTTCAGCGCTCTTTGGTGCCCACTTTGATGCCCATTTTTGTGCCAATTTTATTGTTTTTGTAGCCGTTTTTAAGCATATTCACATTAGGGCACCTCACTGCATTGTCTTTTATTATTGTGATGATTATTTTTTGTTGTTAAACCTATAAAAAACAGAAAAGAAAAAATTGCCGAATAAGAAACCGACGAATAAGAAACCAACTTCAGCCCCTAATAAGAAACTGAACGAATAAGAAACCAACTTCAGCCTCGTCTGTTTTTGGAATACTGAGGACATCCTACTATGTGTGCATTATTATACTATTTGTGTGGGACTGTGGGTGTATTATACTATGTAGGAGGCTGTATAAACATCATACTGTATGGTGGACATTATACTGCATGAGAGGACTGTGGGGACCTCCTACTGTGTGTGGAAGGACATTGTGAGGCATCATACTGTGTGTAAAGGGTCCGATGAGGCATCATACTGTGTGAAGGGGCTATACTATGTGTGCATGTCAATGAGTCCATAATATTGGGTCTGGGAAATTGTGGGGGCATTATACTGTATATGAAAGATACTTGGGACATTATGTAAGGAGGTGAAGCACAAGAAGAATCCGGGGGCGGTTACCTTCTCGGCTCCGTGCCTGGAACCATTGAGCTGTGCTACAGGTTCCCCAGGGGGCAGACTTAGAGACCGGGACAGGAAGGAAGCCGGGCAGAGCGGGAAAGGCCCACGCGCAAGTCAGAGCAGCGTGAGCAGCGGTCAGAGGAGTGTGAGCAGCGGTCAGAGCAGGACGCAGCTGCACTCCAGGAAAGAGAGAGAGCTCCCGGTCAGAGGACAAATACAGGGAGATCGCCCCAAAAGACTGCATCTTGTGAGAACATGAAAGCAGACTCTGCTGTGACTGGAGAGGGGCGCCTTGACACCCGTGCTGAGACAGTGGCCTGTGCAGACACTGTGATCCCTGGTACCCACGGTACCAGTGCAGAGCCTTTGATTCCTGTTGAGAGACTTAATAATAGACTGACCATCATTTTCCCGGGATAGGCTGTGCTTTAAAAGTTAAAGACTCAGAGCCGGTGTATATCACATTCACTCCCGAAACCCCAGGCAGTGGGTTCCTACAGACTACTCAGCCCACGGACAACAGAGGGACAACAAGTGCCACTGTATCTCGGCATCTACGTTGGAGAAGACGACCATTCAAGCAAGTCCTCATCAAACTGATAAGTGCTTTTCCCAAGAAATTCAGTTTTCTACTGTTACAGTTTGACTCCCATATTTTTGTACTGTTATATTGTTAGTTATATTCCACTGCTTCCTCCCTGCGAGAACTTGATTCCTGTTAATAAACCCCTCAACTGTTGGTCTGTCTGTTCCGTGGTGACACACTCAGTACCTGCATACTATTACACTTGGCATAGTCGGCAGGATGTCACACAGTAGCGCGGAAAGGGCAGACCAAGCAGCTAGGGAAGTTCCCAGGTCTAGCATTTCCCTGGGAGCGTTGTATAATTTGCCAAGGTTCACTGGGAATAATGTAATGCTGTGAAGTTGGATGGAGCGTATCCGGGGAATGATGCGGATGCATCCCATGACACCAGCCCTGGAGGCGGAAATTGCATTGATGGCCCTGGAGGGGGAGGCACGGGATTCTGTCATGCATAGGTCCCCCAGTGAGAGAGATACCCTGGACAAAGTTCTGCGCACACTTGAGGAGACGCATGGGGACCCCCACTGACATAGGGGAACTTCGCATGCGACTGTTTCACCAGGTACAACGAGAGGGGGAGGCACTGCAAGAGCGCATGCGAGTAAAGCCAGACATGACTTTCTCTGAGATTGCCAGTGAGGCGCATGTGCGCGAACAAGAACAGGGAGTGACGGGGCTGGCGGGAAGGGTGCGAAGCGGGGAGGTAACCACCACCGCAAACAATATCCCCCAGTGGGTGGAGGACCTGAGAATGGAGATTAGACAGGTCCATGAAGAAATGGCGGCCTCCAGAAGAACTCTGGCAGAAGGGCCCAGCCCTCTGGTGCGAGACAGAGAAGCTGCCCCCTGAAGGGAGGGTGAAACTACCAGGAGGAGAAGCCCTCTTACATGCTACACCTGTGGAGAACCCGGCCACATTGCCTGATGGTGTCCCCAGCGGAGCCGACCATCCCCGTACCCTCCTTTAAACTAGGTGGGTCTGAGCTCGGGGGGCACCGCTCGGAGCGTGAAGGACAGAGTAGGAGTAGTAAAAGTCCCCCCAGCCTTTTTTCCACGTGCCCTCTGGTCTGCGCAGAAATCAATGGAAGAGCAGTGCAGTTGCAGCGCCCCAGAGATCTGGTCGTTGCAGCATGACACTCTGCCACTAAGGGGAGTGATGGTACGTCTGATGGCACTAAAGGAGTTCTCCTGACCAGGTATCACCAGAACACATTACACTTCACACTCCGGCCACTAGGGGGAGCAAAAGGCTTTATTTATTGGGCCACTCCTCACATTGGTAAAACTAGGGGTCAGGGAGGAAGTTAGTCAGAAGCTGACTGGGTTGGATTCAGGCAACATCCCTTGGCAGGGGGTGTTGCAGGGAGAAGGCACAGGGGGGTCCCTGTCAGGCGTGGGAACCTGGCAGGTGCCTAGCGAACAGAACAGAACGTAACGGAACCGCGCCTGCACTACCTTGCGGCGGTATCCTAAGAAAGAGACACGAAGGGAAGGATATTGTGGAAAAGTGTAAACGAGATCAAGCACAAAGGAGAGCCAGTAGGAGTCGTGCCGTGAGACCGAGGCAACATCCTACTGAGGCGCGTAGCCGGTGGCCGGAACACCGCGGGAGTAACTGACTCTAGGCCTTACTTCGAACTCCGCAGGACAGTTAATTATAGGTTGGCTGTCTACCTTAAATTTCCTAAGAAGACATAGGGGGCAACAGTGGGAGAGGGGCGTCTCTAGGGTCCAGGAAGACCTCCAGGCCTTCCCGTCCTACGGGTGCGTCCTAGCCAAAACATACTGGGGGACGAGAAACTAGCAACATCTGGAACTAAAGAGAGAGAGGGAGCTGTAGAGAACGACGAACGAGAACAGCAGTTGTGAGGACTATTCCGAATGCTCAGCAGGGTAGGACTACAACACACAGGCGCTAGTGGTAGGCAACGATTTCCATCTGCGAAGGAAACTCTGGAAGTGCCCATCAGACTGGCCGGTCTCAGATAGCCCTGTTAAACGTGCTCTGGATTGAGTATTCTGAAGTCTTCAGTAAAGAGGTAAAGAGACTGCAACCCTGTGTCCTCGTTATTGACTGCACCTCACACCATCATCATCCACCTTACTGGGAAGCCCTGGGGATATACTTCACCTGTGGGAAGGTATACCATCCACACCTGTGGGAAGGTATACCATCCAGCTGCCATTCCATCACCCCAGCGGACCCCACAGCAGCGTCGGTCACCCTGACCGAACACCACAGGTGGCGTCACGAACCCCTGACAGACTGCACCACCTTTATTGGACGCCCCTTAGCAGGGTCGCGGACCGGGTCTAGCCACCATGACAGCCTCAGAACCGAACCAGAGAGGCCCGGTACCGAGAACTCGTGGCCCTGTGCCTGGGGGCGATCCACAGTGCCTGATAGACACCGGCTCACAAGTGACCACACTTCACAGAGGCGCTTCGGCCCGAATGGGGCCCTGTGATCAAACTTATGGCTGCCAATTACTTGCCCATCCCGGTCGCAAGGGTGGTATGGATGAACATAGAGGTCTGCAGAAAAGACCTCGGGAGAAGAGGAGTGGTACTGGTGGATGGAAAGGTAGCTAAAGACCATACCATGACCCTGGGCATGAATGTGTTAAAAGACCTCGGAAGCCTGGGTTTCAACAAGTCCCCGGAACAGTTCCTGCAACAATGGAGCGACCAAACCCCCCAGAGAAGGGTCTTTCAACAACTGATACAGACCGCCCTGGTCCGGGAAGCATACAGCGACGGAAAGGAACTCTACAAAGTCATCGCCCCCGCCTTAGTCAATCGAGTGTTGCCCACTGGGCAGACGGTGCTTCCCCTGTCTATAAGAACTGGAGTCCCGCTGGAAGGGGTCAAAGTCCAAATTGAGCCCAGCAGAGTCGACCAGCTGCCATCAGGAATATAGGTCGCACGGTCCCTGGCTACCGTGCAGGATGGAACTGTCCTTGTGCGCTGCATAAATTTGTGGGAGACAGATGCAACTTTGCCCCCCAGAAGTGAGGTCGCCCAAGTCCTGGGCCTCCCAGGCGAATTGGTCCCAACTGAGGCGGTACAGCTGACCGCAAGGCCAGAAGATCCGTGTCTGGTGACTGTCAAAGTGGAGGCAGCTCCAAACTCCAGATTACTGCAAGAAGGGTGCCAGATACTGGAACGCATGAGGGCGAGCTCTCGGAACCTACTCCGCAGCAGGTACCTCAGGTGGAAGCCTTATTGGGGAAATATCAGGAGGTGTTCGCCAAAGACGAAGATGACTTTGGATGTACCACGGCCATGACCCACGAGATACCCACCGGGGATGCGGCACCCATCCGGGAACGGTACTGCCAAATTCCCCCCACAGATGTACCAGGAGGTGAAGGGAATGCTGTCACATATGCTGAAGAAGGGAGTTATACATGAGAGTCAGAACCAGTGGGCTGCCCCTACTGTCTTGGTGAGAAAGAAAGACGGGTCCTTGCGGTTCTGTGTGGGCTATCGCTGGCTCAAAGCTTGCACAGTGTGGGACTTGTACCCACTGCCCAGGATAGAGGATTCCCTGACAGCACTAGGGAATGCCAGATATTTCTCCACGTTAGACTTGGCCAGCGGCTACTGGCAGGTGCCCATGTCTGAGCAAGACCGAGCCAAGACGGCTTTCATCCTTCCGATGGAACTGTATGAGATTGACTGGATGCTCTTCGGCCTAGCAAACGCCCCAGGAACATTTCAGCGACTCATGGAGAGATGTCTGGGAGACGTGAACTTTGAAGCCACTTTGATTTACTTGGATGATATCATCGTCTTTGCCCCCACCTTTTGAGGAGCATCTGCAGAGACTAGAGCAAGTTCTGAGTCGGCTACAGAAGTACGGCTCACCTTCTCAACTGAGCTAGCTCCGGATCCTCCTGCTGCACTCGGTCCAACTCATCGCGGGGCTGCCTCAGAAGTTCATGTACAGACCAATAACAATCCGTTGGCCCATCTCGAGAATGCCAAGTTAGGGGCTCTAGAACAACGTTGGGTAGCCCGAATGGCCAAGTTCTGATACAGAATTTTGTATAAAAGAGGAGCTGAGAAGGTTCATGTGGATGCCCTCTCACGAGTAAACTATCGCAAACCAGCACCCAACCAGGATGAAAAACTGGAAGATGTGGAAGTTCCAGGTTTTGGAGAGACTGCCAGGACGGTGGCAGCGATGCAGGAAACTGAACAGAAAGAGGCCTGTGTGAATTTGCTGGAGCAGCCCCGCGATGAGTTGGACCGAGTGCAGCAGGAGGATCCGGAGCTAGCTCAGTTGAGAAGGTGGGTCGTGTCTGAACAACTGCCCAAACGGCACGAGAGGAGGTCCATGTCACCTGAAGTACTGAAGATGCTACACCATATAGGGAGCATCTTATGAAGCCAAATCTATAGGGAGCATTATATGGGGCCAATTTAATATGGAGCATTTTATGTGGCCAATTCAATATGGAGCAGTATATGGGGCCAATTACATATGGAGCAGCATATGGGGCCAATAATATATGAAGCATCTTATGGGACTAATTATATATGGAGCATTTTATATGGCCAATTATATATGTAGCATTATATGGGGCCCATTAAACATGGAGCATCTTATATTGGCCAATTATTTTTGGAGCAATATATGGGACCCATTCTGTAAGGAGTATTATATGGGGCCCATTCTGGTTGGAGCAATATATGGGACTCAGTATACTGTATGGGGCCGATCATATACTGTATGGAGCATTATATGAGGCCCATTATATATGGAGCAATAGATGGGGCCCAACATATACTGTATGAAGAATTATATGTGGCTCACTATACTGTATGGAGCATTATATGGGGTCAATTCCGTATGGAGCAATATATGCGGCTCATTCTTTATGGAGCACTCTGTGGTGCCCATTATACTGTATGGAGCATTATATGAGGCTCATTATTCTGTATGGAGCATAATATTGGGCTCATTATTCTGTTTGGAGCAATATATGGGGCTCATTATTCTGTATAGAGGACTATGTGGTGCCAATTATACTGTATGGAGCACTATATGGGGCCATTATACTGTATGGGGCAATATATGGGGCTCATTATTCTGTTTGGAGCAATATATGGGGATCATTATTCTGTATAGAGGACTATACTGTTCGGTTTCTGAGCTAATGTAGAATGCACAATAGATATCACCCATGTAATGTAAGAAGTATGTGAAATCTTTGGCATTGTACTATACCTATATTTCTCTGCCGTATCGGTGCATTATGAATTGTGGTATGTGTTAAAGGGGCCCACCGGGACTCTTTCGCCCAGGGAGGAGGACTACCCACGGACGGGGGTGTACTCCTGGTTTCAAGAACATCGTCGTCGGCTGCGGACAATTCAATGTCTAGTGCAGAACCGGCTGCAAGAATTGGTGCATCCCCAGGTAGCTCCTCAAAAGGGGACAGCCCTGCGGCCTGGAGACCGAGTCTTAGTGAGGGAAAAGTGCCCACACAACAAACTAGAGTACCGGTGGGAGAAAAGGCCGTACCGAGTGAAGCGGCGGCTTGGCGACGGGGGTCCCGTTTATGAGGTCCAGCCCGAAACGGAAGAGGGGACTCCCACCCGCACACTAGGAATATGTTGCGTCTATGTTTGTCTCGAGATCCTGAATCAGTCCAATTGGCTCCAGCGCCCCCACCGGCTGCCCCAGTGATCAATGTTGACGGGGAAGACGAGGAAGACTCCCACTCTCTCCCAGGGAACCCAGAAACAGGGCTGGTGCCTGAAACTACCAACGTATCAGAGGAAACCTCGACTCCTTCCACAGCAGTTGACACCACCGCCCCTGTTGATTTGAGACACTCTGAACGTTCAACGGCTGGTGTACCCCCCATTCGCTACAATCAGGACGAGTTCATCTAGCTGCAGATTGTGCAAGGACTGGAAGATTGCCAACAGGAACTCCTGAAAATCTCGCCCATGGAATGGCGAGCAGAAAGAGGGGGGAATGTAAGGAGGTGAAGCACAAGAAGAGTCCGGGCGCGGATACCTTCTCGGCTCCGTGCGTGGAACCATTGAGCTGTGCTACAGGTTCCCCAAGGGGCAGACTTAGAGACCGGGACAGGAAGGAAGCTGGGCAGAGAGCGGGAAAGGCACACGCGCAAGGGTCAGAGCAGCGTGAGCAGTGGTCAGAGCAGCATGAGCAGCGGTCAGAGCAGTGTGAGCAGCCGTCAGAGCAGGACGCAGCTGCACTCCGGGAAAGAGAGAGAGCTCCTGGTCAGAGGAGAAATACAGGGAGATCGCCCAAAAAGACTGCATATTGTGAGCACATGAAAGCAGACTCTGCTGTGACTGGAGAGGGGCGCCTTGACACCCGTGCGGAGACAGTGGCCCATGCAGAAACTGTGACCCCTGGTACCCACGGTACCAGTGCAGAGCCCTTGATTCCTTTTGAGAGACTTAATAATAGACTGACCATCGTTTTCCCGGGATAGGCTGTGCTGTAAAAGTTAAAGACTCAGAGCCGGTGTATATCACATTAACTCCCGAAACCCCAGGCAGCAGGTTCCTACAGACTACTCAGCCCACAGACAACAGAGGGACGACAAGTGCCGCTGTATCTCGGTGCCTACGTTGGAGAAAACGACCCTTCAAGCAAGTCCTCATCAGGCTGATAAGTGCTTTTCCCAAGAAATTCCATGTTCTACTGTTACACTGTTTGACTCCCATATTTTTGCACTGTTATATTGTTAGTTATATTCCACTGCTTCCTCCCTGCGAGGAGAACCTGATTCCTGTTAATAAACCCCTCAGCTATTGGTCTGTCTGTTCCATGGTGATACACTCAGTACCTGCATACTATTACACTATATGTGTGGGGATCATCATACTGTGTGGGTGGCTGTGAAAACATTATACATTGTTGGGGACTGTGAGGGCATCATACTGTGTGAGGGGTTGTCAGTGCATAATAATGTAGGTGGCAGTGAGATTCATGTATGATGGGAACATGTGTAGTGGAATGTGGGCATCATACTGTGTGGAGGGATTATGCTGTTGGTGCATCATATTGGAAACATCGTACTGTGTGTGGGGGGTCAATGTGCATCACACGTTCTGTTGTGAACACTGTGGGGCATCATACTATATGTGATGGGCACTGTGGGGGCATCATACTGTGTGTGATAGGCACTATAGAGGTAATGAAATGGGTTAAAGTACTGTGTGGTATGTCCAATAAGATGGGCTTCACTAGTAGCAATATTTCTGTGTTGGACAATATATTTTACTTAGCGTAAAATACAAATTGCCATTAAGCGATATGCACACCGAAGTATGTGACCCTCTTTCCTAACTTTCAAATTCGGGAGGTATGTGTTTAACATGACGGTCAGAGCTATTACAATTCTGTCATCCAACTTTCTCAGAGACAGAACAGTCCAGCTTTTATTTACATTATTAGAAGATTGGAGATATGCCTCAGTGGATTTTATCCACGTTTCCTTAGATATTCTTAAGTGCATAAGTCACTGAAAGAGACTGACTCATCAGCACCCTGCCTTTAGATGATAGATTTGTCGTAGTCTTGGTAATCACTTTGTGTCTTTTTCATACTGTCTGATTTCTATAGGTGCTGTCAGCTGTTTCCTTAAACTCATCAGAACTCCCACCGGAGTCTTTTATCGATGCAACGCAAACAAATTCACATGAAAAATGTCTACATATTTTCTGTCTATACATAGACTGATGCAAACTTTGTCTTTGAACTCGATGAAGTACTTTACTTTGGAGTATATGATATGTGTCGCACGGTTCACAACACTTATTCTTAAGCTTTGTTCTGCCCATTCTAGCGAAGGTCAAGTTTCGTATCTAGCTTTAAAAAGGTTTAATACCATAGTTTTGGTTTTGCTGTGTTATAGCACCACCCAGTGGTGGTTAAATTTATTACCTGTGTTTTTCAGTAATTATTAGAGTGTTGCATTCTGGGATTCACCAAGGTATCATGGGAAGGGGAAACTCCATTTTCTCTCTGTGTATTTCCCTGGACACACGTGTTAATCTGCTGTGTTGAACTACCTCACTTACTTCCCATTCCGGTTAAGATTATCCGGTAAGATCATTATCCCTGTTCTTGCTATGTAATGTTGTACAGAGTGTGATTAACTGTATAGCAGCCAGTACACAGGAAATGTGATTTTTGGTTACCTGCTGTATGTAGTTATTATAGAAGTTGCATCATCCTGTATGCTTTCCCTGTTAGTTGCAGTCATGTTACTATTTGCACAATACTTACTCAAATCATTTGTATTCTTATAGTTTTACCGCGCTCATGTTTACCAATAAACAAGTTAGACTACAGAGAACAGTCTGCTTATTTGGGAGACAGAAGTGGTTTATGCCGTTTGTCGGATCACACACCGTATCAACGTGTATGAAGACAGAACAGTAAAACGGATTCTAGATACCAGCGGAGGCCAGTAAAACGCAGGCTAGATACCAGCAAGCAGTAAAACAGAAGCTAAATACCAGCGGAGGCTAGCAAAACCAGGCTAGACGCCAGCAATAACAAGACCACTTACACAGCCGCTTGTACCACACCGCACAGTCTGCAGATACCGCAGCGGCCGCCATATTGCCCGCCAAGCGCTACACGTCTCAGTCTACGCTGAAGTCATTCCTACCCGCTCTGAGACGTCCTACAGCCTGCAAACGGACACACAATGTCTGCAAGTCGAGCATCCTCACTCAGGACGAGGTCCCATACAAGCCGCTCTAGCAAGTCTTCCTCGAAAAGGTCTGTCACCCTCGCCCAAGCAGAAGCTGAGGCAGCGAAGGTAAGATCCTCCTTCGGTGCACAAGAGATGCAGTTAAAGTTAAGACAAGCAGAGCAAGAAGCAGAAAGAGCCCGCCTTCAAGCAGATAGAGAAGCAGAAAGAGCCTGCCAAGAAGCAGAAAGAACCCGCCTGCAAGCCGAGCGAGAAGCAGAAAGAGCCTGCCAAGAAGCAGAAAGAGCCCGCCTGCAAGCCGAGCAAGAAGCAGAAAGAGCCCGCCTGCAAGCCGATAGAGACGCAGATACAGCACGCCTGCGAGCAACCTTAGAAAGGCTTTCCGCTGAAAAAGAAGCAGCAACCGCAATAGCCAAAGCTGAGTTCTTAGAAGCCGTGGAGTTTCCCGAATCTGAGCGTGACAGCGACGTACGTGGACCAGACCTTGATCGTCAGGACCCTGCTCAACGCGTCTCAGAATATGTCCACCAACATCCCGGAATAGAAGACAACTCTGATCCGTTACACCAAACAGCCTATACAGATTACCAGAGATCCTTCCTTCAAACACCGTACTGGAAGCAGGAAGGTATACTGCGAAACGACGTCGACCACCACTACCGTCTTACAGAACAGAAGGTACGGCCTCCTCCCAGACTGACAGGGACACCCTTCGCTTCAGAACGGTTTTATACAGACTTTCCTAAGCCAGAAGCTCCTACCAGGTATGAGGATGCACCACACACACTGAATGACAACAGCACATCAGCTCATGTTGACACTGACTCAGCCACTATGAACTTTGCAAGGTTCTTTACCTGCCGGGAGCTGGTGACCAAGGGACTTGTAAAGTTCACCGATCGAGCTGAAAGCTACAGAGCTTGGCGAGCCTCCTTCCAGAACGCCATCAGAGACTTGCATCTTTCCAGTAGTGAAGAGTTAGATCTACAGGTTGTGTCAGTACTGCTACATACTTAGGCAGTTAACTGGTTCATGCAGCTTTACATGAACACCCGAGCCTTACACTATGGCCGGTCCAAATAACTAAAGCAATTGTTACCATCCACCTCTCGTGTCTCCCCTTTTCCTCATAGTTTGTAAGCTTGCGAGCAGGGCCCTCATTCCTCCTGGTATCTATTTTGAACTGTATTTCTGTTATGCTGTAATGTCTATTGTCTGTACAAGTCCCCTCTATAATTTGTAAAGCGCTGCGGAATATGTTAGCGCTATATAAATAAAAATTATTATATTATTATATTATTACTGGTTAAGTGGCTTGGGAGTGAGTCAGCTGAACACGCCAAAAGAATCAGGAACATTAACATAAAGTACCCACACACAGGACTTCGCATGGTGTGGGAGAGACTCGAAGAATGTTATGGGTCAATAGAAGCTATAGAAAACGCTTTGTATAAAAGAATTGATGATTTCCCCAAGATAGCAAATAAGGGTTATCACAAGCTCAGAGAACTGAGCGACTTGTTAATGGAGGTGCATGCTGCTCAGGCAGAAGGTGACCTACCAGGGTTGGCATTCCTGGACACTGCCAGAGGTGTCAACCCAATCGTCCAAAAGCTCCCTTACAACTTACAAGAAAAGTGGGTCAGTCACGGGTCCCGTTACAAACAGACTCATAAGGTGCCATTTCCTCCTTTCAGGGTGTTTGTAGACTTTGTTGCTCAGCAGGCTAAAGTTAGAAATGACCCCAGTTTCGATTTCACTATGTCATGTACCACTGCCTCCGGTGTAAAACCCAGTAAAACACCAGTGGCAGTACATAAAACTAATGTTACCTCCACAGGTTTTCCTTACAGGGCAAGTAAGTCCTCTCCAGAGGAGGACAAACCTCAGGATCTCAGCAAACACTGCCCCCTACACAAGAAACCTCATCCTCTACTAAAATGTAGAGCCTTCAGGGAGAAGCCTCTAGAAGACCGTAAGAGCTTCCTAAAGGAAAACAAGATATGCTTCAGATGCTGCGCGACCACCTCACACTTCGCCAAGAACTGTGAAACCAGTGTGAAATGCGCAGAATGCAGTAGTGTGGAGCACAACACGGCTTTACACCCTGGACCACCCTCAGGGGTATCGTCACGAGTAGAAGAGTCTGCCGAAAAACAGACGGACACTGACATTGACACCCCAGTGGTCACTTCTCAGTGTACAGAGATCTGCAAGGAATTTGTAGCAGGGAGATCCTGCTCGAAGATCTGTCTTGTCAGAGTATTCCCAGCGAGCCAACGGGATAAGGCAATCAAGGTATATGCAATATTGGACGATCAAAGCAACAGGTCTCTAGCTAAGCCCTTTCTTTTCGACACCTTCAACATTGCTGGTCCCGACTCTCCGTACTCCTTGAAGACATGTGCAGGTACTGTCGAGACGGCGGGGAGAAAAGCGACCGGATTCAAAGTAGAGTCTATGGACGATCAAACCTGGTTATCCTTACCATCAATACTAGAGTGCAATCAAATTCCGGACAACAGGTCTGAGATACCTACACCGGAGGTAGCAGCTCATCACTCCTACTTGAGACGTATGGCTCACCTGATACCGGAGCTTGACCAAGGAGCTCCTATCGTCTTACTCCTCGGAAGAGACATTCTACAGGTCCACAAGGCTAGAGGACAGATCAACGGCCCACAAAACGCCCCATATGCTCAGAGACTTGACCTAGGATGGGTCATTGTGGGAGACGTCTGTTTGGGTGGAGCACACAGGCCGACATCAGTCAACAGCATGCTCACCAATACCCTCGAGAATGGACGCCCGTCTCTCTTCCAGCCACGGGAGAGCAGTTTCCTGATTAAAGAATTGCCACACAACACCCCTCCATCTTGTCCGTTAGCTGATCCCTCCTGTGAAGACCATGCATGCGATGGTGAGCAAGATCATATAGGGTGCACAGTTTTCTACAGGACAAGAGAAGACAACCAGGTAGCAACGTCCATAGAGGACAGACTGTTCTTGGACATCATGGAGCGAGAGATAGTAAGAGATGAATCAAAGAGTTGGGTCGCACCTTTACCATTCAAACCACAGAGGCAACGCTTACCCAACAACAGAGAACTTGTGTACAGTCGATTTGTCTCCCTTACACGCAAACTGCAGAAGTCACCAGAGACAAAAGAACACTTCTTTACCTTCATGGAGAGAATATTCCAGAGTGGCCCCTCGGAAATTGCACCTGTTCTTCAAGATTCCGAGGAATGTTGGTACTTACCTATTTTCGGCGTGTATCATCCGAAGAAACCTGGTCAGATAAGAGTGGTATTTGACTCAAGTGCCAGATACGAAGGTGTTTCTTTAAACGACGTCTTTCTATCTTGTCCAGACCTCAACAACAGACTTCTGGGAGTACTCCTTCGTTTCCGCAAAGATGCAGTAGCATTTACGGCCGACATACAACAGATGTTTCGCTGCTTCCTTGTTAAAGAAGAACACAGAAACTACTTGAGGTTTTTCTGGTACCGCAATAATGACCCCTACAAGGACATCGTGGAATATCGTATGAAGGTACACATCTTCGGGAACAGCCCTTCCCCTGCTGTCGCTATCTATGGGCTTAGACATTCAGCCAGAGAGGGTGAAGCAAAGTATGGATCGGATGTAAGATCTTTTGTGGAAAAGGATTTCTATGTAGATGACTGCCTGAAATCTACACCCACAGATGAAGCACAAAATTGCTTCCAACAGCCAAAAACTAATGGCAGCCTTTCCCTCTCAAGATTACTCAACCGATTTAAAAGACTTGGGTTTAAGCACGGACTCCCTTCCTATGCAGTGGAGCCTGGGTTTACTTTGGGATTTGAAAAAGGATGCATTCACCTTCCAGATCAGCGAAGAAGAGAAACCTTTCACGCGTAGAGGCGTCCTGTCCGTTGTGAACAGCTTGTACGATCCTCTGGGATTTGTAACTCCTGTAACTATCCAAGGTAAAATGATGTTGAGAGACTTCACCCAAGAGACGTCCGATTGGGATGATCCGCTTCCCAGTGAGAAAAGAGACTTGTGGGTAAAATGGAAGAACTCTTTAGAAGCCCTGTCAAGTCTCTACGTTGCACGACCATATGCTTCTGTGCCATCAACAGAAATCAAGATGCAAAGGCTTTGTATCTTCTGCGATGCCTCAACCAAAGCAATTGCAGCAGTGGGGTATTTGAAAACTACTGACATCAATGAACAATGCCACGTGAGGCTTGTTATGAGCCGGACAAAATTGGCCCCACTCCGTGAACACACAGTACCCAGACTGGAACTCTGTGCAGCTGTGTTAGCAGTAGAGTTAGCTGAGCTTATCTCGACAGAAATGGACCTGGAGGTCAAAGAAATCGAGTTCTACACCGACAGCAAGGTAGTGTTGGGGTACATTTGCAATGAAACTCGTCGTTTCTATGTCTATGTCAGCAATCGGGTGCTAAGGATCAGGAGATCCACAAACCCTAAACAGTGGCATTATGTGTCCACAAACCACAATCCTGCGGACCAGATCCATTGAAGCAAGACTCACACATGAAAGTTTGACCACATTCCTGGCAGAAGTTTCGGCTATCATTAATGCTAGACCATTGACTTCACTTTCTAGTGACTCTGAGGATCCGACCATTCTCACTCCTGCCATGTTACTCAGAAAGCCAGCGTTCTCAGCGCTCCACCTGGAGAATTTAGCAAAAAGGACCTCTACAGACGACAATGGAGACAAGTCCAAAGTCTCTCCAATACCTTCTGGGACAGATGGAGGAAGCAGTACCTCTCCACCTTACAACCCAGGAAGAAGTGGCAGACCGACAAACCAAACATCAAAACCGGTGATGTCGTTCTCATGAAAGACAGCCAGTCTCACCGTAATGAGTGGCCACTAGGCCTCATCACTAAGATACTCCCAAGCAAAGATGGGAAGGTGCGTAAGGTCGAGGTCAAAGTAGGCAAGTACGGGGAGAGTAAACTATTCCTCAGACCAGTTGCGGAACTTGTCTTACTGTTTTCGCCAAAAGAACCTGTGGGTGGCATCGGTTGATGCCAAGCGGGGAGTGTTCTGCCCATTCTAGCGAAGGTCAGGTTTTGTATCTAGTTTTAAAAAGGTTTAATACCATAGTTTTGGTTTTGCTGTGTTATAGCACCACCCAGTGGTGGTTAAATTTATTACCTGTGTTTTTCAGTAATTATTAGAGTGTTGCATTCTGGGATTCACCAAGGTATCATGGGAAGGGGAAACTCCATTTTCTCTCTGTGTATTTCCCTGGACACACGTGTTAATCTGCTGTGTTGAACTACCTCACTTACTTCCCATTCCGGTTAAGTTTATCCGGTAAGATCATTATCCCTGTTCTTGCTATGTAATGTTGTACAGAGTGTGATTAACTGTATAGCAGCCAGTACACAGGAAATGTGATTTTTGGTTACCTGCTGTATGTAGTTATTATAGAAGTTGCATCATCCTGTATGCTTTCCCTGTTAGTTGCAGTCATGTTACTATTTGCACAATACTTACTCAAATCATTTGTATTCTTATAGTTTTACCGCGCTCATGTTTACCAATAAACAAGTTAGACTACAGAGAACAGTCTGCTTATTTGGGAGACAGAAGTGGTTTATGCCGTATGTCGGATCACACACCGTATCAACGTGTATGAAGACAGAACAAGCTTATTACCGGGCAGAGTATAACTGGGTCTTTGAAAAGATGGTTCACTGGGGCCACTGCTTCTTGTCTCAGTTGGCACAGTGACGTCACTGTGTTACGCTGCCTACGCTGGGAGAAGGATGAACACAGAGCTGCCCGGAATGGGAGCGAAAACAGGTGAGAAATTTGGTTGCCTGTTTTAATAGTACTGTGAGGAACATTACTTCTAGATGGGAGATACACAGGAGGACAATATTAATGTACTAGATGGTGGCCCGATTCTAACTCATCGGGTATTCTAGAATATGCATGTCCACGTAGTATATTGCCCAGCCACGTAGTATATTGCCCTGCCACGTAGTATATTGCCCGCCCAGCCACGTAGTATATTGCCCAGCCACGTAGTATATTGCCCAGTGACGTAGTATATTGCCCAGTGACATAGTATATTGCCCAGTCAAGTAGTATACAGCACAGAGACACGTAGTATATTGCCCAGTGACGTAGTATATTGCCCAGTCACGTAGTATATTGCCCTGCCACATAGTATATTGCCCTGCCACGTAGTATATTGCCAGCCACGTAGTATATTGCCCAGTGACGTAGTATATTGCCCAGTGACGTTGTATATTGCCCAGTGACGTTGTATATTGCCCAGTGACGTTGTATATTGCCCAGTGACATAGTATATTGCCCAGTGATGTAGTATATTGCCCAGTGACGTAGTATATTGCCCAGTGACGTAGTATATTGCCCAGTCAAGTAGTATACAGCACAGAGACACGTAGTATATTGCCCAGTGACGTAGTATATTGCCCAGTGACGTTGTATATTGCCCAGTGACATAGTATATTGCCCAGTGACGTTGTATATTGCCCAGTGACATAGTATATTGCCCAGTGACGTAGTATATTGCCCAGTGAAGTAGTATATTGCCCAGTGACATAGTATATTGCCCAGTCAAGTAGTATACAGCACAGAGACACGTAGTATATTGCCCAGTGACGTAGTATATTGCCCAGTCACGTAGTATATTGCCCTGCCACATAGTATATTGCCCTGCCACGTAGTATATTGCCAGCCACGTAGTATATTGCCCAGTGACGTTGTATATTGCCCAGTGACATAGTATATTGCCCAGTGACGTGGTATATTGCCCAGTGACATAGTATATTTCCCAGTGACGTTGTATATTGCCCAGTGACATAGTATATTGCCCAGTGACGTAGTATATTGCCCAGTGACGTAGTATATTGCCAGTGACATAGTATATTGCCCAGTCACGTAGTATACAGCACAGAGACACGTAGTATATTGCCCAGTGATGTAGTATATTGCCCAGTCACGTAGTATATTGCCCAGCCAAGTAGTATATTGCCGAGTGACGTAGTATATTGCCCAGTGACGTAGTATACAGCACAGAGCCACGTAGTATATTGCCCAGCCACGTAGTATATTGCCCAGTCACATAGTATATTGCCGAGCCATGTAGTATATTGCCCAGCCACGTATGTCACAGGTTAAAAAATAAAAAATAAACATGCTCACCTTCGGATCCGAGGGCCCCTTGTAGCATTCGGCTGCCGCCATCTTCCGTTCCCAGGATGCATTGCGAAATTACCCAGATGACTTAGCAGTCTCGCTAGGCCGCTAAGTCTTCTGGGTAATTTCACAATGCATTGCCAGGAACGGAAAATAGTGGCCGGCTCTGCGGACAACGGAGGGTGAGTATAGCAGGTTTTTTGTTTTTTATTATTTTTAACATTACATTTTTCACTATTGATGCCGCATAGGCAGCATCAATAGTAAAAAGTTGGGGACACACAGGGTTAATAGCGGCGGTAACAGAGTGCATTACCCGCGGCATAACGCGGTCCGTTACCGCTGGCATTAACCCTGTGTTAGCGGTGGCTGGAAGGGAGTATGCGGGCGCCGGGCAGTGACTGCGGGGAGTAAGCAGCGGCCATTTTCTTCCGGACTGTGCCCGTCGCTGATTGGTCGTGGCTGTTTTGCCGCGACCAATCAGCGACTTGGATTTCCTTGACAGACAGAGGCTGCGACCAATGAATATCCGTGACAGACAGACAGACAGAAAGACGGAAGTAACCCTTAGACAATTATATAGTAGATGGGAGCAAAGTGGGAGGACATTATTACAAATTGGGGCAACAGCCACCTAGAGGGATATTATTATTGTACGGGGGCCAAATTAGGAGACATTATGTATGTATAGGGGTCACAAAGGGAGACATTATTATTGTGTGTTGACCAAATAGGGGGACATTATAAATTTGTGGAGCCATCATGTCGGGGCCACAAAGCGGGGCGTTACACCAGTATGGGGGATAATAGGTAGACATAACTATTGTATGGTTGCAGATGGTGCAGATATACTGTATTTGCACACAATAAACTTTGCAACTCTATGGGGTCACATAAAGGAATATCACTACTATGTTACCGTTTCTTTTTTGAGATATTAATTCTGTGGGACAAAAGGGAGGTACTGCTATTGTAGAATTGGGTGAAAGTGGAAAGGGTTATCTAGAAGTGATCAGTCATAGATAGTGTTGAGCGATACCGTCCGATACTTGAAAGTATCGGTATCGGATAGTATCGGCCGATACCCGAAAAATATCGGATATCGCCGATACCGATATCCGATACCAATACAAGTCAATGGGACATCAAGTATCGGAAGGTATTCTCATGGTTCCCAGGGTCTGAAGGAGAGGAAACTCTCCTTCAGGCCCTGGGATCCATAGGGATGTGTAAAATAAAGAATTAAAATAAAAAATATTGATATATTTACCTCTCCGGCGGCCCCTGAACTCAGCGCGGGTAACCGGCAGGCTTCTTTGTTCAAAATCAGCGCTTTTAGGACCTGAGAATCACGTCCCGGCTTCTGATTGGTCGCGGGCCGCCCATGTGACCGCCACGCGACCAATCACAAGCCGTGACGTCATTCGCAGGTCCTTAACGCGCTCATTTTTTAAAAATGAGCGCGTTAATGACTTTCAAAGACGTAGCGGCTTGTGATTGGTCGCGGCCACGCGACCAATCACAAGCCGCGACGTCACCGCAAGCTATTAACGCGCTCATTTTTAAAAATGAGCGCGTTAATAGCTTGCGGTGACGTCGCGGCTAGTGATTGGTCGCGGCCACGCGACCAATCACAAGCCGCTACGTCTTTGAAAGCCATTAACGCGCTCATTTTTAAAAATGAGCGCGTTAATAGCTTGCGGTGACGTCGCGGCTTGTGATTGGTTGCGTGGCCGCGACCAATCACAAGCCGCTACGTCTTTGAAAGTCATTAACGCGCTCATTTTTCAAAAATGAGCGCGCTAATAGCTTGCGGTGACATCGCGGCTTGTGATTGGTCGCGTGGCGGTCACATGGGCGGCCCGCGACCAATCAGAAGCCGGGACGTGATTCTCAGGTCCTAAAAGCGCTGATTTTGAACAACGAAGCCTGCCGGTTACCCGCGGACTCAGCAGGGGCCGCCGGAGAGGTAAATATATCAATATTTTTTATTTTAATTCTTTATTTTACACATCCCTATTGATCCGATACCCGATACCACAAAAGTATCGGATCTCTGTATCGGAATTCCGATACCGCAAGTATCGGCCGATACCCGATACTTGCGGTATCGGAATGCTCAACACTAGTCATAGATGTCCGCGTGTTATATTTTTCATAGTCAGGTCCTGTCTAAGACCAGGGTCACAGTATCGTAGAATACGGGCAAGTGTTATGCGAGAAAACATCGCATAGCACTCGGACCAGTGTTAATCTATGAAGAAGATCGCATCACTGTATTTTTTCTCAGGCGTATTCGACGTGTATGCGAAATCGCAGCATGCTGCAATTGTACACGTATATTGCCCGAGATTCACCAATGCAAGCCTATGGGTATGAGAAAAACTTGGACACTACATGGACCATCCGTCTAGCTTGCGACAAATGCGCACACATTTTCATCATTTCAGCCCATTGAGCAATTTAATTCAATGGGGAAAGCAAGTGAGAAATGTAAAGCCATACGGATACATGAGTGGGAGAAAATCGCATTGCAAATGCATTACACACAGATGACCATAAGGAGAACCCTTGTGCAACACTCGGCAGGGAGACTCGGACTGACTATGTGGTGGTTATACAGTGGAGAAATTAAGTATTTAGTCAGCCACCAATTGAGCAAGTTCTCCCACTTAAAAAGATGAGAGGCCTGTAATTGACATCATAGGTAGACCACAACTATGAGAGTGAAAATGAGAAACCAAATCCAGAAAATCTCTTTGTCTGACTTAGCAAGAAGTAGCAGGGCCTGGGGCAGGAAGCCTGGAGGGACAGTATGCAGTTATCTGTCAGAAAGGTAACAGGATGAAAAGGGAAAGTGAAGCGAGACAAAGAGAAAATGCCCAGCGTTGTAGAGGCATCAGTAGAAAAGGAAGCTTAGTAGCTACCATATTGGCACATAAAGTTCTCCTGTGGAGAAAAAGACCCGGAACTGCGGGTTGGAGTAAAGGAATCCTGCTTACTGGACTGCGCTGAAGTTATTGATAATGAAGGAAGATTCCAAAATAGTGTGCTGGGTTGGGCAAAGATTAGAAGAAGTAACCGAAGAAGAGTGTTTCCAGGTAAGAAGATGTGTGTGTGTGATGATGCTGCTTATTGTTAAAGAAATGTCCTTGGAGATAAATGCCTACTATCTGCTGTACATAGTTCATACCAAGTTATTCTTCAGTAAAAAGAAGCTTATTTTTGAACTGTGGTCTCCCTCACTTAACCCCTTAACACATGGTCCTGGCCAGCCACATACAATGGCACCATACTGTCTGTAAGGGTGTATCGCTGCTATTGCAAAAGTCTACACCATTTTCATGTAGCGTGTTGGGGCATGGAAGATGAGTACCTTGCCCACAGCTAGTTGTATCGCCCAGAGTGGGGTACACAGGTCGCCGAACAGCGATGGATTCTTAGGGTCACGGCGATGGTGGCCGTACCTGGCTCCTGTGCTCCGGGGACAGTAAAACAGGAATTAAAAATAAAAAGGAAAACAAAAAAATAGAAAAAAAAAGAGTTTTTTGATGCCAGTTAGAGTGTTCAGCTGTAATATGGTCGGCACTGCAGATGATCCCTGGGGGGTAGGTGATGATGGCAGTGCATGTGTTTAACTCCCTTCCAACTAGGGCTGGCCCCCAGGGATAGTGATAGTGATAGAAGTACATGGTGCAGAGTTAGGCTTCTTTCACACTAGCGTCGGAATCTCCCCGTCGCAATGCGTCGGGGAGAGATTCCGACGCTAGCGTTTAACGCTTTGCACAATGGGTGCAGCGGATGCATTTTTCCGGCGCATCCGCTGCCCCATTGTAAGGTGCGGGGAGGTGGGGGCGGAGTTCCGGCCGCGCATGCGCGGTCGGAAAAAGCGGTCCGTCGGGAGAAAAAAACGTTACATGTAGGGTTTTTTTTTCCCGACGGTCCGCCAAAGCACGACGCATCCGTCGCAAGACGGATGCGAAGTGTGCAAATCCGTCGCAAATGCGTCGCCAATTGAAGTCTATGGGGAAAAAACGCATCCTGCAAGCACTTTTGCAGGATGCGTTTTTTCTGCAAAACGACGCATTGTGACGGATTTACAAAAAACGCTAGTGTGAAAGTACCCTAAGCCCTCTTTCATATTTCCGTCTTTCAGCTCCCGTCACAATCCGTCGATTTTTTTTCCTAGTAATACATTGTGAAATCTCGCGGCAAGTTGCGGTCTCACGAGACCGTGACTTCTCGCGAGATTTTGCAATGTATTTCTAGGAACGCTAGCAGCCGGGAGCATCGCTGCGCGGGAATGCCGGTAGGTGAGAATACTGCGATTTTTAATTTTTTTTAACCTGGTTTGTGTTGTGTATGTGTGAAGACGCATACACAAGAGGTGCACATAGCCTCGGCGGGTCCGTCACAAAGATGGGCCCAGTGAACACGTTTTCCGCAATCTGCACAGGATCCGTCAATTCAACGTCTTGACGGATCCTGTGCAGATTTGGAAGACGGAAGTGTGAAAGAAGCCTAATAAGGAAGGAGACACGGAAAGTCACTTTACCATTTACTGAAGTCCAAATAATAATAATAATAATTTTATTTCTATAACGCCGACATATTCCGCAGCACTTTACATTTTAAAAGGGACTTGTACATACAATAGACATTACAGCACAACAATAAACACATAGATAAAAACAGATACCAAGAGGAATGAGGGCCCTGCTCGCAAGTTTACAATCTATGAGGAAAAGGGGAGACACGAGAGGTGAATGTTACCATCCAATTACATTTGTTGTATGGTCCAGCCAAAGTGTAAAGGTACCTTCACACTCAGCGACGCTGCAGCGATACCGACAACGATGTCGATCGCTGCAGCGTCGCTGTTTGGTCGCTGGAGAGCTGTCACACAGACAGCTCTCCAGCGACCAACGATCCCGAGGTCCCCGGGTAACCAGGGTAAACATCGGGTTACTAAGCGCAGGGCCGCGCTTAGTAACCCGATGTTTACCCTGGTTACCAGCGTAAAAGTAAAAAAAACAAACACTACATACTTACCTACCGCTGTCTGTCCCCAGCGCTCTGCTTCTCTGCACTCCTCCTGCACTGGCTGTGAGCACAGCGGCCGGAAAGCAGAGCGGTGACATCACCGCTCTGCTTTCCGGCTGATCGACGCTCACAGCCAGTACAGGAGGAGTGCAGAGCACAGCGCCGGGGACAGACAGCGGTAGGTAAGTATGTAGTGTTTGTTTTTTTTTTACGTTTACGCTGGTAACCAGGGTAAACATCGGGTTACTAAGCGCGGCCCTGCGCTTAGTAACCCGATGTTTACCCTGGTTACCAGTGAAGACATCGCTGGATCGGTGTCACACACGCCGATCCAGCGATGTCTGCAGGGAGTCCAGCGACGAAATAAAGTTCTGGACTTTCCTCAGCGACCAACGATCTCCCAGCAGGGGCCTGATCATTGGTCGCTGTCACACAGAACTATTTCCTTAACGATATCGTTGCTACGTCACAAAAAGCAACGATATCGTTAACAATATCATTATGTGTGAAGGTACCTTAAGAATCAGGTGTTCATGTAATGCTGCATGAACTGGTTATTAGCCTAAATATGTAACAGTACAGACACAGAAGGCTATTAAATTCAGAAAGCATGTGAAAACATGATGCAAAGAACCTGGTTATGGTAAAAAATTTTTAAAGGGCAACACAGGGATAGTTAGGTTAATGCGTTGAGATGGTAGGCCTGTCTGAACAAATGAGTTTTTAGGGCATGCTTAAAACGGTGGGGATTGGGGATTAATCGTATTAACCTGAGTAGTGCATTCCAAAGAATTGGCGCAGCATGTGAAAAGTCTTGGAGACGGGAGTTCTGATTATTGAGGATGTTAACCTCAGGTCATTAGCAGAACGGAGGGCACGGGTAGGGTGGTAAACTGAGACAAAGGAGGAGATGTATGGTTGTGCTGAGATATGGAGTGCTTTGTGGGTGAGGGTAATAAGTTTGTACTGGATTCTGGAGTGGATGGGTAACCAGTGTAATGACTGGCACAAGGTAGAGGCATCGGTGTAACGATTGGTGAGGAATATGATCTGCAGCATTCAAGACAGATTGAAGAGAGGAGAGTTTGATGAGAGGGAGAGCAATTAGTAGAGAGTTACAATAGTCCAGACAAGAACGAATAAAAGAAACAGTGAGAGTTTTTGCAAAGTCGAAAGTAAAGGTACCGTCACACTAGACGATATCGCTAGCGATCCGTGACGTTGCAGCGTCCTCTCTAGCGATATCGTCCAGTGTGACAGGCAGCAGCGATCAGGCCCCTGCTGTGCTGTCGCTGGTCGGGGAAGAAAGTCCAGAACTTTATTTCATCGCTGGACTCCCCGCAGACATCGCTGAATCGGCGTGTGTGACACCGATTCAGCGATGTCTTCACTGGTAACCAGGGTAAACATCGGGTAACTAAGCGCAGGGCCGCGCTTAGTAACCCGATGTTTACCCTGGTTACCATCGTAAAAAAACAAACAGTACATACTTACATTCAGCTGTCTGTCCCTTGCCGTCTATTTCCTGCACTGACTGCTGGCCGCAAAGTGAAAGTGAAAGCACAGCACAGCGGTGAGTCACACAGCGGTGACTCACCGCTGTGGCTGTGCTCTGCTTTCACTTTGCGGCCAGCAGTCAGTGCAGCAAACAGACGGCAAGGGACAGACAGCTGAATGTAAGTATGTACTGTTTGTTTTTTTACGATGGTAACCAGGGTAAACATCGGGTTACTAAGCGCGGCCCTGCGCTTAGTTACCCGATGTTTACCCTGGTTACCGGGGACCTCGGGATCGTTGGTCGCTGGAGAGCGGTCTGTGTGACAGCTCTCCAGCGACCAAACAGCGACGCTGCAGCGATCCGGATCGTTGTCGGTATCGCTGCAGCGTCGCTAAGTGTGACGGTACCTTAAGAAAGGGTCGAATTCTAGAAATGTTTGAGTGATCGGATGTGGGGGGTGAATGAAAGCTCGGAATCAAGTATGACCCCAAGACAGCGGGCATGTTGCTGGGGAGTAATGGTGGAACCACATACGGAAATGGTAATGTTGGACATAGGTACATTGGAAGAGGGAGGAAACACAAGAAGTTCAGTTTTTGACAGGTTCAATTTCAGATAGAGGGAGGACATGATGTAAGGGTACCGTCACACTATAACATTTCGATCGCTACGACGGTACGATTCGTGACGTTCCAGCGATATCGTTACGATATCGCTGTGTCTGACACGCAGCAGCGATCAGGGATCCTGCTGAGAATCGTACGTCGTAGCAGATCGTTTAGAACTTTCTTTCATCGCTGGATCTCCCGCTGTCATCGCTAGATCGGTGTGTGTCACACCGATCTAGCGATCTAGCGATGCGATCCAGCGATGCGTTCGCTTGTAACCAGGGTAAACATCGGGTAACTAAGCGCAGGACCGCGCTTAGTTACCCGATGTTTACCCTGGTTACAAGCGTTAAACTAAAAAAAAACAAACAGCACATACTTACATTCTGGTGTCCGTCGGGTCCCTTGCCGTCTGCTTCCAGCACTGTGACTGCCGGCCGTAAAGTGAAAGCAGAGCACAGCGGCTGTGCTTTCACTTTCACTTTACGGCCGGCAGTCACAGTGCGGGAAGCAGAGACTGCAAGGGACCTGACGGACACCAGAATGTAAGTATGTGCTGTTTGTTTTTTTTTAGTTTTACGCTTGTAACCAGGGTAAACATCGGGTAACTAAGCGCGGTCCTGCGCTTAGTTACCCGATGTTTACCCTGGTTACCCAGGGACCTCGGCATCGTTGGTCGCTGGAGAGCTGTCTGTGTGACAGCTCTCCAGCGACCACACTACGATTTACCTACGATCACGGCCAGGTCATATCGCTGGTCGTGATCGTAGGTAAATCGTATAGTGTGACGGTACCCTTAGAGACAGTGGTAAGATAATCATTGTTTTTTCTAAAAAGGCAGGTGTGATATCAGGAGAAGTGTATAATTGGGTGTCATCAGCATAGAGATGTACTGGAAACCAAATCTACTGATTGTTTTACCAATAAGGGCAGTATACAAAGAGAAGATGAGTGGGCCTATAACAGATCCTTGAGGAACCCCAACAGTAAAGAGAGGAGGAGGAGCTAGCAAAAGAAACAGTGAAGGAGTGGTGAGAGAGATAGGAGCGGAACCAGGAGAGAATGGTGTCCTTGAGGCCGATGGAGTGGAGCATAGTGAGGAGGAGCTGATGATCCACAGTGTCAAATGCTGTGGAGAGATCCAAGAGAATTAGCAGGATGCAGTGACCATTAGATTTAGCTGTTATTAGATCATTAGAGACTTTAGTAAGGGCAGTTTCAGTAGAGTGCATAGAGCAAAAACTGGATTGTTGAGGGTCGAGAAGAGAGTTATCCGAGAGATAGATAAGATGGGAGTGGACCAGGCGTTCCAGGAGTATAGAGATGAAGGGAAGATTAGAGACAGGTCTATAGTTAGCGCCACAGTTTTGGTCGAGGGATTTTTTTAAAGTAATGGATGTATGATGGCATGCTTAAATGAGGAGGGAAAGATACCAGAAGAGAGAGAGGTTGAATATTTTTGTTAGGTGAGCGGAGACAGCAGGGGAAAGGGACTGGAGGAGATGTGGTGGAATATGACGCCAAATACAGCTTCAGTGGATGGAATACAACTCTTACCAGATAGACAGTCTGCTCTGCACGGTGGGTATTCTCTCTCTGCTGTGATTCAGTATGAACTCCCTGCTGCTCTAATCCCATCAGGGACAAAGGTTTCCTGGAGTCTGAAACTTCCAGTACAGCCAAGTACTCAAGGCGTTTTCTTCCCTGGCAACTTACAGCGTGAATCCTATGTGAAGCACGTGTTTTTTCTTGCACAATCTCTCACTGATTCTCTGTTGCTATGGAGGAAAATACTTCACTGCTTGTTATGAAAACCACACATCATCTCAACTTACCACCTGATTCTGGATGTCTGGATGGCCTAGAAGCTGATTCCCTGATCCTTGTCAGCATGGTCCCTGGAGAAAGCAAATGTCTCTCCTCCCTGAACATTCTCCATTTTCTTTTTTTTACTGTCCCTTCACAGACTAACTAGTTACGCCCCTCCCCTCCCAGTTAGGGTATCTGTGCAAATCTCTAAGCTTCAGGCAGAGTAAGGGAGCAGGGTAAATTGTGTGTGCAGCTGTCCCCAGCAGAGAAAGCATAACTCCCATCATTTGCAATACACAAATAAAATAGTACATATGTGACCATTTTGTGGCGACTAGGGTTGAGCGACTTTTAGTTTTTTAGGGTCAAAAGTCGAGTCGAGTGGAATCGGCCGATTATCGCGAAAAGTCGGGGATCGACCGAAACACGAAACCCAATGCAAGTCAATGGGGGAGCATAGTCGGCAGTGAGTGGAGGCCAGGAAAACACCTACACTGCCCATTTTAATGGAAAAAACATCCATTCTTGTTACTGAAGCTTGTCAATCTTAATTTACCTTATAATAATAGTAAGGCATTGGAAATTGGGGGTCATTTGGCTAAAGTTGTGGGGGGGGGGTAGGGCTGGTTCAAGTATTTACTGGGCCCAGGAAATGTGGACCATGTCACGGCAGTGGAGCAGGGAGAGGTAAGTATTTAACCCCTTCTTGACCTTGGGATTTTTCGTTTTTCCGTGTTCGTTTTTCACTCCCCTCCTTCCCAGAGCCATAACTTTTTTATTTTTCCGTGAATTTGGCCATGTGAGGGCTTATTTTTTGCGGGATGAGTTGTACTTTTGAACGACATCATTGGTTTTAGCATGTTGTGTACTAGAAAACGGGAAAAAAATTCCAAGTGCGGTGAAATTGCAAAAAAAGTGCAATCCCACACTTGTTTTTTGTTTGGCTTTTTTGCTAGGTTCACTAAATGCTAAAACTGACCTGCCATTATGATTCTCCAGGTCAGTACGAGTTCATAGACACCTAACATGACTAGGTTATTTTTTATCTAAGTGGTGAAAAAAAATTCCAAACTTTGCTAAAAAAAAAAAAAAAATTGCGCCATTTTCCGATACTCGTAGCATCTCCATTTTTCGAGATCTGGGGTCGGTTGAGGGCTTATTTTTTGCGTGCCGAGATGACGTTTTTAATGATAGCATTTTGGTGCAGATACGTTCTTTTGATCGCCCGTTATTGCATTTTAATTCAATGTCGTGGCAACCTAAAAAACGTAATTCTGGCGTTACTAATTTTTTTCTCGCTACGCCGTTTAGCGATCAGGTTAATGCTTTTTTTTAATTGATAGATCAGGCGATTCTGAGCGCGGCAATACCAAATATGTGTAGATTTGATTTTTTTTTTATTGATTTATTTTGATTGGGGTGAAAGGGGGGTGATTTAAACTTTTATATATTTTTTTTTTTCACATTTTTTTTAACTTTTTTTTTTACTTTTGCCATGCTTCAATAGCCTCCATGGGAGGCTAGAAGCAGGCACAACGCGATCGGCTCTGCTAGATAGCAGCGATCTGCTGATCGCTGCTATGTAGCAGAAATGGAGGTGTGCTGTGAGCGCCGCCCACAGGGTGGCGCTCACAGCCACCGGTGATCAGTAACCATAGAGGTCCCAAGGACCTCTATGGTTACAATGGAGACGCATCGCCGACCCCCAATCATGTGACGGGGGTCGGCGATGACGTCATTTCCGGCCGCCCGGCCGGATGCGGTAGTTAAATGCCGCTGTCTGTGTTTGACAGCGGCATTTAACTAGTTAATAGGTGCGGGCAGATCGCGATTCTGCCCACGCCTATTACGGGCACATGTCAGCTGTTCAAAACAGCTGACATGTCCCGGCTTTGATGCGGGCTCACCGCGGAGCCCTGCATCAAAGCAGGGGATCTGACCTCGGACGTACTATCCCGTCCGAGGTCAGATAGGGGTTAAACTTTGCAAGTGCTGTGATCCTGAGCAAGCAGGGGGGGCCCACTCGTTGGCATTGGCACTGGCACAGGGCCCCTCAAAGTACGGCGGTGTGTTTGCACGGCGAGGGGCGCCTCCTACCGGGAGCGACACTTTTGCGTACTATGAGGGGCCCTGTGCCAGTAACGTTGCTAACGAGTATTCCCCCCCACCTGATGAAGGAACCTGCACTTTCATCTGCACCTTCCTCTTTGTCCCCGTGTAAGGTGGTATGGTATGCGGGAAGGGGAACCTGACTTTCAGCAGGGTCACATTCTGGCTGTGTAGCGTGCACTGGGAATGTAGCGTTCTGGGTCAATGTACCAGCAGACTCATCTATCACTGGCTGGGCAATGGGCAGGATGAGGAGGAAACACAGATATAGGCCCAAATAATAAAGAGGGCTAAATGCAGTTCAAAATTGGTAACAGGACTAACCAGGGGGCATTGCTTTGTTCAGTGGAGTACAACTGTAATGAGAGGCTGACACAGTGAGTAGGCTCAAATCAGTAAGTAGGCTAAATGCAGTTCAAAATTGGTAACAGAAGTAAACAGGCGGCACTGGTTTGTTCAGTGTAGGAGAACATCAAGGAGCGGCAGATGCCGTTAGTAGGGCCAACAAAACAAGTAGGCCAAATGCAGTGTTATATTTAAAACAATTTAACGAGAGCCTGAAGATAGAAGCTAGGGAAAGGCAACGTGGAGAACACCTTGGAGCGGAAGACACCGTTTGTAGAACCCAGACCCAACTTGTAGGCCTAATGCAGTGTTGTTTCAACAACTAGATAATGAGAGCTTCAAGATTGAAGCTAGGGAGAGGCAACCTGGAGAACACCTTTGAGCGGAAGACACCGTCTCTACAACACAGACCCAACTTGTAGGCCTAATGCAGTGTTGTTTCAACAACTACTTAACGAGAGCCTGAAAATGGAATTTCAGGACAGGAAACCTGGAGAACAGCACAGAGCGGCATACACCGTTAGTAGGCCCCAACCAAACTAGTAGCCCCACTGCAGTTGTTTGATTAAAAAACTATTTAACAAAAGCCTGAAGATTGAAGCTCAGGAAAGGCAACCAGGAGAACACCTTGGAGCGGCAGACACTGTTAGTAGGCCCCAACCAAACTAGTAGCCCCACTGCAGTTGTTTGATTAAAAAACTATTTAACAAAAGCCTGAAGATTGAAGCTCAGGAAAGGCAACCAGGAGAACACCTTGGAGCGGCAGACACTGTTAGTAGGCCCCAACCAAACTAGTAGCCCCACTACAGTTGTTTGATTAAAAAACTATTTAACAAGAGCCTGAAGATTGAAGCTCAGGAAAGGCAACCAGGAGAACACCTTGGAGCGGCAGACACTGTTAGTAGGCCCCAACCAAACTAGTAGCCCCACTGCAGTTGTTTGATTAAAAAACTATTTAACAAGAGCCTGAAGATTGAAGCTCAGGAAAGGCAACCAGGAGAACACCTTGGAGCGGCAGACACTGTTAGTAGGCCCCAACCAAACTAGTAGCCCCACTGCAGTTGTTTGATTAAAAAACTATTTAACAAAAGCCTGAAGATTGAAGCTCAGGAAAGGCAACCAGGAAAACACCTTGGAGCGGCAGACACTGTTAGTAGGCCCCAACCAAACTAGTAGCCCCACTGCAGTTGTTTGATTAAAAAACTATTTAACAAGAGCCTGAAGATTGAAGCTCAGGAAAGGCAACCAGGAGAACACCTTGGAGCGGCAGACACTGTTAGTAGGCCCCAACCAAACTAGTAGCCTGTTATGATAACTGATATGAAGGCAATTCAGTACCACAATGGACATAGCGATCAGAACACATACAGTGATCTGACAAACACCCAAAATAATAGAACGAGCTCTGAGACGTGGGAACTCTGCAGACCGCAAACCCTAATCCTATCAAACCACACTAAAGGTAGCCGTGGAGCGCTCCTGACCAGAACCTAGGCGCCTCGTCACAGCCTGAGAAACTAGCTAGGCCTAAAGATAGAAAAATAAGCCTACCTTGCCTCAGAGAAATTCCCCAAAGGAAAAGGCAGCCCCCACATATAATGACTGTGAGTAAGATGAAAACACAAACATAGAGATGAAACAGGTTTAGCAAAGAGAGGCCCGACTAGCTGAATAGAACGAGGATAGGGAAGATAACTTTGCGGTCAGCACAAAAACCTATAAAAAACCACGCAGAGGGGACAAAAAGACCCTCCGCACCGACTAACGGTACGGAGGTGGTCCCTCTGCGTCTCAGAGCTTCCAGCAGGCGAGAAAAACCAATAAAGCAAGCTGGACAGAAAAATAGCAACAAAATAACATAAGCAAAACTTAGCTTTGCAGAGCAGCAGGCCACAGGAATGATCCAGGGAAAAAACAAGTCCCACACTGAAACATTGACAGGAAGCACAGATCAAAGCATCAGGTGGAGTTAAGTAGAGAAGAAGCTAACGAGCTCACCAGATCACCTGAGGGAGGAAACTCAGAAGCTGCAGTACCACTTTCCTCCACAAACGGAAGATCCCAGAGAGAATCAGCCGAAGTACCACTTGTGACCACAGGAGTGAACTCTGCCACAGAATTCACAACAGTACCCCCCCCTTTGAGGAGGGGTCACCGAACCCTCACCAGAGCCCCCAGGCCGACCAGGATGAGCCACATGAAAGGCACGAACAAGATCGGGAGCATGGACATCAGAGGCAAAAACCCAGGAATTATCCTCCTGAGCATAACCCTTCCATTTAACCAGATACTGGAGTTTCCGTCTTGAAAGACGAGAATCCAAAATCTTCTCCACAATATACTCCAATTCCCCCTCCACCAAAACCGGGGCAGCAGGCTCAACAGATGGGACCATAGGTGCCACGTATCTCCGCAACAATGACCTATGGAATACGTTATGTATGGAAAAAGAATCTGGAAGGGTCAGACGAAAAGACACAGGATTAAGAACCTCAGAAATCCTATACGGACCAATAAAACGAGGGTTAAACTTAGGAGAGGAAACCTTCATAGGAATATGACGAGAAGATAACCAAACCAGATCCCCAACACGAAGTCGGGGACCCGCACAGCGTCTGCGATTAGCAAAACGTTGAGCCCTCTCCTGGGACAAGGTCAAATTGTCCACCACATGAGTCCAAATCTGCTGCAACCTGTCCACCACAGCATCCACACCAGGACAGTCCGTAGACTCAACCTGTCCTGAAGAGAAACGAGGATGGAACCCGGAGTTGCAGAAAAATGGCGAAACCAAGGTAGCCGAGCTGGCCCGGTTATTAAGGGCGAACTCAGCCAAAGGCAAAAAGGACACCCAGTCATCCTGATCAGCAGAAACAAAACATCTCAGATATGTTTCCAAGGTCTGATTGGTTCGTTCGGTCTGGCCATTAGTCTGAGGATGGAAAGCCGAGGAAAAAGACAAATCAATGCCCATCCTACCACAAAAGGCTCGCCAAAACCTCGAAACAAACTGGGAACCTCTGTCAGAAACGATATTCTCTGGAATGCCATGTAAACGAGCCACATGCTGGAAGAACAATAGCACCAAATCAGAGGAGGAAGGCAATTTAGACAAGGGTACCAGATGGACCATCTTAGAAAAGCGATCACAGACCACCCAAATGACTGACATCTTTTGAGAAACGGGAAGACCTGAAATAAAATCCATAGAGATATGTGTCCAAGGCCTCTTCGGGACCAGCAAGGGCAAAAGCAACCCACTGGCACGAGAACAGCAGGGCTTCGCCCGAGCACAAATCCCACAGGACTGCACAAAAGTACGCACATCCCGTGACAGAGATGGCCACCAAAAGGATCTAGCCACTAACTCTCTGGTACCAAAGATTCCAGGATGACCAGCCAACACCGAACAATGAACCTCAGAGATAACCTTATTCGTCCACCTATCAGGGACAAACAGTCTCTCCGCTGGACAACGATCAGGTTTACTAGCCTGAAATTTTTGCAGCACTCGCCGCAAATCAGGGGAGATGGTAGACACAATTACTCCTTCCTTGAGGATACCCGCCGGCTCAGACAAACCCGGAGAGTCGGGCACAAAACTCCTAGACAGAGCATCCGCCTTCACATTTTTAGAGCCCGGGAGGTACGAAATCACAAAGTCAAAGCGGGCAAAAAACAGCGACCAACGAGCCTGTCTAGGATTCAACCGCTTGGCAGACTCGAGATAAGTCAAGTTCTTATGATCAGTCAATACCACCACGCGATGCTTAGCTCCTTCAAGCCAATGACGCCACTCCTCGAATGCCCACTTCATGGCCAGCAACTCTCGGTTGCCCACATCATAATTTCGCTCAGCAGGCGAAAACTTCCTGGAAAAGAAAGCGCATGGTTTCATCACTGAGCAATCAGAACCTCTCTGCGACAAAACAGCCCCTGCTCCAATCTCAGAAGCATCAACCTCGACCTGGAACGGAAGAGAAACATCTGGTTGACACAACACAGGGGCAGAAGAAAAACGACGCTTCAACTCTTGAAAGGCTTCCACAGCAGCAGAAGACCAATTGACCACATCAGCACCCTTCTTGGTCAAATCGGTCAATGGTTTAGCAATACTAGAAAAATTGCAGATGAAGCGACGATAAAAATTAGCAAAGCCCAGGAACTTTTGCAGACTTTTCAGAGATGTCGGCTGAGTCCAATCATGGATGGCTTGGACCTTAACAGGATCCATCTCGATAGTAGAAGGGGAAAAGATGAACCCCAAAAATGAAACCTTCTGCACACCAAAGAGACATTTTGATCCCTTCACAAACAAAGAATTAGCACGCAGGACCTGAAAAACCGTTCTGACCTGCTTCACATGAGACTCCCAATCATCCGAGAAGATCAAAATGTCATCCAAGTACACAATCAGGAATTTATCCAGGTACTCTCGGAAGATGTCATGCATAAAGGACTGAAACACTGATGGAGCATTGGCAAGTCCGAACGGCATCACAAGATACTCAAAATGACCCTCGGGCGTATTAAATGCAGTTTTCCATTCATCGCCTTGCTTAATTCGCACCAGATTATACGCACCACGAAGATGGTTCCTTTGTGAACCAACTAGCCCCCTTAATCCGAGCAAACAGATCAGATAACAATGGCAAGGGGTACTGAAATTTAACCGTGATCTTATTAAGAAGGCGGTAATCTATACAAGGTCTCAGCGAACCATCCTTCTTGGCTACAAAAAAGAAGCCTGCTCCTAATGGCGACGATGACGGGCGAATATGCCCCTTCTCCAGGGATTCCTTCACATAACTGCGCATAGCGGTGTGCTCAGGTACGGATAAATTAAACAATCGACCTTTTGGGAATTTACTACCAGGAATCAAATTGATAGCACAATCACAATCACTATGCGGAGGTAGGGTATCAGACTTGGGCTCATCAAATACATCCCGGTAATCAGACAAGAACTCTGGGACCTCAGAAGGGGTGGATGACGAAATTGACAGAAATGGAACATCACCATGTACCCCCTGACAACCCCAGCTGGACACCGACATGGATTTCCAATCCAATACTGGATTATGGGCTTGTAGCCATGGCAACCCCAACACAACCACATCATGCAGATTATGCAACACCAGAAAGCGAATAACCTCCTGATGTGCAGGAGCCATGCACATGGTCAGCTGGGTCCAGTATTGAGGCTTATTCTTGGCCAAAGGCGTAGCATCAATTCCTCTCAATGGAATAGGACACTGCAAGGGCCCCAAGAAAAACCCACAACGCTTAGCATATTCCAAGTCCATCAAATTCAGGGCAGCGCCTGAATCCACAAATGCCATGACAGAATACGATGACAAAGAGCAGCTCAAGGTAACGGACAGAAGAAATTTTGACTGTACAGTACCAATGGTGGCAGACCTAGCGAACCGCTTAGTGCGCTTAAGACAATCAGAGATAGCATGAGTGGAATCACCACAGTAGAAACACAGACCATTCAGACGTCTGTGCTCTTGCCGTTCAACTCTGGTCAAGGTCCTATCACATTGCATAGGCTCAGGTTTAAGCTCAGGTAATACCGCCAAATGGTGCACAGATTTACGCTCACGCAAGCGTCGACCGATCTGAATGGCCATAGACATAGACTCATTCAAACCAGCAGGCATAGGAAATCCCACCATAACATCCTTAAGGGCTTCAGAGAGACCCTTTCTGAATATAGCTGCCAGCGCAGATTCATTCCATTGAGTGAGCACTGACCACTTTCTAAATTTCTGACAATATACCTCTATCTCATCCTGAGCCTGACAAAGAGCCAGCAAATTCTTTTCTGCCTGATCCACTGAATTAGGCTCATCGTACAGCAACCCAAGCGCCAGGAAAAACGCATCAATATTACTCAATGCAGGATCTCCTGACGCAAGAGAAAACGCCCAGTCCTGAGGATCGCCGCGCAAAAAAGAAATGACGATCCTAACCTGTTGAACTGGGTCACCAGAAGAACGAGGTTTCAAAGCCAGAAATAGTTTACAATTATTTTTGAAACTCAGAAATTTAATTCTATCTCCAAAAAACAAATCTGGAATAGGAATTCTCGGCTCTAACATAGATTTCTGATCAATAGTGTCCTGAATCTTTTGTACTCTTGCCGAGAGCTGATCCACACATGAAGACAGACCTTTAATGTCCATTGCTACACCTGTGTCCTGAACCACCCAAATGTCTAGGGGAAAAAAAAGACAAAACACAGTGCAAAGAAAAAAAAATGGTCTCAGAACTTCTTTTTTCCCTCTAGTGAGAATCATTAGCACTGTTGGCTTCCTGTACTGTTATGATAACTGATATGAAGGCAATTCAGTACCACAATGGACATAGCGATCAGAACACATACAGTGATCTGACAAACACCCAAAATAATAGAACGAGCTCTGAGACGTGGGAACTCTGCAGACCGCAAACCCTAATCCTATCAAACCACACTAAAGGTAGCCGTGGAGCGCTCCTGACCAGAACCTAGGCGCCTCGTCACAGCCTGAGAAACTAGCTAGGCCTAAAGATAGAAAAATAAGCCTACCTTGCCTCAGAGAAATTCCCCAAAGGAAAAGGCAGCCCCCCACATATAATGACTGTGAGTAAGATGAAAACACAAACATAGAGATGAAACAGGTTTAGCAAAGAGAGGCCCGACTAGCTGAATAGAACGAGGATAGGGAAGATAACTTTGCGGTCAGCACAAAAACCCATAAAAAACCACGCAGAGGGGACAAAAAGACCCTCCGCACCGACTAACGGTACGGAGGTGGTCCCTCTGCGTCTCAGAGCTTCCAGCAGGCGAGAAAAACCAATAAAGCAAGCTGGACAGAAAAATAGCAACAAAATAACATAAGCAAAACTTAGCTTTGCAGAGCAGCAGGCCACAGGAATGATCCAGGGAAAAAACAAGTCCCACACTGAAACATTGACAGGAAGAACAGATCAAAGCATCAGGTGGAGTTAAGTAGAGAAGAAGCTAACGAGCTCACCAGATCACCTGAGGGAGGAAACTCAGAAGCTGCAGTACCACTTTCCTCCACAAACGGAAGATCCCAGAGAGAATCAGCCGAAGTACCACTTGTGACCACAGGAGTGAACTCTGCCACAGAATTCACAACAGTAGCCCCACTGCAGTTGTTTGATTAAAAAACTATTTAACAAGAGCCTGAAGATTGAAGCTCAGGAAAGGCAACCACTAGAACACCTTGGAGTGGCAGACACTGTTAGTAGGCCCCAACCAAACTAGTAGCCCCACTGCAGTTGTTTGATTAAAAAACTATTTAACAAGAGCCTGAAGATTGAAGCTCAGGAAAGGCAACCACTAGAACACCTTGGAGTGGCAGACACTGTTAGTAGGCCCCAACCAAACTAGTAGCCCCACTGCAGTTGTTTGATTAAAAAACTATTTAACAAGAGCCTGAAGACTGAAGCTCAGGAAAGGCAACCAGGAGAACACCTTGGAGCGGCAGACACTGTCTCTACAACACAGACCCAACTTGTAGGCTTAATGCAGTGTTGTTTCAACAACTACTTAACGAGAGCCTGAAAATGGAATTTCAGGACAGGAAACCTGGAGAACAGCACGGAGCGGCATACACCGTTAGTAGGCCCCAACCAAACTAGTAGCCCCACTGCAGTTGTTCGATTAAAAAACTATTTAACAAGAGCCTGAAGATTGAAGCTCAGGAAAGGCAACCAGGAGAACACCTTGGAGCGGCAGACACCGTCTCTACAACCCAGACCCAACTTGTAGGCCTAATGCAGTGTTGTTTCAACAACTACTTAACAAGAGCTTCAAGATAGAAGCGAGGGAGAGGCAACAGATAGAGCACCTTGGAGCGGAAGACTCAGTTTGTAGACCACAACGAAACTTGTGGCCCCAATGCAGTTTTATAATTCTGACAAGCTGAAAATCAGCCTTTTTTTTTTTTTTTTTAGAGGACAGCTGTATTAAGTGGCACAGACAGACACTGCTAGTAGGCCTTACACCACAAAGTAGGCTCACTGCAGGATGAAAAAAAGTTACATGGGTACATGGTCGGCATTGGTGTGCTCAGCGGAGGACAAATGGAAGGAGGGAACACAGACAGACTTAGTAGGCCTAAAATTTTAAAAAATAGGCTCAAAGCAGTTTGAGTTATCTTGCAGGGGTACACAGGCAGCATTGGTGTGGTCAACGGAGGACAATTGGAAGGTGGGACCGCAGACAGACTTAGTAGGCCTAAAATAAAAAAATTAGGCTCAATGCAGTTTGAATTATCTTGCAGGGGTACACAGGCAGCATTGGTGTGGTCAGCGGAGGACGATTGGAAGGAGTGTCTGACTCAGTTAGTACTCCCAAAAAATAAATAGATGTTAATGTCTCGCAAAACAACAAAACCAAACAACAAAAGGGTGGCATACTTAGGTACAGGGGTGGGCTCCTCTGCTGAGTTTCAGACATAGTAATTTGGCGCTAAGTATTTACTGGTGTCAATATAGGACACTGACCCTGACTATTTTAACTAGCATCATACATGTCAACAAATTGGTATTGTCAGTGCCAGGCATTGAAGGATGTCAGCGCATAGACTAAACATTGGTGGAGCTGTGAGAGATAATTTTGCAAGTGGTAGAACAGTGTTTGAGCTGGGGGGGGGAAACTCTCTTGTGGCCGGCAGTACAGGCCCAGGGCCCCTCATGTTACAACGGTGTGTCTGACGTTGGTTGCGCGCCACCACCACCAGAGACACTTTATTGTACTATGAGGGATCCAGTGGCAGTGCCGTCGACCAAAAACGGGCACACCCACCTCTTCAGACAAACGGCACTCTCACGGATGCTTGCACCAAGTGGCGAGACCACGGCCCCGTGGGGGGAGTTAGCCCATTTAGGGAGGTGTAAACATGTCGTATGCTGGACAAACAGCTGCTGCAAATTAAGAGATTGGAACAGTCAGTAAGACCAGTCCACAAGCAAGACCTTTTTATAGGAAAGCTAGGTGTCAGCCGGGAAAGGTGGGGCAAAATAATTAGAAATCCATGAGTGGTTCATTTTAATGAAGGTTAGATCATCAACATTTTGGGTAGCCAGATGAGTCCTTTTTTCGGTCAATATTGAACCAGTAGCACTGAATACTCTTTCTGATAGCACACTAGCTGCTGGGCAAGCAAGCTCCTGCAATGCATATTCTGCCAATTCAGGCCAGATGTCTATTTTGGATGCCCAGTAATCAAATGGGAATGACGGTTGAGGGAGAACATTGATAAGGGATGAAAAATAGTTAGTAACCATACTGGACAAATGTTGTCTCCTGTCACTTTGAATTGATGCTGCAGAACCTGTCCTGTCTGCGGTCATTGCGAAATCACTCCACAACCTGGTCAGAAAACCCCTCTGTCCAACGCCACTTCGGATTTGTGCACCTCTAACACCTCTGCCCTGTTGCCACCTGCAGCTCGTGTGAGAACCATCACCGGCGCTGTGTGCTGGGAATGCCTGAATCAAATGGTCTACAAGAGTTGCTTGTTTGGTTGATAATATTTGTTCGAGGTTCTCACGTGGCATGATATTTTGCAAGTTGCCTTTATAGCGAGGATCAAGGAGACAGGCCAACCAGTAATCGTCATCGGTCATCATTTTAATAATGCGTGGGTCCCTTTTGAGGATACGTAAGGCATAATCCGCCATGTGGGCCAAAGTTCCAGTTGTCAAATCTGCGGTTGTGCTGGGTTGAGGGGCAGTTTCAGGTAAATCTACGTCACATGTCTCCCTCAAAAAACCTGAACCTGGCCTTGCAACGCCACCAGTTGCTATTGGCCCCGGAGAAGCTTCCTCATTCAAAAAATACTCATCCCCATCATCCTCCTCGTCCTCCTCCTCTTCGCTCGCTACCTCGTCCTGTAGACTGCCCTGACCAGACAATGGCTGACTGTCATCAAGGCTTCCCTCTTCCTCGGCTGCAGACGCCTGCTCCTTTATGTGCATCAAACTTTGCATCAGCAGACGCATTAGGGGGATGCTCATGCTTATTATGGCATTGTCTGCACTAACCAGCCGTGTGCATTCCTCAAAACACTGAAGGACTTGACACAGGTCTTGTACCTTCGACCACTGCACACCTGACAACTCCATGTCTGCCATCCAACTGCCTGCCCGTGTATGTGTATCCTCCCACAAATACATAACAGCACGCCTTTGTTCGCACAGTCTCTGAAGCATGTGCAGTGTGGAGTTCCACCTTGTTGCAACATCGATGATTAGGCGATGCTGGGGAAGGTTCAAAGACTGCTGATGGTTCTGCATACGGCTGGAGTGTACGGGCGAACGGCGGATATGCGAGCAAAGTCTGCGCACTTTGAGGAGCAGCTCGGGTAACCCCGGGTAACTTTTCAGGAAGCACTGCACCACCAGGTTTAAGGTGTGAGCCAGGCAAGGAATGTGTTTCAGTTGTGAAAGGGCTATGGCAGCCATAAAATTCCTTCCGTTATCACTCACTACCTTGCCTGCCTCAAGATGTACACTGCCCAGCCATGACTGAGTTTCTTGCTGCAGGAACTCGGACAGAACTTCCGCGGTGTGTCTGTTGTCGCCCAAACACTTCATTGCCAATACAGCCTGCTGTCGCTTGCCACTAGCTGTCCTATAATGGGACACCTCGTGTGCAACAGTGGCAGCTGCGGATGGAGTGGTTGTGCGACTGCGGTCTGTGGACGAGCTATCGCTTCTGCAGGAGGACGAGGAGGAGGAGGAGGGGGCCGAACGCCTACATCCAACTGTTTCCTAGACCGTGGGCTAGGCAGAACTGTCCCAATATTGCTGTCCCCTGTGGACCCTGCATCCAAAACATTAACCCAGTGTGCCGTGATGGACACGTAATGTCCCTGGCCATGCCTACTGGTCCATGCATCTGTTGTCAGGTGCACCTTTGTACTCACAGATTGCCTGAGTGCATGGACGATGCGGTCTTTTACATGCTGGTGGAGGGCTGGGATGGCTTTTCTCGAAAAGAAGTGTCGACTGGGTAGCTCGTAGCGTGGTTCAGCGTAGTCCATTCGGGCTTTAAAGCTTCGCTTTCAACTAACTGGTAGGGCATCATCTCTAATGAGATTAGTCTAGCAATGTGGGCGTTCAAACCCTGTGTACGCGGATGCGAGGATGAGTACTTCCTTTTCCTAACGAGAGTCTCATGTAGGGTGAGCTGGACTGGAGAGCTGCAGATCGTGGAACTAGCAGGGGTGCCGGTGGACATGGCAGACTGAGAGAGGGTTGGAGATGGTATTCTTGCTGGTGCCCTACATGCAGTGTTTCCTACTACGAAACTGGTGATTCCCTGACTGCTTTGGCCTGGTGACGAAACCTGCACATTTACTGCAGGTGGTGCGGGAAATGGTGGGCTAACAGTGAGGGAAGGGATGTAGCGTTGCTGACTAGCTTCATTGGCCAAGGGTGCTACAACCTTAAGGGACGTTTGGTAGTTAGTCCAGGCTTGCAAAGGCATAGTGGTTAAATGTCTACGCATGCAACTTGTATTTAGACTTTTAAGATTCTGACTAGTGTTGAGCATTCCGATACCGCAAGTATCGGGTATCGGCCGATACTTGCGGTATCGGAATTCCGATACTGAATTCCGATACTTCCCGCGTATCGGATACCGGAATCGGAAGTTCCCAGAATTCAAACTGAACGCAGCAGCCAATGAGGAATGATTGGAAGTGTGGGCACATCCTGTTTAGCATGGTGGGCATGTAAGTACTGGCAAGGCTGTGATTGGCTGCTGAAATGATGTCACTCTGCACTATAAAAAACGCTGCCGCCATTTTGCGCTCACTCTGCTGTGATTTCAGTTAGGGACAGGACGCTGTGTTCTAACTGAGGGCCAGTTGAGATAGCTAATTGCTTTATTTTCCTTTCCCAAGGCTAATTTAGCAAAACGCTGTGTGTTCTTCACTGTTCACCTTGCTCTTGCCTTGCAGCGCTGTTTTAACAGCGTTCTGCAAGGTCTCTGTGTGTGTGTGTGTGTGCAGCTCACTCTGTAGTCTGTGTGCAGCCATATACCCGGTTGTATTCAGCTCAGGGGGGTTCACACTGCCTCACACAGTTGTCCTTTTTTGCTCATAGTGCAGCCTGCTGCACATTTTTTCTCAAATTTCCTATTAGTGTTTTTCCACCCGTCTCCAGCTAAATTGTGGAAAAACACTACATAGGATAACCTAGAGGGGTTTTTTTGGGCCTTGCAGCGCCGTTTACGGCTGTCTGCACGGTCTCCGTGTGAGCGCAGCTCGCCCTGTAGTCTGTGTGCAGCCATAGCCGGTTGGATTCAGCTCAGGGTTCGTTACTGCCTCATACCTTGAAAAATATTTTCCTTTTTTTCAAATAGTGCAGCCTGTTTAAAATTTTAAAAAAAATTTCCTATTAGTGTTTTTCCACCCGTCTCCAGCTAAATTGTGGAAAAACACTACATAGGATAACCTAGAGGGTTTTTTTTGGGCCTTGCAGCGCCGTTTACGGCTGTCTGCACAGTCTCTGTGTGAGCGCAGCTCGCCCTGTAGTCTGTGTGCAGCCATAGCCGGTTGGATTCAGCTCAGGGTTCGTTACTGCCTCATACCTTGAAAAATTTTTTACTTTTTTTCAAATAGTGCAGCCTGTTTAAAATTTTAAAGAAAATTTAATATTAGTGTTTTTCCACCCGTCTCCAGCTAAATTGTGGAAAAACACTACATAGGATAACCTAGAGGGGTTTTTTGGGGCCTTGCAGCGCCGTTTACGGCTGTCTGCACGGTCTCCGTGTGAGCGCAGCTCGCCCTGTAGTCTGTGTGCAGCCATAGCCGGTTGGATTCAGCTCAGGGTGCGTTACTGCCTCATACCTTGAAAAAAAATTTCCTTTTTTTCAAATAGTGCAGCCTGTTTAAAATGTAAAAAAAAATTTCCTATTAGTGTCTTTCCACCCGTCTCCAGCTAAATAGTGGAAAAACACTACATAGGATAACCTAGAGGAGGGTTTTTGGGCCTTGCAGCGCTGTTTACGGCTGTCTGCACGGTCTCCGTGTGAGCGCAGCTCGCCCTGTAGTCTGTGTGCAGCCATAGCCGGTTGGATTCAGCTCAGGGTGCGTTACTGCCTCATACCTTGAAAAAAAATTTCCTTTTTTTCAAATAGTGCAGCCTGTTTAAAATTAAAAAAAAAAATCCTATTAGTGTCTTTCCACCCGTCTCCAGCTAAATAGTGGAAAAACACTACATAGGATAACCTAGAGGAGGGTTTTTGGGCCTTGCAGCGCCGTTTACGGCTGTCTGCACGGTCTCCGTGTGAGCGCAGCTCGCCCTGTAGTCTGTGTGCAGCCATAGCCGGTTGGATTCAGCTCAGGGTGCGTTACTGCCTCATACCTTGAAAAAAAATTTCCTTTTTTTCAAATAGGGCAGCCTGTTTAAAATTAAAAAAAAAAAATCCTATTAGTGTCTTTCCACCCGTCTCCAGCTAAATAGTGGAAAAACACTACATAGGATAACCTAGAGGAGGGTTTTTGGGCCTTGCAGCGCCGTTTACGGCTGTCTGCACGGTCCCCGTGTGAGTTAAACTTGCTCTGTAGTCCGATCTGCAGAAAAAAAAAAAGTAAAGTTCACCAAAAACACCACTTAACACTTGTGTAGGCCACATTTGAAAAATAATAAAGTTTAGTCCACACTTTACAACATTAGTGTTTCTTACACCTGTTAGGAGGAGCATTTCAGGAATAAGCACACTAAGGCCTTAGTACTTTTCTGCTTATCTTTATCTGTCAACCAAGATGAAGAGGGCAGGGAGTAAGGCACGTGGGCGTGGGCGCGGAGCAGGGAGAGGAGCAGGGAGAGGACGTGGTGATTCTGTGCCTGCTGCGGGCACCGGTGACTCGTCGTCACTCAGTTTCAGCAGGGAACAGTCCTTCATGCGCAGCTTTGTCGGAGAGCGCCGTGCACCGCTGCTGCGTGAAGACCAAATTGAAGCCGTTGTCGGGTGGATGGCAGCTAACGCCTCGGCATCGACTTCAGTTAGTGCCACATCCTCTCAGGCACAGAGCACTGGAGAGCAGCCATCTGTCTCTTCACCACCTGCCAAATTAGCCAGGCAGTCAGAGAGCCCAGGACAGGAGCCGTCTCTACTTCTGTTCTCTGAATCTCTTGGCTTGGAAACAGGGGGCCAGCCAAGCAGCATTGGAGAAATGGAAGAAGAGGCAGTGTGCAGTGATGCCCAACAGCTTTGTCTCTCTGACTCTGAAGAGGCGGGTGGGCCAGTGCCTGCGGTGACCACAGCGCAGTACGCATCTGATGATGAAACTCAGGTGCCGCTTTCTGGTGCGTACTGTGCTGCCGAGACTACCCAGGAGGAGCAGTTGGTGGCAGAGGGTAGTGGAGATGATGAGGTCGTTGACCCATCGTGGCGTGAGGAACAGGAAGGTGGTGGGAGCAGCTCTGAGGAAGAGATTCCCCTTACGGGCCAAAGAGGGAGAGGGAGGGGGAAGACTGCGGAGCCTGTAGCCTCCACTTTGGCACCCGTTAGGAGCCTGTCTCTTTCCAAAGCCAAAAAGGGCGCTCCCAAGACTTGCAGTGCCTGGTCCTTTTTTGATACAGTTGCAGATGACATTTGTTTTGTCAAATGCAAGCTGTGTCATCAGAAAGTCAAAAGAGGGAAAAGTGTCAGCAACCTCAATACCACAAATATGTGGAAACATGTGCGGACCAGGCACGCGGTGGAGTTACAGAAACACACTGAAGATGTAGGCCAACCAACAGCGGCAGCTACCACCTCTTCAGCTCGTGTTGCCTCTTCCTCCAGCTCACGCACAGCTGGTTTGGCTTCCTCCCAGGATCGCCATGGAAGAACCTCTGGCACTGTTGTCCAGAGACCTTGTGTAATTCCACCCACAGCACCACCTTCCCAGTCATCCTCACACTCCCAGTCTACTCTACAGCCATCGGTAGTACAGACATGGGAGAAAAGGTGGGCATTCTCGGCCAACCACCCCCGAGCACAGGCTCTGAATGCAGGCATTGCCAAACTGTTGTCCCTGGAAATGCTCTCATTCAGGCTGGTGGAGACTGACAGCTTCCGTGACTTGATGGCATTGGCAGTCCCACAGTACAAGGTGCCCAGCCGCTTTTACTTCAGCAGGCAAGCTGTCCCTGCCCTGCACAGGCATGTTGAGGGAAACATAAAACATGCGCTACTGAACGCCGTCAGTAGCAAGGTCCACCTCACCACTGATGCGTGGACCAGTCAGCATGGACAGGGGCGATACGTTTCCCTCACTGCCCATTGGGTTAATGTTGTTGAGCCAGGTACAGATCGTGCGAGTTGCGCAGGACGTGTCCTGCCCACTCCAAGGATTGCAGGAATCCAGTCTGTACGCATTGACTCCTCCTCTTACACAAGTTCCTCAGAATCATCTCTGCAGGAGCCGTCACAGTCCACCTCCACATGGACCCGTGAACGTTTACCTATGACCGACATGAGCACAGCCGTGGCCAAACGTCAGCAGGCCGTCTTGAAACTAGTTTCATTGGGGAATCGAAGCCACACAGCGCAGGAGCTCTGGAATGCCATCAAGCAGGAGAGCGATGTGTGTTTACTGCCAGCGAATCTCCAGCCAGGCATGGTAGTGTGTGACAATGGCCGAAATCTGGTGGCAGCTTTGGCCCTTGGCAACCTCACTCACATCCCATGTCTGGCACATGTGCTCAATTTGGTTGTGCAGAGTTTTCTGAGGGACTATCCGGATCTTGATGCACTGCTGCACAAGGTCCGCCTAGAGTGTGCTCACTTGTGGCGTTCCAGCTTGGCAAGATCCCGCATTGCTGCTCTGCAGCGCCGATTCCGCCTTCCGGAACACCGCATCATATGTGACCTACCTACCTGGTGGAATTCCACGTTACATATGTTGGAGCGGTTGTGTGAGCAGCAGCAAGCAGTTATGGAGTACCAGCTGCATCAGGCGCAAAGAAGTCGCAGTCAGCGCCGATCAGACTTCACAACCACAGAGTGGGCCACTATGAAGGACGTCTGCCAGGTTTTGCGTCCTTTTGATTATTCCACGCGGATGGCAAGTGCAGATGATGCACTAGTCAGCATGACTGTCCCCCTTATCTGCCTGCTTCAGCAAACTTTGCAAGGGTTAAGGGATGATGTTGTGGAAGAGGTGGAGGATGAGGAGTCACCTTTTCCATCAGCTTCTGGAGAGTCAGCGCCACGTGGTTCCTCACAAAGGGGTACGCAGGGGCCACTTTGTGAGGAGGATGAGGAGGAGTCAATGGAGGAGGAAGAGCTCCGTCCAGAGGAGGGAGCGACACAATTGTCCAGTGGTCAGTGTGTACAGCGAGGGTGGGGTGATGACGAGCGGGCAGAGATCATGTCTCAAGCAGGGGACAGCGTTTCTGGGCCAGTTGGCAGTCTGCAGCACATGGTGGATTTCATGCTGCAGTGCCTGAGAAACGACCGCCGCATCGACCACATTATCAACATGGCTGATTATTGGGTGTTCACCCTCCTCGATCCTCGCTACCGGGACAACGTCCAAACCCTCATCCCAGCGTTGACCCGGGAGCGTAAATTGCGGGAGTACCACGACACACTGGTGAATTCCATCATCTTCTCCAGTCCAACTGAGAGGAGAGCTGCTAGTGCTTTACAAAGCAGCTCAGTGCGTCGAGGCAGTGGGGGAGGCTCTGCCCAAAGAGGGAGCAGAAGCAGTGCCTCTGCCCAAGGCAAGCCCAGTATGGCACAACTCTGGCACACTTTTGTGTGCCCACCCCAAATGTCTACACCATCACCGGCGGCTCCAGTCAGCAGGAGGCAACGGTTCCGTCAGATGGTGACGGACTACATGGCTTGCCCTCTTACTGTACTCCCAGATGGCTCTTTCCCGTTCAAGTTTTGGGTCTCTAAGCTGGATACATGGCCAGAGCTAAGCCAGTATGCATTGGAGGTGCTGGCTTGCCCTGCGGCTAGTGTCTTATCGGAACGTGTCTTTAGTGCCGCAGGTGGTGTACTAACAGACCGTCGCATGCGACTATCCTCCGATAATGTTGACCGGCATACTTTCCTGAAAATAAACCAGGCCTGGATCTCGCAGGAATTTGCCACTCCTCTGCCTGATTAAGTAATTGGGTGTCATCCAGGTCTCCTGCTGTGTTCATCTTTCTACCACCTGAACTGCTATTCCTGGGCTCCAACACCGCCAGTTGCGGCTCAGAAGTGCAGGCTGCACAGTAATAACATACGACCCAGTGTTATTGGGTTTCAGTAACGTCAGCTGATCCCCAGCTGTGTAGCCGGCAATGTGTCCTGCGACCGCCACGCTGGCACAACAACCTAAATGTAAGGGAACCTGTCCCCCCCCTCTCCCGTCGTTTGTTACTGAAAGAGACATCTTGTGCAGCAGTAATGCTGCACAAGGAAGAGATAGCTCTTTTAGTTTAGCTCCTTGCACATGCAGAACTTGACACTTATAAAATGTGTTCACTGATAACGTTATACCGTCCCGGAGCTGGGACTTTCCTTCATAATGTGACGCAGCACAGCCGTCATTCCTACCCCCTTGGTGCCATGCGCTGCCTCCTCAGCGTTGTTTTAAGCTGTCACGGAGCCTGCGCTGTTCTGTTATCCCTTGGCCATGCCCTATTTGCGCTGCCTGTCTTCTGACATAATTTGGTGTCAGGCTGGCTGCGCCTGTGCGGCCGCGCTGCCCGAGATCCCGCCTCGCAGTGTCTTCTGATTGAATCACACTGCGGGCCTGGGATCCATGGGCATGCGCAGTGCATATCTTCCCCTCGGGCTCTCGCTCATCTCCCTCCGCCTTCTTTAGACTGTGCGCCGTCAGCTGATCCCTAATAGCATGCCACGTCTGAAGAAGAGGGAAGGAGGGGAGTGAGAGTCGAGGATATGCACTGTGCATGCCCATGGATCCAAGGCCCGCAGTGGGATTACGTTAGACGACACTGCGAGGTGGGATCTGGAGCAGCGTGGACGCACAGGCACTGACAGCCTGACACCAAATTATGTCAGAAGACAGGCAGCGCTAATTGGGCATGGCCAAGGGATAACAGAACAGCGCAGGCTCCGTGACAGCTTAAAACAACGCTGAGGAGGCAGCGCACGGCACCAAGGGGATAGGAATGACAGCTGTGCTGTGTCCCATTACGAAGGAAATTTGCACCTCCGGGACGGTTTTACGGTATAAGGGGACACATTTTTAGTGTTTACTTCTGTGTTTGCAAGGAGCATAATTAAAAGAGCAACCTTTTCCTTTTGCATCCTTAGTGCTGCACAAGATGGCTCTTTCAGCTACAAACGTCTTGGGGGGGGGGGTTAAAGGTTCCCTTTCAACTTGCTCCAATCAGGCTTCGGCCTACACTCTGTTCCTCTGCTCCTCCTGCTGTCCCTGGGCTCTAACACCGCCAGTTGGTGCCTGGAAGTGCTGTCTGCACAGTCAACAGTCGCTCCTCTGTTATTGGGGTTCAGTAACGTCAGCTGATCCCCAGCTGTGTGTGCGGCAATACCTCCAATCTGCTCCTCCTGCTGTCCCTGGGCTCTAACACCGCCAGTTGGTGCCTGGAAGTGCTGTCTGCACAGTCAACAGTCGCTCCTCTGTTATTGGGGTTCAGTAACGTCAGCTGATCCCCAGCTGTGTGTGCGGCAATACCTCCAATCTGCTCCTCCTGCTGTCCCTGGGCTCTAACACCGCCAGTTGGTGCCTGGAAGTGCTGTCTGCACAGTCAACAGTCGCTCCTCTGTTATTGGGGTTCAGTAACGTCAGCTGATCCCCAGCTGTGTGTGCGGCAATACCTCCAATCTGCTCCTCCTGCTGTCCCTGGGCTCTAACACCGCCAGTTGGTGCCTGGAAGTGCTGTCTGCACAGTCAACAGTCGCTCCTCTGTTATTGGGGTTCAGTAACGTCAGCTGATCCCCAGCTGTGTGTGCGGCAATACCTCCAATCTGCTCCTCCTGCTGTCCCTGGGCTCTAACACCGCCAGTTGGTGCCTGGAAGTGCTGTCTGCACAGTCAACAGTCGCTCCTCTGTTATTGGGGTTCAGTAACGTCAGCTGATCCCCAGCTGTGTATCCGGCAACGTGTCATGTGACCGCCACGCTGGCACAACTAAAATGTAAGGGGACCTGTCCCCCCCCCCTAGGCGTTTGTTACTGAAAGAGCCACCTTGTGCAGCACTAATACAGCACAAGGAAAAGGTCGCTCTTGAAATTATGCTCCTTGCAAACGCTGAACTACACACTCATGTAATATGTCCCCTCACACCGTCCAACCGTCCCGGAGGTGGGACTTTCCTTTGTAATGTGACGCAGCACAGCCGTCATTGCTACCCCCTTGGCACCGTGCGCTGCCTCCTCAGCGTTGTTTGATTCCGTCATGGACCCTGCGCTGTTATGTTATCCCTTGGCCATGCACAGTTTGCGCTGCCCGTCCTCTGACATCATTTGTTGTCGTCCTGGCTGCGCCTGTGCGTCCACGCTGCCCGAAATCCCACCTCGCAGTGTCGTCTAATGTGATCCCACAGTGGGCCTGGTATCCATGGCCATGCGCAGTGCATATACTAGCCTCTCACTCCCCTTCTTCACGCTTCTTCAGACTAGGCGGCGTCAGCTGATCCCTAATAGCATGCCACGGCCGTGACGCCGCACAGTCTGAAGAAGCAGGAAGGAGGTGAGTGAGAGGCGATGATATGCACTGCGCATGCCCATGGATCCCTTGCCCGCAGTGGGATTACATTAGATGAGACTGCGAGGTTGGATCTCGGGCAGCTTGGACGCACAGGCACTGCCAGCCTGACACCTAAATGATGTCAGAAGACGGGCACCGCTAACTGTGCATGGCCAAGGGATAACATTACAGCGCGGGCTCCGTGACAGAACCAAACAACGTTGAGGAGGTGGCGCACGGCACCAAGGGGGTTGGAATGACGGCTGTGCTGTGTCACATTACAAAGGAAAGTCCCACTTCCGGGACGGTTTGACGGTGTGAGGGGACACATTATATGAGTGTGTACTTCAGCGTTTGCAAGGAGCATAATTTTCGGAGCCACCATTTTCCATGTGCAGTATTACTGCTGTACAAGATGGCTCTTTCAGCAACAAATGCCTGGGGGGGGTGAGGGGGGTTAAAGGTTCCCCTTCAACTTGCTCCACTGCAGGCTTCGGCCTACACTCTGCTCCTCTTTGATTCCCTGGGTTTCAACACTGTCAGTTGCCACCTGGAAGTGTTGTCTACACAGAAAAAACACTAGCTGATGTGTCAGTGGGGTTCAGCACCGCCAGCTGTTCCCCTGCTGTGTAGTCGGCAACGTGTCCAGCACAAGCCACGCTGGCACAACAGAACAAAAGCTGCCACCAGTGCAGGCTTCGGCCTACACTCTGCTCCTCTCCTCCTCCTGCTGCCCCTGGGCTCAAACACCGCTAGTTTTTGCCCAGAAGTGCTAGCTGCACAGAGAAAAACACCAGCCAATGTGTTAGTGGGGTTCAGCACCGCCAGCTGTTCCCCTGCTGTGTAGCCGGCAACGTGACCTGCAAACGCCACGCAGGCACATGAACTGAAATTAAAGGGACCCTGCCACCCACCCCAAGGTGTTTCTATGTATAACAGCTACCTTGTACAGCAGTAATGCTGCATTTGTACAAGGTGGCTGACTTTTTATCCTTGCCAACGTGGAACTCAACACGTACAAAATGTGTCTCATTGAGACCATTCCACTGTCCCTGAGGTGTGACTTTCCTTTCTAATGACACGCACCACCCCCCTTGGTAGCGCTGCCCGTCTTCTGACATCATTGGTTAGCTGCCTGTGCCTGTGCGTCCGCCCTGCCCGACACAACCCCCCTCGTTGTCTCATATATTTTGGCTGCGAGGGTGTGATTGATGGGCATGTGCAGTGCATATGTTCGCCTGTCTTAACTAATCTCCTTCCGCCTTCTTCAGACTGTGAAGCAGGTGTAAGGACATGTGTGAGCGGCAAACATATTTACTGCACAGGCCACGAATCCCAGCCACGCAGTGTGATTTTTGGAAAACACACTGCGGGTCTGGGATTCATGGCCATTGCTAACCGCACCGGCCAACATGAAATGAGGTGAGAAGACAGGCAGCGCTCACAGCGCATGGCCAAGGGATCACAATAGCGCAGACTCCTGTACAGCAAATAACAACGCTCAGGAGGCTGCGCCCAGCACCAAGGCGTTATTTATGTGCACCTGTGCTGCGTCTCCTTAAAAAGACAAGTCACGCCTCCAATACAGAACTGAACTACTGTTCAATGGGCTAAATTGTGTACGTCTTTCATTCTGCGTGTGCAATGAGCAAAACTTAAAGGGCAACCTTTAACTTGTGGAGCTTTACTGCTGCACAAGGTGTGGCTCTTCAACATTGTAACACCTGAGGGTGGGTTAAAGGTTACCTTTGAAATTGGTTCAAGTAGGCTTCCGCCTACACTCTGCTCCTCCTGCAGACCCTGGGCTCTAACTACGCCAGTTGGGGCCCGGAAGTGCTGGCTGCACAGAGAAAAACACCCACCATTGTGTCAGTGGGGTTCAGCACCGCCAGCTGTTCCCCTGCTGTGTAGCCGGCATCGTGTCCAGCACAAGCCACGCTGGCACAACAGACCAAAAGCTGCCACCAGTGCAGGCTTCGGCCTACACTCTGCTCCTCTCCTCCTCCTGCTGCCCCTGGGCTCAAACACCGCTAGTTTTTGCCCGGAAGTGCTAGCTGCACAGAGAAAAACACCAGCCAATGTGTTAGTGGGGTTCAGCAACGCCAGCTGTTCCCCTGTTGTGTAGCTGGCAACGTGTCCTGCAAACGCCATGCAGGCACCTGAACTGAAATTAAAGGGAACCTGGCCCCACCTCCCCAGGTCTTTCTATGTATAACAGCCACCTAGTACAGCAGTACTGCTGCATTTGTACAAGGTGGCTGAGTTTTTCTCCTTGCCCACGTTTAATTAAACACGTACTAAATGTGTCTCATTGAGACCATTCCACTGTCCCTGAGGTGTGACTTTCCTTTCTAATGATACGCAGCATCACCCTTGGTAGCGCTTCCCGTCTTTTGACATCATTGGTTAGCTGGCTGCGCCTGTGCGTCTGCCCTGCTCGAAACAACGCCCCTCGGTGTCTTATTTTTTTGGACAGCAAGGGTGTGATTGATGGGCATGTGCAGTGCATATGTTTGCCTGTGTTCACTCATCTCCTTCCGCCTTCTTCAGACTGGGTGGCCTCATGGCCGCGGCATGCGATAAGGGATCAGATGAGGCCGCCCAGTCTGAAGCAGGTGTAAGGACATGTGTGAGCGGCAAACATATTTACTGCACAAGGCCACGAATCCCAGCCACGCAGTGTGATTTTTTGAAAACACACTGTGGGTCTGGGATTCATGTCCATTGCTAACCACAACGGCCGACATGAAATGAGGTCAGAAGACAGGAAGCGCTCACAGCGCATAGCCAAGGGATAACAATAGCGCAGTCTCCTGTACAGCAAATAACAATGCTCAGGAAGCTGCGCCCATGCACCAAGGTGTTATTTTGGACACCTGTGCTGCGTCTCATTAAAAAGACAAGTCACGCCTCCACTACTGTTTGACAGTATAATGGGCTAAATAGTGTACGTGTTTTATTCAGCGTGTGCAACGAGCAAAATTAATAGAGCAACCTTTTACTTGTGCAGCATTAATGCTGCACAAGGTGTGGCTCTTGTACCTTGCAACACCTGAGGGGGGGGTTAAAGGTTACCTTTGAAATTGGTTCAACTAGGCTTCGGCCTACACTCTGCTCCTCTCCTCCTCCTGCTGACCCTGGGCTCTAACACCGCTAGTTTTTGCCCTGAAGTGCTAGCTGCACAGAGAAAAACACCAGCCAATGTGTTAGTGGGGTTCAGCACCGCCAGCTGTTCCCCTGCTGTGTAGCCGGCATCGTGTCCAGCACAAGCCACGCTGGCACAACAGACCAAAAGCTGCCACCAGTGCAGGCTTCGGCCTACACTCTGCTACTCTCCTCCTCCTGCTGACCCTGGGCTCAAACACCGCCAGTTTTTGCCCAGACATGCTAGCTGCACAGAGAAGAACACCAGCCAATGTGTTAGTGGGGTTCAGCACCGCCAGCTGATCCCCTGATGTGTAGCCGGCAACGTGACCTGCAAACGCCACGCAGGCACATTAACTGAAATTGAAGGGAGCCTGCCCCCCACCCCCAGGTGTTTCTATGTATAACAGCCACCTTGTACAGCAGTAATGCTGCATTTGTACAAGGTGGCTGACTTTTTCTACTTGCCCACGTGGAACTCAACACATACAAAATGTGTCTCATTGAGACCATTCCACTGTCCCTGAGGTGTGACTTTCCTTTCTAATGATACGCAGCACCACCCTTGGTAGCGCTTCCCATCTTCTGACATCATTGGTTGGCTGGTTGCGCCTGTGCGTCCGCCCTGCCTGAAACAATGCTCCTCGTTGTCTTACTTATTTTGACTGCGAGGGTGTGATTGATGGGCACGAGCAGTGCATATCTTTGCCTGTCTTAACTCATCTCCTTCCGCCTTCTTCAGACTGTGCGGCCGCATGGCCGCGGCATGCGAGAAGGGATCAGCTGTGGCCGCCCAGTCTGATGCAGGTGTAAGGACATGAGTGACAGGCGAAAAAATTTACTGCGCAAGGTCACGAATCCCAGCCCCGTAGTGTGACTTAAAGAAAAGACACTGCGGGTCTGGGTTTCATGGCCATCGCTAACCGCACCGGCCAACATGAAATGAGGTCAGAAGACAGGCAGCGCTCACAACGCATGGCCAAGGGATAACAAGAGCGCAGACTCCTGTACAGCAAATAACAACGCTCAGGAATCTGCGCCCAGCACCTAGGTGTAAATTTTGACACCTGTGCTGCGTCTCCTTAAAAAGACAAGTCACGCCTCCACTACTGTTTGACAGTATAATGGGCGAAATAGCGTACGTGTTTTATTCAGCGTGTGCAAGGAGCAAAATTAATAGAGCAACCTTTTACTTGTGCAGCATTAATGCTGCACAAGGTGTGGCTCTTGTACCTTGCAACACCTGAGGGGGGGTTAAAGGTAACTTTTGAAATTGGTTCAACTAGGCTTCGGCCTACACTCTGCTCCTCTCCTCCTCCTGCTGCACCTGGGCTCAAACACCGCTAGTTTTTGCCTGGAAGTGCTAGCTGCACAGAGAAAAACACCAGCCAATGTGTTAGTGGGGTTCAGCACCGCCAGCTGTTCCCCTGCTGTGTAGCCGGCATCGTGTCCAGCACAAGCCACGCTGGCACAACTGACCAAAAGCTGCCACCAGTGCAGGCTTCGGCCTACACTCTGCTCTTCTCCTCCTCCTGCTGACCCTGGGCTCAAACACCGCCAGTTTTTGCCCGGACATGCTAGCTGCACAGAGAAGAACACCAGCCAATGTGTTAGTGGGGTTCAGCACCGCCAGCTTTCCCCCTGCTGTGTAGCCGGCAACGTGACCTGCAAACGCCACGCAGGCACATGAACTGAAATTAAAGGGAACCTGCCCCCCACCCCCAGGTGTTTCTATGTATAATAGCCACCTAGTACAGCAGTACTGCTGCATTTGTACAAGGTGGCTGACTTTTTCTCCTTGCCCACGTTTAATTAAACACGTACTAAATGTGTCTCATTGAGACCATTCCACTGTCCCTGAGGTGTGACTTTCCTTTTTAATGACACGCATCACCCCCATTGTTAGCGCTGCCCGTCTTCTGACATCATTGGTTGGCTGGCTGTGCCTGTGCGTCCGCCCTGCCCGACACAACGCCCCTCGTTGTCTCATATATTATGACTGCGAGGGTGTGATTGATGGGCACGAACAGTGCATATCTTCGCCTGTCTTCACTCCCCTCCTTCCGCCTTCTTCAGACTGTGCGGCCTCATGGCCGTGGCAGGCGATAAGGGATCAGCTGAGGCCGCCCAGTCTGAAGCAGGTGTAAGGACATGTGTGAGCGGCGAACATATTTACTGCACAAGGCCACGAATCCCAGCACCGCAGTTTGACTTTATGAAAAGGCACTGTGGTTCTGGGATTTATGGCCATCGTTAACCGCACCGGCCAACATGTAATGAGGTCATAAGACGGCCTGCACTAACAGGGTATTGCCAAGGGATAACACAAGAGCGCAGTCTCCTGTACTGCAAATAACAACGCTCAGGAATCTGCGCCCAGCACCTAGGTGTAAATTTTGACTCCTGTGCTGCGTCTTCTTAAAAAGACAAGTCACGCCTCCACTACTGTTTGACAGTATAATGGGCTAAATAGTGTACATGTTTTATTCAGCGTGTGCAAGGAGCAAAATTAAGAGAGCAACCTTTGACTTGTGCAGCATTAATGCTGTTCAAGGTGTGGCTCTTGTACCTTGCAACACCTGAGGGGGGGTTAAAGGTTACCTTTGAAATTGGTTCAACTAGGCTTCGGCCTACACTCTGCTCCTCTCCTCCTCCTGCTGACCCTGGGCTCTAACACCGCTAGTTTTTGCCCTGAAGTGCTAGCTGCACAGAGAAAAACACCAGCCAATGTGTTAGTGGGGTTCAGCACCGCCAGCTGTTCCCCTGCTGTGTAGCCGGCATCGTGTCTAGCACAAGCCACGCTGGCACAACAGACCAAAAGCTGCCACCAGTGCAGGCCTCGGCCTACACTCTGCTCCTCTCCTCCTCCTGCTGCCCCTGGGCTCAAACACCGCTTGTTTTTGCCCGGAAGTGCTAGCTGCACAGAGAAAAACACCAGCCAATGTGTTAGTGGGGTTCAGCACCGCCAGCTGTTCCCCTGCTGTGTAGCCGGCATCGTGTCCAGCACAAGCCACGCTGCCACAACTGACCAAAAGCTGCCACCAGTGCAGGCTTCGGCCTACACTCTGCTCCTCTCCTCCTCCTGCTGACCCTGGGCTCAAACACCGCCAGTTTTTGCCCGGACATGATAGCTGCACAGAGAAGAACACCAGCCAATGTGTTAGTGGGGTTCAGCACTGCCAGCTGTTCCCCTGCTGTGTAGCCGGCAACGTGACCTGCAAACGCCACGCAGGCACATGAACTGAAATTGAAGGAAGCCTGCCCCCCACCCCCAGGTGTTTCTATGTATAATAGCCACCTTGTACAGCAGTACTGCTGCATTTGTACAAGGTGGCTGACTTTTTCTACTTGCCCACGTGGAACTCAACACGTACAAAATGTGTCTCATTGAGACCATTCTACTGTCCCTGAGGTGTGACTTTCCTTTCTAATGATACGCAGCACCACCCTTGGTAGCGCTTCCCGTCTTTTGACATCATTGGTTAGCTGGCTGCGCCTGTGCGTCCGCCCTGCTCGAAACAACGCCCCTCGGTTTCTTATTTATTTTGTCAGCGAGGGTGTGGTTTATGGGCACGAGCAGTGCATATGTTCGTCTGTCGTCACTCATCTCCTTCCGCCTTCTTCAGACTGTGCAGCCTCATGGCCAAGGCATGCGAGAAGGGATGAGCAGAGGCCGCCCAGTCTGAAGCAGGTGTAAGGACGTGTGTGAGCGGCGAAAATATTTACTGCTCAAGGCCACGAATCCCAGCACCGCAGTGTGACTTTATGAAAAGGCACTGTGGGTCTGGGATTTATGGCCATCATTTACCGCACCGGCCAACATGAAATGAGGTCATAAGACGGGCAGCGCTAATAGGGCATTGCCAAGGGATAACACAAGAGCGCAGACTCCTGTACAGCAAATAACAACGCTCAGGAAGCTGCGCCAAGCACCAAGGCGTTATTTGGGACACCTGTGCTGCGTCTCTTTAAAAAGCCAAGTCACGCCTCCACTACAGTTTGACTGTAGAATGGGCTAATTTGTGTACGTCTTTCATTCAGCGTGTGCAAGTAGACAAATTAATAGAGCAACCTTTGACTTGTGCAGCATTAATACTGCACAAGGTGTGTCTCTTGTACTTTGTAACACCTGAGGGGGGGTTAAAGGTTTCCTTTGAAATTGGTTCAACTAGGCTTCGGCCTACACTCTGCTCCTCTCCTCCTCCTGCTGCCCCCGGGCTCTAACACCGCTAGTTTTTGCCCGGAAGTGCTAGCTGCACAGAGAAAAACACCCGCCATTGTGTCAGTGGGGTTCAGCAACGCCAGCTGTTCCCCCACTGTGTAGCCGGCAAAGTGTCCTGCAAACACAACGCAGACACAAAGCTGCCTCCAGTGCAGGCTTCGGCCTATACTCTGCTCCCCCTGCTTACCCTTTGCTCCAACACCGGTAGTTGGGGCTCTAGGAAGACAATCTTTAATAGGCAACGCATCCGGGTTCCAGCACTGCCAGCTGGTTCTCGGCAGTGTTTTTGTCACGGGTACTCCCTCCTGCCCAGCCTGGTTCCAGCACCGTCAGCTGTTTCCGGATAGTGTTAAGCTCACTGAGACGCCTATGCTTGCCCCGTCGTGTTGCGGTCGGGTTAGCCAACTCCAGGGTGCCTCCAGTTTAGGAGCTTCCTATGTGGGCTGCATGAATTGGTAGTCAAGGCTGGTTCTGTAGTGCCAGTAGGCCAAGCTCCCCCTGTAGGACTGTTGGGGTTCGGTAACTGCTGCTGCCTCGCGGCCTAGCTGTTCTCCCCTCTCCTGTGGACCTTCGGGTCCACCACCTGGTTCCAGCACCGTCAGCTGGTTCCGGGCCGAGCCTTTGGCTTAGGTGCCTCCTCCTGGGTATCCGAGTTCCGCCAACGTCAGGCGGTCCTTGGTAGTGCTTTTAAGCGCAGGCACCTACAGCTTAGCAACCGGGTTCCAGCACCGTCAGCTGGTCCTCGGTCGTGCCATTGGCTCTTGCACACTGGGGCAACGCATCCGGGTTCCAGCACCGCCAGCTGGTTCTCGGCAGTGTTTTTGTTACGGGTACTCCCTCGTGCCCAGCCTGGTTCCAGCACCATCAGCTGTTTCCGGGTACTGTCAAACTCACTGAGACACCTATGCGTTGCCCCGTCGTGTTGCGGTCGAGTTAGCCAACTCCAGGGTGCCTCCAGTTTAGGAGCTTCCTATGTGGGCTGCATGAATTGGTAGTCAAGGCTGGTTCTGTAGTGCCAGTAGGCCAAGCTCCCGCTGTAGGACTGTTGGGGTTCGGTAACTGCGGCTGCCTCGCGGCCTAGCTGTTCTCCCCTTTCCTGTGGACCTTGTGGTCCACCACCTGGTTCCAGCACCGTCAGCTGGTTCCGGGCCGAGCCTTTGGCTTAGGTGCCTCCTTCTGGGTATCCAAGTTCCACCAACGTCAGGTGGTCCTTGGTAGTGCTTTTTAGCACGGGTACCTCCTGCTTAGTAACCGGGTTCCAGTAACGTCAGCTGGTCCTCGGTAGTTCCATTGGCTCTTGGACCTTCGGCTACCTATCCGGGTTCCAGTACCGTCAGCTGGTTCTCGGCAGTGTCTTTTGCTCTTGTACCTTCTGCTCCCCATCCTGGTTCCAGTAACGTCAGCTGGTTCCGGGCAGAGCCTTTGGCTTAGGTGCCTCCTTCTGGGTATCCGAGTGCCGCCAACGTCAGGCGGTCCTTGGTAGTGCTTTTTAGCACGGGTACCTCCTGCTTAGTAACCGGGTTCCAGTAACGTCAGCTGGTCCTCGGTAGTTCCATAGGCTCTTGAACCTTCGGGTAGCCATCCGAGTTCCAGTTCCATCAGCTGGTTCTTGGCATTTTCTCAGCCTTCTTGTACCTTCTGCTACATTTCCAAGTTGAAGACCCTAAAGTCGACGACCCGGAAGACCACCCCGATGACGACGACGGCGGAGACGACGACGGCGGAGACGACGACGGCGGAGACGACGACCCTGGAGACGACGACCCTGGAGACGACGACATGGAAGACCGAGAAGCAGAAGAACAAGAGGCTGCAGAACAAAGAGCAGAAGAACATTAAGCATAACACTTAATATCAGAGCAAAAGATATTATCTAAATTATATGCAGAAGAAGACTAAGCAGTGTATGGGGGTGAGTCCGTTCCTCCTCGTGGTGCCCCTGGATAAAGCCTGATGCTGCAGGCCAAACTGAACGCGGACAAATGTAACTTTTGTGACAGGCAGAACGGAAGGTGTAATCTTCAAACTTTTATAGATAACAACTACGGGAATGCCTGTCACAAATGAGAATATGATGAAGAAGTAGAATAGGAAGAATAATAATAGTTGAAGAAAATGAATATGTAGAATAGGAAGAATAATAATAGTTGAATAAAATGAATATGAAGAATGTAATAAAAAAAAAATAGGTAGAAGATGAAGAAGAAGATGAATAAGGTGAAGAAAGTTGATGTCAAAGATGCTGATGATGATGAAGATGAAAGTGTGGGAAAAGTAAAAAAAAAAAGGGGGAAAGGCGTGGAATAGTGAAACATCAATATCTGACAAAATAAAAAAAAATTACATAGTCAATATCTTTGTCACTACGAACGTCTTTAAAAAAAAAAAAAAAGGCTATTCTATTTGATTGCGCTAAACCTCTATGACTTTAATGTCTCCACCACCTCCCCAAATACATCCTGCATTATTCTTTGTTGTTTTCCTTCATGTAGAATGAACCTACAAGGAAAGAAAGGGTTTATTTTAATTCCGATATTTTGGTCCCATTGACTTGCATTGGGATCGGGTATCGGTATCGGCGATATCCGATATTTTTTGAATATCGGCCGATCCTATCCGATACCGATACTTTCCGATATCGGAAGGTATCGCTCAACACTAATTCTGACCTCTGCTTAAGGTAGTTGAACATTTTTGACAGATGACTTTGCGCTGATCATTTGGATGTTGTTTAAAAAAATGCCAGACTGCACTCTTTCTACTATCGGATACCTTTTCAGGCATTGCAGACTGAGCTTCTTTAACCGGATTTCCACACTGTCCTACAACTGGTTTTGGTTTTGCCACGCGTTTTTGGCCAGATACGGGCCTGGCAGATGGAACCTGTTGCGATGTTGATGCCTGCTGCGGCTCCTCCTCCATTTCAGAGCTACTGCCGCCTGCACCCTGTTCCCCCAATGGCTGCCAATCGGGGTCAACAACTGGGTCATCTATGACCTCCTCTTCTATCTCGTGTGCAACTTCGTCTGTGTCACCGTGTAAGCCGGTGGTATAGCGTTCGTGACGGGGCACCATAGTCTCATCAGGGTCTGATTCTGGATCAGTACACTGCGAGGGCAATGTTCTGGTCTGAGTCAAAGGAACAGCATAGTAATCTGGCTGTGGCTGTGCATCTGTGCACTCCATGTCCGATTCAACTTGTAATGGGCATGGCCTGTTAACTGTTTCACTTTCTAACCCAGGAACGGTATGTGTAAAGAGCTCCATGGAGTAACCCGTTGTGTCGCCTGACGTATCCTTCTCTGTTGTTCTTGGTGAAGAAGACAAGGAAGCGACTTGTCCCTGACCATGAACATCCACTAACGACGCGCTGCTTTTACATTTAGTAGTTTCAGAAGAGGAGGCGAAAGAGCTAGAGGCTGAGTCAGTAAGGAAAGCCAAAACTTGTTCTTGCTGCTCCGGCTTTAAAAGCGGTTTTCCTACTCCCAGAAAAGGGAGCGTTCGAGGCCTTCTGTAGCCAGACGACAAACCTGGCTCAACAACTCGAGACTTAGGTGCTATATTGCTTTTCCCACGACCACCTGATGTTCCACCAGCACTACCATCATTACCAGCTGGCAATGACCGCCCACGGCCACGACCTCTTCCACCAGACTTCCTCATTGTTTGAAAAACGGACCCAAACTAACGGTATTTGTTACTGTAAAACCAGTTACAAGGTGAACTCAAACTTCTGTTGGATTTATATATCCCTTTATAGGTGGGTGAGACTGCAGGGAAAATCAGGCCCAATGTATAACAGTACACAGCTTCAGTGGCAGACAGATATGCCACTAACAGGACTGACGCTGATGCAGACAAAACCAATAAAAATCTCCCCCTTTTTATTTTTTCTGGGAGAATATTGAAGAAATGTGGCCCACTCTTATACAGTATATGTTCTGTGGCACAAAATTAGAGACAGATGCCACACACAGCACTGGCAATGAGGCAGAATTGCCAATCTTAATATCCCACTATTTTGTTTTTTCTGGGATAATTTAAAAAAAAATTGGCCCAGTATTACACACTAGGTTTAATGTGCGACAAAATTAGAGACAGGTGGCACACACAGGAGTGACACTGAAGCAGAAATGCCAATCTTAATCTCCCACTATTTTTTTTTTCAGGGAGAATTTAAAAGAAATCTGGCCTAGTATTACACACTAGTTTTAATGTGGCACAACATTTGAGACAGGTGGCACACACAGGACTGGCACTGAAGCAGAAATGCCAATCTTAATCTCCCACTATTTTTTTTTTCCAGGGAGAATTTAAAAGAAATCTGGCCCAGTATTACACACTAGGTTTAATGTGGCACAAAATTTGAGACAGGTGGCACACACAGGACTGGCACTGAAGCAGAAATGCCAATCTTAATCTCCCACTATTTTTTTTTCCAGGGAGAATTTAAAAGAAATCTGGCCCAGTATTACACACTAGGTTTAATGTGGCACAACATTTGAGACAGGTGGCACACACAGGACTGGCACTGAAGCAGAAATGCCAATCTTAATCTCCCACTATTTTTTTTTCCAGGGAGAATTTAAAAGAAATCTGGCCCAGTATTACACACTAGGTTTAATGTGGCACAAAATTTGAGACAGGTGGCACACACAGGACTGGCACTGAAGCAAAAATGCCAATCTTAATCTCCCACTATTTTTTTTTCCAGGGAGAATTTAAAAGAAATCTGGCCCAGTATTACACACTAGGTTTAATGTGGCACAAAATTTGAGACAGGTGGCACACACAGGAGTGGCACTGAAGCAGAAATGCCAATCTTAATCTCCCACTATTTTTTTTTCCAGGGAGAATTTAAAAGAAATCTGGCCCAGTATTACACACTAGGTTTAATGTGGCACAAAATTTGAGACAGGTGGCACACACAGGACTGGCACTGAAGCAGAAATGCCAATCTTAATCTCCCACTATTTTTTTTTCCAGGGAGAATTTAAAAGAAATCTGGCCCAGTATTACACACTAGGTTTAATGTGGCACAACATTTGAGACAGGTGGCACACACAGGACTGGCACTGAAGCAGAAATGCCAATCTTAATCTCCCACTATTTTTTTTTCCAGGGAGAATTTAAAAGAAATCTGGCCCAGTATTACACACTAGGTTTAATGTGGCACAAAATTTGAGACAGGTGGCACACACAGGACTGGCACTGAAGCAAAAATGCCAATCTTAATCTCCCACTATTTTTTTTTCCAGGGAGAATTTAAAAGAAATCTGGCCCAGTATTACACACTAGGTTTAATGTGGCACAAAATTTGAGACAGGTGGCACACACAGGAGTGGCACTGAAGCAGAAATGCCAATCTTAATCTCCCACTATTTTTTTTTCCAGGGAGAATTTAAACGAAATCTGGCCCAGTATTACACACTAGGTTTAATGTGGCACAAAATTAGAGACAGATGCCACACACAGCACTGGCACTGAGGCAAAATTGCCAATCTTAATCTCCCACTATTTTTTTTTATTTATGGGAGAATTGGCAAAAAATCAGGCCTGCTGTTAGACTGTATGTTTTCTGTGCCAGAAAATGAGACACAGATGCCACACACAGGACTGCCACTGATACAGATTTGCTAATTTTAATCTGCACCCTTTTTTTTTTTTTCATCAGGGAGACTAGTGAATAAATCTGGGCCACTGTATTAGAGTACATTTTCTGTGGCAGAAAGTGGCTTGAAGAGATATAACGAAACAAAAAAAAAAAAAAAGGGGCTGTCGTACAATTACTATCTCCCTACAGTAATCTCAGCAAAGTATGGCAGGCAGCAATAACAAGGAGTGGACTGCTGCACAAAAAAAGTCAAAAGTGTGGACAAACAAACAAGATAGCTGTGCAGAGAGGAAGGAGCAACAGGATTTGTGCTTTGAAAAAAGCAGTTGGTTTGCACAGAGGTATACAAGCAGCAATGCAGCTATCAGGGAGCCTTCTAGGGCAGCCCAATGAGCTACAGCGCTGAGGAAAAAAAAATCTAGCCTCCACTGTCCCTGCTAAGAAAAGGTGGTGTTGGACAGTGGAAATCGCTACAGCACAAGCGGTTTGGGGGTTAATGTACCCTGCCTAACGCTATTCCTGCTTCTGACGAAGCGGCAGCAACCTCTCCCTATGCTCAGATCAGCAGCAGTAAGATGGCGGTCTGCGGGAACGCCCCTTTATAGCCCCTGTGACACCGCAGAAAGCAAGCCAATCACTGCAATGCCCTTCTCTAAGATGGTGGGGACTGAGACCTATGTCATCACGCTGCCCACACTCTGCATCCACCTTCATTGGCTGAGAAATGGCGCTTTTCGCGTCATTGAAACGCGACTTTGGCGCGAAAGTCGCGTACTGCATGGCCGACCCCACACAGGGATCGGGTCGAGTTTCATGAAACTCGACTTTGCCAAAAGTCGGCGACTTATGAAAATGACCGACTCGTTACGCTCAACCCTAGATATGAGTCCTTTGACTCCTATCCACTGACACATGACGATATAACTCTTCCCACTTTAGTCTGACTAATGAATGATGACATAAGTCTGCCTTATCTGGGGAATTGAATTTCAAGTGTGGCGGATGTGTGTTAAGTAAATATAGGTAAACTGACTGAACAGCAATCTAGTCTGAACTGGTGCATAACAAAAAAAGACTTACATAGCAAATAGATCAAGGACTGTGTGTTAAGGCCAGCTAGTGTTGTGGGTTTTATACTGATTAATGTTGGTTTATTATTTTGCCATTAATCTATGCACTTTTGCAGTATGGGTCATGCGTTTTGATATATTTAATATACTAGGGGCACAATCACGGTGCGGTAGTGACATTCTTGATGTGAGTTCACATTGCTCCGTTTATGTTTGCCGTCCGGATGTTTTGCTCCTCTCGTGTGAAATACCTCCCATTAGCAATAATATATCTTTTCTCCGGTTTTAACTGTGTGCCTGGATAGTCCTATTTGGGTTTTTCTGTCCCGTCTGGCAACTGTTGTGAAAGGCGTTATTTATTTATATTGGCAATTAGTATTTATAATCGTCTGTGCGCCTGTATGCTGGTGGTCTGAATTGCTCCTCCTTCTTGAATCTGATTGGTCGCCTTATGGGGTGAGTCATCTGACTCCGCCTATAGACATGCCCCTGTATACTTACTGGTTTCCCGATGGTATAGCTCCTTCCAGGTTACTATGATTGGCTGTGGGATGGTATAAGTCCTATGACGCCTGTCCATAGACACACCCCCAGGAAGAAGCAACCGCGAAACGTGCGTTGGGGTCCGGAGGCACAGCCTGTCACTCGGCAGTGGATTCGCTGTGGACACGCTTAGAGGTAATATGTTGAAGAACTGACCTTGTGCAATTTATATTTGTGGGCTGTTGGAGGAATAATACAATAGTATCTGATTAGGGGTGCTCTGTGATATGGGTGAATTGCGCCCTCAGCACTTGTTCTGAAACTGCGGATATGATTTCCGTTTTTTTCTCCTTCTTTCCACTGACAATGTGGACAAGTTGTCCGTTGCAAGTATTATACTAATAATGTTTAATGAAAAATATTGCAATGTGTCATTCACTAATTATACATCTATATACCTCTATATTAGAAAATCTTAAAAAGGGAAAAAAAACTTTTCTCCCAGTATATACTGTTTGCTGAGTTCCACTTTGCTCGCTTAGCCTTCGCTTTTTGCTTGGTCTGAGGCACCATCTGATTTTACGGTTTGGTTATCTATGTTTGAATAAATAAATTGTTTGTTTGTTTTTTTTTAAATTGTGTTTGGAAACACGTCTTGATCCTATTGTTGTGAACTACATGAGGATCGTTATGTTTAAATGTTAATGACCAGGTCAATTTTTACAATCCTGACCAGTGTCACTTTATGAGGTAATAATTCTGGAACGCTTCAACAGCTACCACTGATTCTGAAATTGTTTTTTGTGATATATTGTACTTCATGATAGTTGTAAAATTTCTTCGATATGACTTGAGTTTATTTGTGAAAGAAATGGAAATTTGGAAAAAAATTGGAAAATTTAGCAATTTTCAAACTTTGAATTCTTATGCCCTTTAATCAGAGAGATATGTCACACAAAAAAATTGTTAGGAAGTTCAATGTTGACCAGCGACTTCTCATTTTTCGAACAAAATTTACAAAACCATTATTTTTAGGGCCCACATCACATTTTATGTGAATTTGAGGGGTCTATATGACAGAAAATACCCCAGACTGATACAATTCTAAAATCTGCTCTCCTCAAGGTGCTCAAAACCACATTCAAGAAGTTTATTAACCCTTCAGGTGCTTTTGCAAGGGTAACAGGAATAAATGGACCCCAAAATTAGTTGAGCAATTACTCCTGAATACGCAGATACCCCATATGTGGGGGAAACCCACTGGGTGCACGACAGAGTTCAGAAGGGAAGGAGCACCACAGTGAAAATCCCCCACAAATGGCACAATTTTGGAAACTCCCCCTCAGGGAACTTATGTAGATGTATGGTGAAAACATTGAACCCCTAGAAGCTTCACAGAAGTTTATAACGTTGAGCTGTAAAAATAAAAAGTAAAAATCTTATTTTCCCCATAAAAATGTTTTTTATTTCCAAATTTTGAATTTTCATAAGTGTAACAGGAGAAATTGCACCATACAATTTGTTGTGCAATTTCTCCTGAGTATGCCGATACCCCATATCAGGAAAAAACTAATGATTAGGCACACGGCAGGGCTCGGAAGGGAAGGAGCGTCATTTGACTTTATGAATGCAACATTTGCTGGGATTAGCAGATGCCATGTCCCATTTTGAGAGCCGCTGATAAGTGGAAACCCCCATTTTGGAAACTAGACCCTTCAAGGAAGGTATTTATATGTGTGGTGAGTACCTTGAACCCCCAGGTGCTTCACAGAAGTTTATAACGTTGAGCCGTAAAAATAAAAAAAATCACATTTTCCCCACAAAAATGTTATTTTTTTTATGCTCACAGGGTTATCGGGAGAAATTGCACCACACAATTTGCTGTGCAATTTCTCCTGAGTATGCGGATACCCCATATGTGGGGGAAAACTACTTTTGAGGCACAGTGTAGAGATCTGAATGGAAGAATTGGACTTCAGATTTTGCTGGAATGTTTGAGGGTGCCATGTCACATTGGAAGAGCCCCTGAGGTGCCAGAACAACAGAAACACCCCATATGTGAACTCATTTTACAAACTACACCATCCAATCAATTCATCAGGTGGTGCAGTGATCATATTGACACCACATATGCCTCACAGAATGTTATACCATGGAGCAGTGAAGAAAGAATAAATTACACTTTTACCACTAAAAAAGTCACTGCATGAACACTGCAGGAAAAAGCCGAAGACTGCTGAGTGCAGTGAATACTGCCGGAAGGTAATGAGTAGCCCCGGAAGCAGATGTGGCCGGGAGACAGCGGGAGGGGAGGACGTGTCGCTGGATAAGTAAGTTTAATATTTATAATGTTTATTATTAACTAGATGGTGGCCCGATTCTAACACATTGGGAATTCTAGAATATGCATGTCCACATAGTATATTCCACAGCCCACATAGTATATTGCCCAGCCACATAGTATATTGCCCAACCACGTAATATATTGACCAGCCACGTAGTATATTGACCAGCCACGTAGTATATTGACCAGCCACGTAGTATATTGCCCAGCCACGTAGTATATTGCCCAGCCACATAATATATAACAGCCCACGTAGTATATTGCCCAGCCACGTAGTATATTGCCCAACCACGTAGTATATTGCCCAGCCACGTAGTATATTGCCCAGCCACGTACTATATTGCCCAGCTACGTAGTATATTGCCCAGTCACGTAGTATATTGCCCAGCCATGTAGTATATTGCCCAGCCACATAGTATATTGCCCAGCCACGTAGTATATTGCACAGCGACGTAGTATATTGCCCAGCCACGTAGTATATTGCCCAGCCACATAGTATATAACAGCCCACGTAGTATATTGCCCAGCCACGTAGTATATTGCCCAACCACGTAGTATATTGCCCAGCCACGTAGTATATTGCCCAGTCACGTAGTATATTGCCAAGCTACGTAGTATATTGCCCAGTGACGTAGTATATTGCCCAGCCACATAGTATATTGCCCAGCCACGTAGTATATTGCCCAGTCACGTAGTATATTGCCCAGTCACATAGTATATTGACCAGTCACGTAGTATATTGCCCAGTGACGTAGTATATGGCCCAGCCATGTAGTATATTGCCCAGCAATGTAGTATATTGCCCAGTCATGTAGTATATTGCCCAGTGACATAGTATATGGCCCAGCCACATAATATATTGCCCAGCCACGTAGTATATTGCCCAGTCACGTAGTATATTGCCCAGTCACGTAGTATATTGCCCAGCCATGTAGTATATTGCACAGCGACGTAGTATACAGCACAGAGCCACGTAGTATACAGCTCAGACACGTAGTATATTGCCTAGTCACATAGCATATTGGCCTGTCACATAGTATATTGCCCAGTCACGTAGTATATTGCCCAGCCACGTAGTATATTGCCCAGCCACGTAGTGTATTGCCCAACCACGTAGTATATTGCCCAGCCACGTATGTAACAGGTTAAAAAAGACTTAAAATAAAAAATAAACATATACTCACCATCCGAGGGCCCCTTGTAGTCCTGGCGCTTGTTTGCGGTGCACACAGCAGCTTCCGGTCCCAGGGTTGGTATGAGCGCAGGACCTGTGATGACATCGCGGTCACATGACCGTGACGTCATGGAAGGTCCTTCTTGCATACCATCCTTGGCCCCGAAACCTGCCGCTTGCACTGCCGAGGAGAGGACGTGACGGTGGAGGGTGAGAATAACCTTTTTTCATTATTATTATTATTATTATTTGTAACATTAGATCTTTTTACTATTGATGCTGCATACGCATCATCAATAGTAAAAAGTTGGTCACACAGGGTTAATAGCTGCGTTAATGGAGTGCGTTACACCGCGGTCCATTAACGCTGGCATTAACCCTGTGTGAGGGCTGACTGGAAGGGAGTATGGAGCGGGCACTGACTGCGGGGAGGAAGGAGAGGTCATTTTTCTGCCGGACTGTGACGGTTGCTGATTGGTCATGGCTGCTTGCCGTGACCAATCAGTGACTTGGATTTCTATGACAGACAGAGGCCGCGACCAATGAATATCCGTGACAGAAAGACAGACAGACAGAAAGACAGACAGATGGAAGTGACCCTTAGACAATTATATAGTAGATTTTATGCTTTCTTTTACAGGCCCTCGACCCGAATTGGACTCAAACTGTAGCACGGGCTTCCCATGGAAACCCGTGTTCGGGACCTTGTGACTGAATACTGTATTCAGTACGGGTCCCAAACTTTACAGTTCGGGTTCACCCATCCCTAATCATATTCACACCACGGGTGCGTCACAGAATTTTATACCATTGTGCAGTGAACCAAAAAAAAAAAATTTTTACCACCAAAATTTTGTTTTAGCCCCAGATTTTACATTTTCACACAAGAAGTGGGTAAAAATGGCACCAAAATATGTCCCACAATTTCTACTGAACGTGCCACAAGGTGAGGCTCGAGAGGGACAGAGCGCTATTTGCCTTCTGGAACGCAGATTTTTCTACAATAGTTTGCGGACTGCATATACAGAGCCCCTAAGTGCTAGAAGAGCAGAATCTCTCCCTAAAGTGATCCCATTTTGGAAATTATACCCCTTGGGAATTTATGTCCAGGTGTACTGACGATTTTAACTTTATGGGTGTTTTCCAGAAGCAAGCTACAGTGGATGTTGCTGAGTGAAAATTGCAAACTGCGGTTGCAGTGAACAGTACGCTGTAGTGATCAGTATATTATAGCGACCAGTACGTCATGCCCAGCTCATCTTTTTTATTAGTCTCTTATCCATTATACCTGTTCTGGGTGACTGTAAGAAGATGAAGGTTGTGCTCACGTTCCCCCTTGTTGATATGTGCTGTGAAGAGATGTAATGCATTATAATGTTGTACATTGTTATGTGATAGAATTGTGCTCTGCCCAGCAACAGGAAATGAGTGGGTATGGATAACGTTAAGAGTTGGGACTAGCCCAGAGAAGGAGGGGGCTACATAGCAATATCACAGAGGACTTCCTGGTAGGGTTGGGCGACTTTTCTTTTTATAGGATCGGGTCGGGTTTCACGAAACCCGACTTTTTCAAAAGTTGGGTCGAATGAAATCGGCCGATCCTATAGAAAAGTCGGGGTCGGGGTCGGCCGAAACACGAAACCCAATGCAGTGCATTGGGTTTCTAATGGTTCCCAGTGTCGGGATCACACTCAGTCGGAGCAGCCTTTGGAAGTGGAGAATCACCAGAAATAATACACAAGACACGTCTTGTATAGTGTATCACTGGGAAGTCTCTGAAGCACGCCTGCCTTCAATGTGCTATCCCTTCTTTATATAGTTGTTTCAGTAGGTTTAGTGGTTATACAAGTTTTGCATGTTTAAACAAAGAGACAAAACAGGAAAGAAAGAAAAGAAAAGAAAACAGTTTCGTGGGCGGCAGTTTCACAACAAACAGTACAAAGGCAATTCCACAGACAAGAAAAACAGGATTTCATACTATAGCTAAAATGTCCTTGAATGGACAGGTCAATATTTATCACAAATTCTTTTTTTTTTTGTTCATTGAGGTAATCATTTTTGTTCTGCTCTTCACAATCCCCCCTTTGACATATTCCATTCAAAACCTTGTCGATCATTTTAGTCATTCTTTTTGTGATATTACAAAAAAAAACCTTTATATTCTCGCATCCATTACACAAAATTTATTTGTGCATACCGAGATACCCTTGAGTACAACCTTGAATAATACATATATAATTACAATAACCATAACTGTATGTATTAGGCTTTGCATAATCCCGGTAACCCACCCACCGATCCCTCTGAACCAATTGGCCGGGTTAAGAAAAGGTATCTGACCACCAGCTATCCTTATTTTGGTCATTGTCTTTGTCATACTGATCCCTGAGTCGTTGTACGTCTTTTAATTTAAATCTCATACTCATAGTACTATTCGGGTCTATATAATGACAGCAGGTGGGTCCGATGATTTGACACATACCCCCTTGTGAGGCAGTTAGGTAATCCAATACCAGGGTATGTTGGTTAGTGACTATTATAAGCTGATTCTGTACAGCTATACTAGTATTTAATATGTCCAATATATCCCAAATCTGATCATCTAGATAATCCGTGGCTCTAACTAATTTATCCCACATCTGTGTTAACATAGGATAAATAAAAATGGTACTAGCAATTTTGTTGGGAATTCCCATTTGTACTATATGCAGCCTCCCCGAGGGACGTGGTGAGTTATCTGCAGCTCTTTTATACAGTGTGTGCTTGGGCACGGCTTGCATATTCACTTGTTTATTTGAAATTATGAAAGTAGCCGGGGTTAGGCGTCCTAATGTACAAGTACCCTTTATACCTACGGGAAGCCATTTATATGCTCCTTCTCCGCATATCCAAAATGTACCCTCAGGCAGATCCCACAAAGCTGAGTGCTGCAATACCAATCTGTGAGCCAAATCCACAAAACTAGATACATTCTGAAGCATACACCAAGAGGGTTTTTGTCCCAAGGGGCTACAGTACCCGGCTGCGGGATTCCCACATACATGCATTCCGTTGACATACTCATTGGATTCATTACAAACCAGGTTCCCCGGCTTACTTGTACAACTGTCTGCATCACCTTGGGGGAACAACTCAGAATGTTCCCATTTTCTATTATGTATGTATCTTTCCAATATTGTAGGTTTGAAAGCATCAGAGGAAGGGGTGGTTGTACTGAAACTGAGCTGTAGATTTTCATTGGGGACCTGTCCTAAATCAGTTAATCCAGTCTTATTCCTAGGTACCCATTTTCCTCCCTTGAATGCTAAATATCGTAAGTTGTCTATTTTTCCTGTAAGATTGCCCTGCCACCAAGGAAATTCTACCCATCCCACAATTGGTATGGCGATTGTAGTATTCCATGGTCTAGTATTGCCAGGTTGGTTGTTGGCCAGGTTGTCTGAACAATTAGGCCAAGCGAATATTTCTTCAGCTGACACGGGAACTGCTAGAAAAGGTATACTTGTGGCTGATACTGGTGAATGGGTACAGATCCAACAATCTGCCAGGGGTTGCGTATTATTTAACAAGTCATGCACTAATTTTCTATGATGTTGTACGAATCTATTGTTCAAAGGGGCTAGAGAATTCAGTCTTTCCCATGCCTCCGTTGAGGTTAACATTATTAACATCAATATCATGAGTCTTATACTGCTTTTTTGCAATGGCTTGCATGTATCCATGATGCCTTTCCTTCAAGCTTGACTGCTGTTGGAGTTGTTAACAGTACTTGGAAAGGTCCGTCAAATCTCGGTTCCAGAGTCTTTCTGGTGTGTCTTTTCACGTAGACTTGATCACCAGGTTCCAACTTGTGGCCTCCTTCGAGATTTTCTGGATCTGGAAGGGAAGCAAACACTTGCGAATGCACTTTAGTTAAACGTTTTTGTAATTCTTGTACATAAGCAGTTAAAGTCTCAGTATTCAACATCAGTTGTTGTGGAAAATAACAACCCAAATTTGCTGCTCTACCAAAAAGAATCTCATGTGGTGACAGCTTAGCCTTCCCCCTTGGGGTGTTTCGGATGGAATACAGGGCAAGTGGTAGACACTCGGTCCAAGGCTTTCCTGTTTCTGCCATGGCCTTCTGGATTTTTAATTTTATTGTCCCATTTAATCTTTCCACTTTACCTGAACTCTGTGGATGATATGGAGTGTGAAACTGGTTTTCTACTCCCAACATTTTCATAACATTCTGGAATATTTCCCCAGTAAAATGGGTACCTCTATCTGACTCGATCACCTCAGGCATGCCGTAACGGGGTATCAGTTCATGTGCTATTTTAATGGCAGTAGTGTATAATTCAGATTATTCGTCAAACTCAATCTGACAGGTGCCCCGCCCCTATCAAAGTGTATCAAAATGTGTAACCCCTCCCCTCCCCTTGTCTGACGGCTGGTAGCCAGCTGTCCCTCCTTGTTTGATTTCCCCCTTTTGATATCGTTTAATATACTTTAATTTGTTGCATTTTGATATTATTCCCGTATTTTTGTGGAATAACACATGTTTATAATTATATCCTAGTCGTGTATTTATTTTACACGTGGTTTATAACACCTTTCTCATTTGTTTTATATTAGATTTTATACGTAGCCCCGAGTTTGATTCTGTAAGCTGTGTTTTATTCACAGTGCATTCATATAGTGGAGTACTTAAAACACACCAAGCTGTTTATATGCGTCCCTACTGAACATTAACTAAATGGTAGGGTTATCTGCGGGGCAGGGGTTTATAACACCTAGGTCAATTGCTGGTGTATTCGCTTTCCCAATAAATGTTCATTTACACAAACAGAAAAGTTATTGTTTCCTGTAGCTGTCTATTTGTTTTTGTATTCGCTTCCTTAGAAAACTTATTTGTAATTCTACTGAACATTAACAGTAAATTGTAAGCTGTGTTTATTCACAGTGTAGCAGATTTTCTCCCCCTCCCCTTGTCTGACGGCTGGTATCCAGCTGTCCCTCCTTGTTTGATTTCCCCTGGGTCAGCGGTTTATAACACCTAGGTCAATTGTTGTTGTATTTGCTATCCCTTCATGCTGTTTGGCGATCTTTGTGAAGCAGAACTTTGTTTTATAACACATTTGTACCTGTATTGTACCTGAAGGTTATGTAGGCTTATCTGCGGTTCAGAGGTTTAAAGAAAAGTTATTGTGTCCTGTAGCTGTCTATTTGTTTTTGTATTCGCTTCCTTAGAAAACTTATGTGTTTCGACGGATCATTAACAGTAAATTGTAAGCTGTGTTTATTCACAGTGTAGCAGATTTTCTCCTTGTGTCTGTATATATATACAACACACGCAAGTAAGAAGCGGTGTGTTTTATACGAATAAAAACCAAAGACACGATATTGTAAAAATGTAAAAAATTTTATTTCTCACAATAAAACAGCATCTCAAAGACATTTCAATACTATAAAAATTCTTACAGAATATAAAAAGTAAAAAACATTAAATAGTACAATGAACATACATCATTACACTTCTTACAAAATAATTAATATAGCGTTACAAGGCGAGTACAGCATTTTAGCCAGTACATTCTTTACATCGTGAGCCACATGGTTTGTAGCATCGGTAGAGACCTTTTTTTAGGTAGCAAAGTTCCACGTGTGGTACCTAATGACGGGGAATGTAAAGATTGAATTGTATGGGGTGCCGCCGCTAACTTCAGCGGTGTAGATACAGAGCGTGTCTCACTGTTGGTAATTTTTAATTCATCTAAAAGCTTCCTAGTAGCGGGGTTACCCACAACTGTAGACGGCATATTTAGCTCGGCCATAGCCTGCATAAATGAATCCAAACCCGGCGGTAAATTTCTACTGTTCAGAGCATGACTCTGCGTTGTACTACGTACCAAATCCAGTAAGTTAGACCCGGGTATTACGGATCCTTTGAAAATAAATTCAGCATTATTATTCCATGCTGTGACATTTTTATTCTGCAGCAGCCTGTTTAGTAAAAATTCAGCATTCTGTTTATATCTTTGGTTTATATGTCCGACAATTTCAGCGATCTCATGATTTTTATCAGAGTCGGTATTTGGCAATTGCTGCTGACCAGGATCAGGAGGGCTAACGAGATTTAAAGCCGTTACTTCTTTTGAGCTGTGCCTCGTATGTACCAAGTAGCGTTGTAGCACAGAGCTATACATTTTAATTTTCACATCATCGGGAATGTCACGACGCTGTAAAATGTCGCTAATTTCACCATCAAGGCGTCGAATAACACTGTCGCGTATGTTATCTGTAGTACCGGGTCTTAGTTTGTCTAGCTCCTGTTTGGGGACTAGATACATTTTCGCTGCATGCTCCATTATCTTCCGGCGATCAGGCTTGTTATTATTGGAATTGCAAAAGCTAAAAGAGGGCCGATAAACCCGCCGGCCTGTTTTAGTAGGCGCTTCTTTTTCTTTATGGGCTGAGATCTGTCGCTCAGGGTTCTTATAGCTTTACGCCACTTCTTTAATATACCTTTTTGGCGCTCTTTCAGCGGAATCCTGCCTTTTAAGATATTTAAAGCAATCTCGCCTATGGCTGTAATTAAATCATTGCTTGCATCGCGCAAAATAGACTTTCTGACAGCGGGGGTTGCTTTCACTAGGGTTTTTAAGAGAGCCCAGTTACGCCGGAGCCTCTCAGACATCTTTACAGCACAATGCACACAGCGTAGAATGTCTGATACCGGGTAAAATTCACTTTTTAGAAGTGTTTTTCTTCTGAACATAGACAGCGGGCAACGCGGGTGGAAACAACCCAGTCCTTAAACGCAGATCCTCAGGAGTATTAGCTCTCAAATCTACAAGCAAATACCCGTAAGGCTCCCGCGTGGCATCCTCAAAAGCTTCTAGGAAAAAACGTGTTTTTCCGGGATACATCTGACGAGCTAGAGTTAAAATTTGTAATTTATCTCGGGGGTTATTAAAAAGCACCATGTACTTTGTGTTTAAATTTATCGTACGGCTTTTCTTACCCTGACAAAATATGTTTTGCACCAGGTAGAAAATGCTGAGATTTCTGTGGTGCACATACTTGGTAAAGGCTTTTTCTATCTCACAATTCTCACTAGCACTCTCCATGAGATCATTAACAATCGCCAAATTCACCTTCTCCGGTGGGAATAATTCGTCATCTACGAATGTATTCGGCAGACCCTCCACAAATCTGGCGTGGGGAAAAGAGAGAGAGATTTCATCATATAGTTTTTGCCAACACGAATAAAACCATACAATATTATCAGGTTTCTGAGAAAAATTAGCTTCAATATTATATAGCAGCTGTTTTACAAAATAGCTCTTTCCAGAATTAGATGGGCCTGCTAGAATGCACGAGAACGGGTGTTGCAGACGCGTATCCATCACAATACTCGACTAATACCCAAAAGGTAATGTTGTGAAATCGTCTAATAGTCGCTGCTTTGTATAAACGCACTTTTGTGTTTTGCGTAATGGCCTTGTTTCAATATCCCAGTACTTTTTATTTCTCACAATGGACGCCTGCTGTACGACAATACGTTTCTGAGTTTCTGCAGAATTGCGCGGGTAGTCCAGAACTAGATCTTTCAGACTGTTGAAATTAATAGAGTGAGAGTTACCAACATTTAGTGTTATCCCCTTAACTTTTAAGACAGTTTTACCGGTGTTGAGTTTGTAGCCGTAAGTTTTGGGGCCCGCGGATACAAATTCTGTGATGTGTGTACCATCGGGTATTTCACTGGTCAGCTCCCCCAGGTAATCGCCTAAAGGCGGTTGCCACTCACCATCTCTCTGTACAAAAATAACTGAGTCTGTGTCGTGATAAAGGCACCTCTCCTGCAGCCGGTCCAGCAGCGAATAGAGCTCTAACCGAGCATACGCTGTTGTAAAACACGCTATAAAAATGTTTGTGTTTTTGTTGAGTGTGTGGTGGCCTTTTGCATATTTCCAGTTAATGGTTGCGGTGTCATCATCAAGGAAATGTAACATCGAAATGTCATAGTAAGGCAGGAACAAATACTTAAAAAGCTCATCTGGATCCCTAACAATGCTGGTAAATGATAGATTAGATCTCTGAGCAAACTTTCCCCATAAAGAATTTAAGAAAAGCTTGGAGATCGGTCGCTTAGCAGGGTTGACAGCTATATTTTCAGGCCGTAATTGGACACCTTCTTTTTCAAGAAAAGAGTCAATGTACTGCCGTTTCTTGGCGTCATCAGTGCACCAGCTAGGATAACCAGAGGCTTCCTGCTTATCCCTAAGATGTAATTTAATGTAAGGCGCAAACAGATCATCAGTGGTTTTAGGAAAATGCCATATTTCGTAGATGTGAGCGATCCGATACCCTTTTTCTATAGCCATCTCGAGCTCTATAGTGCACCAGGTGCCTGTCAGCGCCCGTTCTTCATCACTGTGGGCACAAATATCTGCCTGGGAATTTGCAGCGCATGTGTAGCAAAGGGGAAACATTAATTTTTTGTTGAGTTTTACCGGTAGAACTGGAAAAAATAAATCTCTCGGTGGGTAGACCTTGACTCTAGCAATGCCAAAGTATTTTTTAATGAATCCAAAATTGTCGTAGATGATGTCTGGATGGCCTACAGGGTATGTTTTAGTTTTGTTTACAAAGGGGTACAGACTGGTGAAATCGTAGTAGTGTAAAGTCTCCCCTTCTTCCAGATGGTGATAGAGCTTAATGGCGTTAGTTCGCCCGCCATAAAGCGCATCACGGGGGTCTAAAGGAACGGGGAATTCCATCTGGCGAAGAAATGTTTGAAGGTTAGAATCATTTTCAACCATTTCATTCCACTCATGTTCCCACATCAGTCTTACTGTGTACCCGCAACACTGTAAGTAACGCTTTTTAGCTAAAAAGGTGTAATATAACTGACCGTAGGACGTACTCGTGACCTTATTCGTGTCATTTTCATTATAGCACACGGGACAGCCGTGGTAAAAACACCCCTGAAATTCAAAGGCTATGTGCTGGCCGCTAACATAGGCATAGCCATCTAGAAAATACTTCCCGACGTGTTTTTCACCGCCTCTCAAAGCGTGCTGTATGTCAATGTTCTCAGAGTGGGCTACATACATGAGCCACTGTATAGCGGGTGTCGAGTAGCGCTTTTTTGCCTTGTGATAATTATCACCAGGTAAAATGGCGATTGTCTTTTTTGGAAGAAATTTAAAGCAGTACATTGTCATACACACCGAGGCCAGGGTGATGAGCTGAAAAGGATCAACACATCTGCTCACTACAATCCTTTGCTTTTGACGCTTACAGTATTTTTTAACATTTTTCTGCGTCATCTGCATAATACGCTCTCTATAGATCTCGCAGGCGTGTCTCAAAATTTCAACATCTTGTTTGCAATAAGATTTTAGCTCGGCCTTGAAGTCAAAAGTTGTATTTACCTGTGTCTCATACCACTCCAGGAACTCTACCTTCTCACCAGGTGACATGTACTCCACCCCATAATATTTTACATCAGGTATGGGACCTACATAGTTTTGGTTTTCTCGGGTATTGAAAAAGTGTGGAAAATGCCCTTTGCCTCCTGAAAAGCCCATGGCCTGTGGTAATTTACTGAGTTTCATGGGGATAAAATTTAGACAGTCTATGAACCTTATAGACAAATCGGGTAGCGACACACACAAGAGACGGCCACCTTGGGTTATCAGCTGTACTTGTAGTTTTTCAGAAATCAGTTCCTTAACAATAAAGTATGAGTCGTATCTTCCACCATTGTGGGCAATAAATGTATGATCTGAAAATTTACCGCTTGTAAAGAACTGTACAAAGTCATGTGTACAGGTATCGCCCTCAAACTCCCAGGAGGGGTGGCCATACAGCGTTGTAGCATAAATGTAATTCAGGACGTGTGTGCCTGTCTCCTGCATACATTCAAAATCATAAAAGATATAACAATCTGACTCATCCTGTGCTACATACTTCCGCATGTAACAAAGATGGGCATCGAATTTAATTATATGTCTGCGACATACAGGACAGCGCAAACCATTACATTTATGCTCTGTTTCGCTATTTCTGGGGACAAAAAGGTTGCATTTATCACAAAATGTTTTAAGTCTGCAGAATGCCGGGTCGCCTAATCCCAATTGTTTGTGATAATCTAAGCACACGCTCGAGCGGCAATAAACTCTGCAAACAGGACATCTGGGCTGTTGGTCGGCACCGCTTTCTTCGCAATTCTCTCTCTGACAGGCTTTACAAAAATACTGGCAGGAGTGGTTGTTTTTGTGGTGAAACACTGAATTGCAGAGCTCACAAAAGTAATTAGCACCGATAAAACCCTTCATATTTTTGATACCGTAGTAGTGATTATCATGGAACAATATGAATACTGTTTTACCATTAGGTGTATTACCGCTCTGAAAGTAACGCCAATCGCCCTGACTATAGTACAGTACTTTAATGGTTACCCCCAAATATTTTTCAAATGCAGGGATGTCGCTAAAACTCACTAATTGATCATCAGGGATGCCCAGTGCTGCGTGTATGTTTTTAGAGCGGCTCAGTAAAACACCATCAGTGACATCCGTGTCGTCCATCAGGGCGCACACACTAGCAGCCAAACACAGATTTGTCGTGTAATTGTTAAAATCATACAGCCATTGTCTCTTTTGTTTAATGATCTGACTGCTCGCTATAGATTTCAAGCGCCTTTTTACACCACCGCGTCGGTTTTTAATGATGGTGACGACTAGCTTTAGCGAATTGGATGATATGCATTCACTGTTACTTTGAAGTGCGCGGGCAACAGCATTTAAAAAAGATTCAGAATTAAAATCTTCACGGGTTTGTTTTGTAGTGAAAATAGGGTCTAAAGTATCGCCGGCATCAAACCTTAACTGTACAAAGTCGCCAGGTTCAATGTCCCTGATGATTCTATCCATTAATGACTGAATGCCCTCATGAACAATATTCAAGCCCTCTTCAAATGATCGTTCACGCTCTAAATTTACAAATCTAAAATGATCTGTATGTATATGGCCGTTGAAATTGCGGAGGGCTCTTTCATGATGATGGATGTGTTGCAAAAATACTGTATGATTGGGGCTCCGCACATTACCAGCAGCGTCAGCGTCTGAGGCTTGTGAATTTTGTGTAGATGCATGTGCGGCATCTGCAGAGCTGCCTGGGCTATGTGAGTGCTGTTCTGACTCTTGTGACGACGTCTGTGGTGTCTGTAGAGGCACTGCAGTACACATGTCACCACGACGCCCCCTAGAGCATAGCGCCCGTCTAGCGTTGACCAACAATTTTAGAGCCCTCTTTATAACTCTAGCCCTATTATACCTGGGTAGTGTTAGTTTAGGCGGTTTATGCATGCCGTAGCCGACCATATCTAGTCATAATGGGGTCGCTGTAGTTGTTATCTCGCCATCCAGCAGCAGGCTCCGAAGTGCGTATAGTTCGGACTTATTAGCCTGTGTTGGGCTTTGTGTTGATAATAATTTTTCAAAAGTATCGCAAAAAAACATTATTTTGGGGAGCCAGCGTTTGTAGCGTAAGTAGCGGACGAAGTGTTCCTGAAACACAAGCATTTCAACGGGGCCCCAGCTGCGGGATTCATGCGGCAGATCTATAGCTGGCGCATGAATCCGTGGCTTTTTACACACCTTAAGCTCTTTACACACCTTAACATCAGCCGGTCGTGACCTCTTTGACCGTTTCTTAACATTAACAGAGTTAGATACACAGACATGAGATATGTCACCCAAATTAGAGGGTCCTGAGGGTCCGACCCCAGAGGCATTAGCAGGCCCCGTTACACATGGCGCTGACGGTTGCATAGTGTGGGACATACGTATAATGAGCGGTTCTACGGATGGTTGCTTACCATCAGCGAGCTGATCAATCTCGCGATCATACTCTTCACGAGTCATCGTGGCTGTTGCACCCACTGCGCAGGATGCGGTTGGTGGCTCTGTAACATGTTTTGTTTTTCGCTTATGTTTTCGGGGTGCCTCGACCACTTCTGGATATAGTAGCGCGGGGTCATTCACACGGATTGTCGATGGCTGGCCGGTGCTTGAATGGGGTATTTCACGATGGTCCGACGGCACAGGGTTTCCTGCGTCCTGAACCACGCAGATCGGTGATAGCGGATGTGCTCTAACAGCTCCATTAGCCGTCTGTATCGCCGGCCACGCTGGTGCTGCGCCATGAACATTAACTAAATGGTAGGGTTATCTGCGGGGCAGGGGTTTATAACACCTAGGTCAATTGCTGGTGTATTCGCTTTCCCAATAAATGTTCATTTACACAAACAGAAAAGTTATTGTTTCCTGTAGCTGTCTATTTGTTTTTGTATTCGCTTCCTTAGAAAACTTATTTGTAATTCTACTGAACATTAACAGTAAATTGTAAGCTGTGTTTATTCACAGTGTAGCAGATTTTCTCCTTGTGGCTGCCTTATATACACAAACAGAAAAGTTACTGGACAACTTATTTTATATATATATATATATATATATATATATATATATATAATATGCACCAATGTTACAACACAAGCAAGTAAGAAGCGGTGTGTTTTATACGAATATAAACCAAAGACACGATATTGTAAAAATGTAAAAAATTTATTTCTCACAATAAAACAACAGCTCAAAGACATTTCAATACTATAAAATTCCAGGAAGCACATTTTAAGTTAGCTAACAGCATGATGCTGACAAATGCATCTTTGCGGTATCTGATAACGACACGATGAACATTAATTCTGCATTATTTTATCACATGATGAAAATAGCCATTTTATATTGAATTACTGCAGATCGCCGGCATGACTGAGTGTAATATTGCACTCAATACTGTGCAAAGGGTCTGAATACTTATGTCCGTGTGATATTTCAGTTTTTCTTTTTAATAAATTCGCAAAAAAATCTACATTTCTGTTTTGTTCAGGCATGATGGCGTGCAGAGTGTACATTAATATATATATCTCAGAATGCAACTGAATAGTAATGCTAATTAGTCCATATAAATAGAAAATTATGTAGAAACCCAAAGTTTTGATAAGTGTATGAAAATACACCAATATTAACTATTTGTGCTATTTTAGGCGTAAATTTGGCTCCCCAATGTTACAACACAAGCAAGTAAGAAGCAGTGTGTTTTATACGAATATAAATTTTATTTCTCACAATAAAACAGCATCTCAAATTTTAAGTTAGCTAACAGCATGATGCTGACAAATGCATCTTTGCGGTATCTGATAACGACACGATGAACATTAATTCTGCATTATTTTATCACATGATGAAAATAGCCATTTTATATTGAATTACTGCAGATCGCCGGCATGACTGAGTGTAATATTGCACTCAATACTGTGCAAAGGGTCTGAATACTTATGTCCGTGTGATATTTCAGTTTTTCTTTTTAATAAATTCGCAAAAAAATCTACATTTCTGTTTTGTTCAGGCATGATGGCGTGCAGAGTGTACATTAATATATATATCTCAGAATGCAACTGAATAGTAATGCTAATTAGCCCATATAAATAGAAAATTATGTAGAAACCCAAAGTTTTGATAAGTGTATGAAAATACACCAATATTAACTATTTTCGCCCGCATTTTATATAAAATCTGCATAAAAAAATACGCGTTTGCCCTCCTTTACCGCCGATGCTCATGAATAAAACTACATCCAAGAGACGGCCCCGTCAGAAACGAGTAAGACGCTCTGCGGACGACATCTTCTAATCAGTTACCATGGCTTTCCTGCATGACGCTTCTGTAGAGTGCGCAAAATCTGAACTGGATATTTTTGCCGTACCACCGACTCAAACAAGTATCGAGAAATCTCTATTTGTAGAAGTACAGCCGGTTGCTGCTCTGTCAGACAATGGACCGTTGGAGTTTTACATATCTGGTAGCGGTGATTATTATTATGATCTGAACAACACGCTGCTGTACATAAGCTGTCGCATCGTGAAGCAGGATAATACGGCCATCGCCGATGGTGCGCGTGTGGCGCTCATAAACTACCCTCTAGCCACTCTTTTTAACCAGGTCGATATTACTCTGGGAGACCGACTTATCTCACAATCGGACAATCTCTACAGCTATAGAGCGTACATAGAGACCCTTTTAAATTACAGTTCACAGACGCTGGCATCACAATTTACAGCCGGTTTGTTCTATAAAGACACTGCGGGGCATCATAATGACAGGCGCCTGGATGGTGCAAATGCGGGATTTATCAAAAGAGCCAGTGCCGCCTCTCGCTCAAAACCCATCGACCTTTTGGGACCCATTTTTGGGGATATATTTAACCAGCCAAAGTTAATATTGAACGGCCTTGACCTTAAGGTTAAGCTGTCAAGAAATAAGGATACTTTCTGCCTCATGTCCGCAGAAGCCGAGCCGCTGAAGGTACAAATCTCGCAGGCGGCTCTCTATGTGAAAAGAGTGCAGGTATCACCGGCTGTCCGAATCGGCCACAGCCAGGCCCTCCTAGCCGCTACAGCCAAGTACGCTGTTGACCGAACATGCCTGAAAGTGTACAGCATCGCCGCAGGGACACGGATCACGAACCACGAGAACCTCTTCCTAGGACAGATACCAATAACTGTTATATTGGGGTTTGTAGATAATGAGGGCTTCAGCGGTTCTTATACAAAAAACCCGTTGGACTTTCACCACTACCACGTCAACCACGCGGCATCATATCTGGATGGTCAGCAGATACCCGCGAGGCCTTATAATCCTAATTTTAATGCTGATTTAGCCATCAGAGAATATATGGCGCTTGCCCATATATCGGGCAAGCAAAAGGCTGATTGTGCCATGGCGATAGATCGTGAAGAATTTATGGCTGGCTTCACGCTATTTGCTTTTGATTTATCGCCTGATCAAGAGCCTGGAGGCCATTTCTCGCTCATTAAAACAGGTAATCTGCGTGCTGAAGTCCGCTTTGCGATAGCGACACCCCACACGATAAATATGATTGTCTTTGCAGTCAACCACACCATTCTGGAAATTAATAACAGGCGAGAGATCTTGTACGATTTTAATTAAGCAACGATGGACAGTCTGCAGCTTACAGTTGTAGCGCGGTCCGATAATTATACAGACCGCATATTCGCCGGTGTGTTTCCGTGTGATTTGCTTCCGGAAGAAAGAGTGACTCAGAGACCCGCGGCATATATTGTGAATACAGACCCGGCGAATCAAGCTGGTCGCCACTGGATATTAATCGTACTCTGCGACGATAAGACGGGCATATTTTTTGACAGTTACGGCTTCCGTGCGGATAATATTATCTTTCCACGCGCTTTTGTGACATTCCTGAACAAGAATTGTTATTCTTATTGTTATCAGAGCGCACAAATTCAAGATTTGTATAGCCGTGTATGCGGTCATTATTGCATATATGTATTATACCATTTAGCGCGAGGCTTTCCATTTAAGAAGGTTTTACAGCACTTCACGTCTGACTTGCAGAATAATGATCGAACCGTATCAGGTTTTGTGACATCAAGATTTTCAGACGCAGTCCTTTGTTCATCGTGTCGTTATCAGATTCCGCAAAGATGCATTTGTCAGCATTATGCTGTTAGTTAACTTAAAGTGTGTTTCCTTTTTTCTGTTTGTGTAAAGTGAGTGCGGTTAGCTTAAAATGTATTCTTTATTTCCAATTAGTTCTGACAATAAAACATTTTAATGAACATAACACGCTGTATGTAGTCGTGCAGATCCTAGGATATAATTTTATACCATAACACCTCCAAGCAGCTGACCCGCAGATAACACCGCTGGACCACAGATAACATCTACAGGCACAAATGTGTTATAAAACAAAGTTCTGCTTCACAAAGATCAGCAAACAGCATGAATTTGTACAAAAATATGACCCTCAGAAAACACAGATGACCCTCAGATAACACCTACATGCACAAAGATCACCAAAACAGCATTGCTTTGTACAAAAAAATATGACCCTCAGATAACACAGCTGACCCCAATTTAGTTAATGCGTAGTAGAGGTACAAATAACTTCTCAGATGCCATCTTCAGGACACAAAAAAAGAGAAAGCAAATATCAAACATTCTGCGTTATAAAAACCAATGCCTGGGCACATGACCCGCAATAACCTTCAGGTACAATACATGTACAAACAGAAAAGCTGCCTCTTCTGCTTGTGAAAATAAACATTTATTGGGTACCAGCAATTGACCTAGGTGTTATAAACCTCTGAACCGCAGCAGATTCTCTGTTTGTGAAAATAAACATTTAGTTAATGTTCACCATTTAGTACTAGTGTTCAGTAGAGACACATATAAACAGCTTTAAGTTCTGGACTATATGAATACACTGTGAATAAAACAAAGCTTACAGAATCAAACTCGGGGCTACGTATAAAATCTAATATAAAACAAATGAGAAAGGTGTTATAAACCACGTGTAAAATAAATACACGACTAGGCTATAATTATAAACATGTGTTATTCCACAAAATACGGGAATAATATCAAAATGCAACAAATTAAACTATATTAAACTATATCAAAAGGGGAAATCAAACAAGGAGGGACAGCTGGATACCAGCCGTCAGACAAGGGGAGGGGAGGGGTTACACACTTTGATACACTTTGATAGGGGGCGGGGCACCTGTCAGATTGAGTTTGACGAATAATCTGAATTATACACTACTAATGGCAGTAGTTTTTGCTGAGGCTTTACGAACTGGATAAGCCTCTAGCCACCCTGAGAACATGTCCACACACACAAGCACATATTCGTATCCATTGTACCTAGGAAGTTGGATGTAGTCGATCTGGAGTCTTTGAAAGGGATACAGTGGTCTTACATGATGCTTGGTTGGGGTTTTAATGGCCTGACCTGGATTGTGTGCCAGGCATATAGCGCATGCAGCACACATGTTCCGAGCAAAATTACCAAAGCCTGGAGCCAACCACCTTTCTTTTACCTTGAGCGTCATACCATTTGCCGACACATGCGTGGGTAGGTGGAGGTCACTTGCCACTGCGGGGTACCAGGCTCTGGGTAAACACAACAAAGTTCCTTTTTTCCATAATCCTTGCTGATCTTCTGCCCCTTTTTTCTGCCACTGCCCTCGTTCTTCGTCGTCTACCTGTTTCTGAGCTTCCTTCAATCTTTCCTCATCATCTTCAGAGCTATCTAGTGTGTGGGCATGATGTAAGGGTTTACGTGCTGCCTGTTTTGCTGCCTTATCGGCTTTATCGTTACCCCTGGCTTCCTCGGTGTCGAGTCTCACATGTGCAGCTACCTTTATCACCGCTATTTCTTTAGTTTCTTGTGCTGCCTCCAGAATCTGTCTAATGAGGGAGGCATGTTTAACAGGTTGGCCTGAAGCAGTCATATAACCTCTGGCTCTCCATATTACGCCAAAATCGAAAATAATGCCATGTGCATATCTAGAATCAGTGTATATGTTTGCTGTCTGATCTTTGGCTATTTTTAGAGCTTCAACTAATGCCGTAAGTTCTGCTTCTTGTGCAGACTGATTAGCAGGGAGAGGTTCTGCTTTCAGCACTTCATGCTGAGTTACTACCGCATAACCTGTATGAAATTGTCCATTCATATCTGCATATCTACTGCCATCTATGAAAAGTTCAAATGTAGCATTACAGAGTGGCTTGTCACATACATTACATAAGCCCTGAGTCTCTTGTTCCATTAATTGTACACAATCATGCATTGACTTTGATGGGTCAAAGGAGTTGGAGAGTGCAGTTGCAGTTTCCTCAGGTATGGTACCCCCCTCAGACTCTAAAGGGAGCAAAGACGCGAAATTAAGAGTCTGAATCCTGGCAAAGGAAATGTTGGGCGGCAGTAGTAGGGATTGGGAACATTGGAGACGGAGGTGTCTGGCCATTGAAATATGTTTAGGTTGGACCTGGTTAAGAATGCCATGTACATCATGAGTGGTCTGAACTAGAAGTGGGTGATCAAGAACAATCTCAGAAGCTTTATCTAATAACAGTGAAATTGCGGCTACTACTCTTACACAAGAAGGTGCGGCTCTAGCTACAGGGTCCAGATGAGCTGATATGTATGCCACAGGTCTCTGTTTGTTTCCATGTTTTTGTGTGAGCACCCCTGTAGCATGTGAGGATATCTCAGCTGCCATCAATTGAAAAGGTTTAGTGTAGTCTGGGAGTCCCAAAGCCGGAGCTGATACCAGTGCTGTTTTCAAAGAGGAAAATGACTGTTTAGCCTCTTCACTGAGTGAATATGGTGTGTTGGCAATACAGTCATATAAAGGCTGCATGAGTTGACTTGCATGTATGATCCACTGTCTACAGTGTGAAACAATACCTAGGAAAGCACGCAGCTGTTTGTGATTCCTGGGTTCAAGCATGTTACGTATGGCTTCCGTACGTTGAGGTGTGAGGTGTCTGATGCCCTGTGATATGCAGTGACCTAAAAACACGACTGTTTGTTGACAAGCCTGGAGTTTCTGTCTATTTACTTTACAGCCTTCTTGCGCTAGGAAAATTAAGAAATTAACAGTTGAGGTAACTGCCGTCTGTTCATCAGGGCAACAAATAAGTAAGTCATCTACATACTGTAGAATGACTACTCCTGGTTCTGGGATGAAATTTTTTAGCACGGTCTGCATTGCTTCAGAGTACAAAGTTGGTGAGTGTACCATACCTTGTGGCAATCTTGTCCATGCTAATTGTTTACCCTTGAATGTAAAGGCAAACAAATGCCAACAGTTCTTATGTAGTGGCACAGAAAAAAATGCGTTTGATAAGTCAATTACCGTAAAATATGCAGCAGTGCTGGGAATTTGAGACAGTAAGGTATGAGGATTCGGTACCACAGGGGTGACCGGTGCCAAAACCTTATTGATTTCCCGTAAGTCGTGCACCATGCGATATTTCACCATAGTTTCTTTGGAGGACACTTTCTTTTTAACAGGATATAAGGGTGTATTGGCAGGTGACCTGATTTCTACCAAAACACCTTGTAACACATAATCCTGAATTTGTTGAGAAATCGCCTGTTCTTGCTGGGCGCTGATGGGGTATTGCCTAAGCTGAGGTAATATGGTTCCCGGGGCAGTTTCTAACAGTATAGGAGCTACTGATAAAAATCCTACATCAGTGTCTCCTTTTGCCCATAGGCTGTCAGGAACCCGAGACAAGTCAATTTTTGCTTGTTGAGTGTAAATTTCGGGAAAATCCTCCATTGCCTGTATTCTAACATATGGTTCCAGAGTTTCTGCATCTTCAGGGATGGTCAGCATAACTGTGCCATCTTCTCTAAAATGGATGTTTGCATGCATTTTACTTAAGACATCAGTACCCAACAAGCAGGTAGGTGCACCTTTAGCAAATAAAAATTTGGATACAAAAGTTTTAGGGCCAAAGCTCACATTTAAAGGTTTTGTAAAGGGCAACGCCTGAATTTTACCATCATACCCTTCTGCATATGTAACCTTTGAGGATATATTGTCAGGATATGGTAAAATGTCCTGATTTAAAATGGAGGATGTTGCTCCCGTATCTATCAGAAAAGGTACATTTTTACCCTCAACTTCAACTTGTATTATTGGTCTTCTAGAAGGAAGAGAGACCTGCATAACTTTCAGTCATTCTGAGCTGTCTGTTTGATCAGGCACTGGGTTATTTATCCTATTTTTGGGTACAAAGGTTCCTGAATCTATATCTGCTTTTCTCTTCCTACATTCCCTTTGGAAATGTCCTGGCTTCTTACAGTAATGACAAGTAAACTTTTGATTAGCAGAGCCAGTATTAGCCTGTGCAATTCTTACTGGCTTAGAATTTTCTCTTAAGTCCATTTCTATCCCTACAGCTTTCTGTCTAGCCAGGTGTGGGTCTTCCAAGGTTCTCCAATCAGGGGTTGCGGCCTTAAGCTTTTCCTTCACTTTTGGAGACAATCCATCTATAAAGGTTTTTGTAACTAACCTCATCATTCCTGGAGCGGTTAGATCCATGCCTTCATCTCTGAAATTATTTTCTACACTTAGATAATATTCGTCTACTGATTGTCCAGATTTCTGAGCCACCACTCCCGTTGTTCCTCTCTGCCTCTGTCTCTCCCTCATGAAAACCATTAAGTGATCTACAAATTGTGCACCTGATTCTATCGTTTGTAAGGCACCATCTCCTGCTTGGGGCCTATGTACCTGTAGATTTGCTAATAGCTCCTGTAAGAGTCCAGGAGTCATTTTCATTCTACATAATTCTTCTCCATCTGCCCAAACTCCAGCGTGAGTCTGCATAATTTGCTGTATATATTGTGCAAATCTAACTGGACACTGGGTGGGATCTGGTGCGTTGTGCAAGAGAGACATGCCTTCAGCGGGGGACCAAGGGAAATATTGTCGAGTTTGGTGATATCAAGTTCCCATTACTCCGTCAGCACCAGGTTCCCTAAAGGGTCTTGGTACTACCCTAACAGGGGCAAGTATAGCGCCATGTCTAGGTGTACCACAGGCTAGGCAATCATTTCTCCAGTCTGGATTTTGTTGTCCACAGTGCGGACATACCCATCCTCCTGGTCCGGCTAAACTTTGAGGTGGTGTTTGGAGAAAAGATGGGGCATGTGGGTTAAGGTATGGGGGTGGGGTATTTTTAGATTCCACATTTTGTTTTTCTCCACAGCCTGTGGGTCTAATACACCACTTTTTACTCTGTTGATTATATGTCCATCCCTCATTTTCTGCTACCCTAGAGACATCAATCAATGCTTGGATCTGATCTATCCATTTCTTGTCTCTGATTATGCCTTTTTTCCTTTCCTGAATTCCTTCCCATAGTTTTCTACTAAAAGCTTCTGCCCTAGTAACTCCAAACTTACTAAAAATCTTTTTCAGCCCCTTAGTGGCATCTTCACCACTTCTCTCCTTTATGATAGTATAGATATCTAATTCTTCTGGTTCCGACTTTGTTTGCTTATTCCCCATTTTCTTATCCTGAGCTTTCTTGCCCTAGGTGGCGTTTGGGTATGAGAATACCTCGTTACCTTCTTCCTAAGGAGCTAGGATGTCTTTTTCTTGCCCTAGGTGGCGTTTGGGTATGAGAATACCTCGTTACCTTCTTCCTAAGGAGCTAGGATGTTTAAACTGTGTTGATGTAAGAAAATCCTGATTCCTACACCTATAGCAAACAACACAAATGCAACCAGACAGAAAAAGAAAAAGAACATACAACGTATCTTGTCCCAGGCTAATTTATCTGTCCTGGGCTTATACTATCACATACAACGTATTCTTGTCCCAGGCTAATTTATCTGTCCTGGGCTCATACTATCATACACTTATCCGTCACCAGGTTTTTGTCAAAGACAGGATCAGAGATTGAACATAGGCGCGGAGGTCTCCCCGAAAGGACGCAACCACGTTGCCCAGTGGGACAGTCACTTCTTCTGTTTCAACCCCCTGGGCGGCTTATAGGGCTATTCCCAACTTCCACACACCTTCTATTCACATTCACTCTCATTCAATGCCGTACTCCGTGAGGTGATCAATTCCTAAATAGTTCAAGAACCCGAGCTATAGGTATCCTCCTCTACTAGAACTACCCGCTAAAGAACACGACACAGAAAATCTTACGGACAGTGCAGGGCAGATATAAGAGATCTAACAGTGTCTCTTACCTGGCCAGGTTTTTGTTCATCTGCCGTCCATTATCCCAGATTCTCTTTTCGTTAGTATTCTGCCGGTGTTCTTGAAGGAATACACAGACCTCGGGTCCCTGTTCGGGCGCCAGGAAATGTCGGGATCACACTCAGTCGGAGCAGCCTTTGGAAGTGGAGAATCACCAGAAATAATACACAAGACACATCTTGTATAGTGTATCACTGGGAAGTCTCTGAAGCACGCCTGCCTTCAATGTGCTATCCCTTCTTTATATAGTTGTTTCAGTAGGTTTAGTGGTTATACAAGTTTTGCATGTTTAAACAAAGAGACAAAACAGGAAAGAAAGAAAAGAAAACAGTTTCGTGGGCGGCAGTTTCACAACAAACAGTACAAAGGCAATTCCACAGACAAGAAAAACAGGATTTCATACTATAGCTAAAATGTCCTTGAATGGACAGGTCAATATTTATCACAAATTCTTTTTTTTTTTTTTTTTTTTTTGTTCATTGAGGTAATCATTTTTGTTCTGCTCTTCACACCAGGGTCTGAAGGAGAGGAAACTCTCCTTCAGGCCCTGGGATCCATATTTAAGTGTAAAATAAAGAATCAAAATAAAAATATTCATATACTTACCCTCGGACGCGCCCTGGTTCGCACCGGCAGCCTTCCTTCCTAAGAATGAGCGCCTGAAGGACCTTCGATGACATCGCGGCTTGTGATTGGTCACGTGAGCGGTCACATGGGCGTCACGCGACCAATCACAAGCCACGACGTCATCTAAGGTCCTTCAGGCGCTGATTCTTATGAAGGAAGGCTGCGGGTTAGAACCAGGGCGCGTCCGAGGGTGAGTATATACCTATTAGGAATATACTCACCCTCGGACGCGCCCTTGGACGCTTCCTTCCTAAGAATTAGTGCCTGAAGAACCTTAGATGAAGTCGCGGCTTGTGATTGGTCGCGTGACCGCCCATGTGACCGCTCACGCGACCAATCACAAGCCGCGACGTCATCGAAGGCCCTTCAAGGGCTCATTCTTAGGAAGGAAGGCTGCCGGTGAGAACCAGGGAGTGTCCGAGGGTGAATATATCAATATTTTTTTTTTTAATTCTTTACTTTACATATGAATTCCGATACCGATTCCCGATATCTTAAACATATTGGAACTTGGTATCGGAATTCCGATTCCAGATCAGAAGATCGCCGACCTCATGGCCGACCCCACACAGGGGTCGGGTCGGGTTTCATGAAACCCGACTTTGCCAAAAGTCGGCGACTTCTGAATCAGGCCGACCCGTTTCGCTCAACCCTACTTCCTGGTAGTGTCAGACAGGAAGATTTCTAAGTAGTCTGCTGGGCTGTGCAAAGAGTAGAGAAAGTAACCGAGAGTTATTCCAGGGAAGAAGAAAACATGTGTGATGTTGTTTGTTGTTAAAGTAATGTCCTTGAAGAGAAATGCCTACTATTTTCTGTGTATAGTTCATACCAAGTTATTCTTCAGTAAAAATATGTTTATTTATGAACTATGGTCTCCCTCACTGAACTCTGTAATGTTTGATCCTGCCTGGCTGAATACATCGGCACCATGTGGTCTGCAAGGGCATACCGCCACCACAGCTAAAGTCCACATACCCAGCCAAGACCCCCATTTTCATGTTGGTGCACCACGTTGCATGACAATGACAACCAATAAGGCTGCGATTACAGATCCATAGAGTATGAGACCCAGATCATGAGTTCAAGTTCCATATTTTTTTATCCAGTTTTCTACTATGATTAATTATTGCTAATGTGAGATCGCAGTCTCTTTTTTCTATATATTATATGATTTATTTTTATGTAATTTTATATAACTGTGCTATGAGTCCATGACTTCTGGTATATACACACGATGCAGTCAGAGTAGTATAATAGAAGAGCCTTATATGACCCATAAGATCCATTATCAGATCCATTATTAGATCCATTATCGGATCTGAACATGACAAGCTAATTAACTCTAAATGGTCTCAGTACATTACTGGATGTTTACCGACATTCAGTATAATTTATTGTACCCATAGAATACCTACATCACTAATCGCAGTATGGTTTACAGACTTAAAAGAACTAGTTTTATTAGCTCTTTTTATAAGTTTAAAATGTTCTGCTTATTATGTGGTAACCCTAACTAATGTAATACTGTCCTTTATCTACAAAAACACCACTTCTGTAATACTGCTGCTATGTACAAGAATATAACTACCATAACACTGCCCCCTATGTACAAGAATATAACTACTATAATACTGCCTTCTATGTACAAGAATATAACTACTATAATACTAATCCTATGTGCAAGAATATAACTATTATAATACTGCCCCTTATGTACAAGAATGTAACTACTATAATACTGCCTCCTATGTACAAGAATATAACTATTATAATACTGCTCCTGTGTACAAGAATATAAATACCATAATACTGCCCCTATGTACAAGAATATAACTACTATAATACTGCCTGCTATGTACAAGAATATAACTACTATAATACTAATCCTATGTACAAGAATATAACTATTATAATACTGCCCCCTATGTACAAGAATAGAACTACTGAAATACTCCCCCTATGTACAAGAACATAACTACTATAATACTGCCTTCTATGTATAATAGAACTGTTATAATACTGCTCCTTTGTACAAGAATAGAACTCTTAAACTATAATAATGCTTCTGTCATGGGTTTACCGTGACAGAGAGGTGCCAGAACATCACAGCGTCTGATTTCTTCAACACCTGCATGGATTAGAAGCACTTCACCTTCTTAAAGAGAATCAGAGGGATCTAGTGGCTGGATATCCTTAAGGACAAAAATGTCCAGGAAGGATGGGAAATCCTGAAAAATGAGATTCTCAAAGCACAATCGTTAACAATTCAAAAAAGAGGGAAGAATACAAAGCATTTAAGGAAACCAGGATGGATGAACACAGAACTTGTACACATGCTAAAGAGGAAGAAAGAAATGTTTATCAAATGGAAAGGGGGAGGCATATCTTAAAAATAATATAATGCTGTCTGCAGAACCTGCAGGGCACGAATCAGATTAACTAAAGCTGATAATGAATTAAGGCTTGCAAGAGAATTCAAAAGCAATAAAAAAGGATTTTTGGGATATGTCAAAAGTAAAAGAAGAGTCAGAGATGCTATAGGATTTTTACAGGATGAAAATGATGAAATGGTAAGAAAGGATGTTGAGTAGGCCGAACTTTTAAATTCCTATTTTGCATCTGTTTTCTCTTAGAAAGGAAATTTAACATCAACTGATCTTCACTGTTATGGCTGGCAATCAGGCAACACAGCGTGCAGTAATCAGCGCACATACAGAGATCTGGCAATAACCAAAAACAATAGGACGAGCTCTGAGACGTGGAATCTCTGTAAACTGCAGTACCTGATCTATCCTCACACAACTATAAGCAGCAGTGGATTGCGCCTATCACTACCTATGCAACTCGGCACTGCCTGAGGAGCTGACTAGCCTGAAGATAGAAATACAAGCCTGACTTACCTCAGAGAAATACCCCAAAGGAATAGGCAGCCCCCCACATATAATGACTGTTAGCAAGATGAAAAGACAAACGTAGGAATGAAATAGATTCAGCAAAGTGAGGCCCGATATTCTAGACAGAGCGAGGATAGCAAAGAGAACTATGCAGTCTACAAAAAACCCTAAAACGAAAACCACGCAAAGGGGCAAAAAGACCCACCGTGCCGAACTAACAGCACGGCGGTGCACCCCTTTGCTTCTCAGAGCTTCCAGCAAAAGTTAATAGCAAGCTGGACAGAAAAAACAGAAAACAAACTAGAAGCACTTATCTAGCAGAGCAGCAGGCCCAAGGAAAGATGCAGTAGCTCAGATCCAACACTGGAACATTGACAAGGAGCAAGGAAGACAGACTCAGGTGGAGCTAAATAGCAAGGCAGCCAACGAGCTCACCAAAACACCTGAGGGAGGAAGCCCAGAGACTGCAATACCACTTGTGACCACAGAAGTGAACTCAGCCACAGAATTCACAACAGTACCCCCCCCTTGAGGAGGGGTCACCGAACCCTCACCAGAACCCCCAGGCCGACCAGGATGAGCCACATGAAAGGCACGAACAAGATCTGGGGCATGGACATCAGAGGCAAAAACCCAGGAATTATCTTCCTGAGCATAACCCTTCCATTTGACCAGATACTGGAGTTTCCGTCTAGAGACACGAGAATCCAAAATCTTCTCCACAATATACTCCAATTCCCCCTCCACCAAAACAGGGGCAGGAGGCTCCACAGATGGAACCATAGGTGCCACGTATCTCCTCAACAACGACCTATGGAATACATTATGTATGGAAAAGGAGTCTGGGAGGATCAGACGAAAAGACACCGGATTGAGAATCTCAGAAATCCTATACGGACCAATAAAACGAGGTTTAAATTCAGGAGAGGAAACCTTCATAGGAATATGACGAGAAGATAACCAAACCAGATCCCCAACACGAAGTCGGGGTCCCACACGGCGTCTGCGATTAGCGAAAAGCTGAGCCTTCTCCTGGGACAAGGTCAAATTGTCCACTACCTGAGTCCAGATCTGCTGCAACCTGTCCACCACAGCAGCCACACCAGGACAGTCCGAAGACTCAACCTGTCCTGAAGAGAAACGAGGATGGAACCCAGAATTGCAGAAAAATGGAGAGACCAAGGTAGCCGAGCTGGCCCGATTATTAAGGGCGAACTCAGCCAACGGCAAAAATGACACCCAATCATCCTGGTCAGCGGAAACAAAACATCTCAGATATGTTTCCAAGGTCTGATTGGTTCGTTCGGTCTGGCCATTAGTCTGAGGATGGAAGGCCGAGGAGAAAGATAGGTCAATGCCCATCCTACCACTAAAGGCTCGCCAGAACCTCGAGACAAACTGGGAACCTCTGTCAGAAACAATATTCTCAGGAATGCCATGTAAACGAACCACATGCTGGAAGAACAAAGGCACCAAATCAGAGGAGGAAGGCAATTTAACCAAGGGCACCAGATGGACCATTTTAGAAAAGCGATCACAGACCACCCAAATGACCGACATTTTTTGAGAAACGGGAAGGTCAGAAATGAAATCCATCGAAATATGTGTCCAAGGCCTCTTCGGGACCGGCAAGGGCAAAAGCAACCCACTGGCACGTGAACAGCAGGGCTTAGCCCTAGCACAAATTCCACAGGACTGCACAAAAGCACGCACATCCCGTGACAGAGATGGCCACCAGAAGGATCTAGCAACCAACTCCCTGGTACCAAAGATTCCTGGATGACCGGCCAGCACCGAACAATGAAGTTCAGAGATAACTTTACTAGTCCACCTATCAGGGACGAACAGTTTCTCGGCCGGACAACGATCAGGTTTATTAGCCTGAAATTTCTGCAACACTCTCCGCAAATCAGGGGAGATGGCAGACACAATGACTCCTTCCTTGAGGATACTCGCCGGCTCAGATAACCCCGGAGAGTCGGGCACAAAACTCCTAGACAGAGCATCCGCCTTCACATTTTTAGAGCCCGGAAGGTATGAAATCACAAAAACAAAACGAGCAAAAAATAACGACCAACGGGCCTGTCTAGGATTCAAGCGCTTGGCAGACTCAAGATAAGTAAGGTTCTTATGATCAGTCAAAACCACCACGCGATGCTTAGCACCCTCAAGCCAATGACGCCACTCCTCGAATGCCCACTTCATGGCCAGCAACTCTCGGTTGCCCACATCATAATTACGCTCAGCAGCAGAAAATTTCCTGGAAAAGAAAGCACATGGTTTGAACACTGAGCAACCAGAACCTCTCTGTGACAAAACCGCCCCTGCACCAATCTCAGAAGCATCAACCTCGACCTGGAACGGAAGAGAAACATCAGGTTGACACAACACAGGGGCACAGCAAAAACGACGCTTCAACTCCTGAAAAGCTTCCACGGCAGCAGAAGACCAATTAACCAAATCAGCACCCTTCTTGGTCAAATCGGTCAATGGTCTGGCAATGCTAGAAAAATTACAGATGAAGCGACGATAAAAATTAGCAAAGCCCAGGAATTTCTGCAGACTTTTTAGAGATGTCGGCTGAGTCCAATCCTGGATGGCCTGAACCTTAACCGGATCCATCTCGATAGTAGAAGGGGAAAAGATGAACCCCAAAAATGAAACTTTCTGCACACCGAAGAGACACTTTGATCCCTTCACGAACAAGGAATTAGCACGCAGTACCTGGAAAACCATTCTGACTTGCTTCACATGAGACTCCCAATCATCTGAGAAGATCAAAATGTCATCCAAGTAAACAATCAAGAATTTATCCAGATACTCACGGAAAATGTCATGCATAAAAGACTGAAAAACAGATGGAGCATTGGCAAGTCCGAACGGCATCACCAGATACTCAAAATGACCCTCGGGCGTATTAAATGCCGTTTTCCATTCATCTCCCTGCCTGATTCTCACCAGATTATACGCACCACGAAGATCAATCTTAGTAAACCAACTAGCCCCCTTAATCCGAGCAAACAAGTCAGAAATCAATGGCAAGGGATACTGAAATTTAACAGTGATCTTATTAAGAAGGCGGTAATCAATACACGGTCTTAGCGAACCATCCTTCTTGGCTACAAAAAAGAACCCTGCTCCCAATGGTGACGACGATGGGCGAATATGTCCCTTCTCCAGGGACTCCTTCACATAACTGCGCATAGCGGTGTGTTCAGGTACGGACAAATTAAATAAACGACCCTTAGGGAATTTACTACCAGGAATCAAATCGATAGCACAATCACAATTCCTATGCGGAGGTAGGGCATCAGACTTGGACTCTTCAAATACATCCTGAAAGTCCGACAAGAACTCTGGGATGTCAGAAGGAATGGATGACGAAATAGACAAAAATGGAACATCACCATGTACTCCCTGACAACCCCAGCTGGTTACCGACATAGAGTTCCAATCCAATACTGGATTATGGGTTTGTAGCCATGGCAACCCCAACACGACCACATCATGCAAATTATGCAGTACCAGAAAGCGAATAACTTCCTGATGTGCAGGAGCAATGCACATGGTCAGCTGGGCCCAGTACTGAGGCTTATTCTTGGCCAAAGGTGTAGCATCAATTCCTCTCAACGGAATAGGACACCGCAAAGGCTCCAAGAAAAATCCACAACGTTTAGCATAATCCAAATCCATCAGATTCAGGGCAGCGCCTGAATCCACAAACGCCATGACAGAATACGATGACAAAGAGCATATCAAGGTAATGGACAAAAGGAATTTGGACTGTACAGTACCAATAACGGCAGAGCTATCGAACCGCCTAGTGCGTTTAGGACAATTAGAAATAGCATGAGTAGAATCACCACAATAGAAACACAGTCTGTTCAGACGTCTGTGTTCTTGCCGTTCTACTTTAGTCATAGTCCTGTCGCACTGCATAGGCTCAGATTTACTCTCAGACAATACCGCCAGATGGTGCACAGATTTACGCTCGCGCAAGCGACGACCGATCTGAATGGCCAAGGACATAGACTCATTCAAACCAGCAGGCATAGGAAATCCCACCATTACATCCTTAAGAGCTTCAGAGAGACCCTTTCTGAACAAAGCCGCTAGTGCAGATTCATTCCACAGAGTGAGTACTGACCACTTCCTAAATTTCTGACAATATACTTCTACATCATCCTGACCCTGGCATAAAGCCAGCAGATTTTTCTCAGCCTGATCCACTGAATTAGGCTCATCGTAAAGCAATCCCAGCGCCTGGAAAAATGCATCAACATTACTCAATGCAGAATCTCCTGGTGCAAGAGAAAACGCCCAGTCCTGTGGGTCGCCGCGCAAAAAAGAAATAATAATCAAAACCTGTTGAATAGGATTACCAGAAGAATGAGGTTTCAAGGCCAAAAATAGCTTACAATTATTTCTGAAGCTCAGGAACTTAGTTCTGTCACCAAAAAACAAATCAGGAATCGGAATTCTTGGTTCTAGCATCGATTTCTGATCAATAGTATCTTGAATCTTTTGTACATTTACAACGAGATTATCCATTGAGGAGCACAGAGCCTGAATATCCATGTCCACAGCTGTGTCCTGAAGCACTCTAATGTCTAGGGGAAAAAAAAGACTGAAGACAGAGCTAAGAAAAAAAAATGATGTCAGGATTTCTTTTTTCCCTCTATTGGGAATCATTGGTGTGGCTCCTTGTACTGTTGTGGCTGGCAATCAGGCAACACAGCGTGCAGTAATCAGCGCACATACAGAGATCTGGCAATAACCAAAAACAATAGGACGAGCTCTGAGACGTGGAATCTCTGTAGACTGCAGTACCTGATCTATCCTCACACAACTATAAGCAGCAGTGGATTGCGCCTATCACTACCTATGCAACTCGGCACTGCCTGAGGAGCTGACTAGCCTGAAGATAGAAATACAAGCCTGACTTACCTCAGAGAAATACCCCAAAGGAATAGGCAGCCCCCCACATATAATGACTGTTAGCAAGATGAAAAGACAAACGTAGGAATGAAATAGATTCAGCAAAGTGAGGCCCGATATTCTAGACAGAGCGAGGATAGCAAAGAGAACTATGCAGTCTACAAAAAACCCTAAAACGAAAACCACGCAAAGGGGCAAAAAGACCCACCGTGCCGAACTAACAGCACGGCGGTGCACCCCTTTGCTTCTCAGAGCTTCCAGCAAAAGTTAATAGCAAGCTGGACAGAAAAAACAGAAAACAAACTAGAAGCACTTATCTAGCAGAGCAGCAGGCCCAAGGAAAGATGCAGTAGCTCAGATCCAACACTGGAACATTGACAAGGAGCAAGGAAGACAGACTCAGGTGGAGCTAAATAGCAAGGCAGCCAACGAGCTCACCAAAACACCTGAGGGAGGAAGCCCAGAGACTGCAATACCACTTGTGACCACAGAAGTGAACTCAGCCACAGAATTCACAACACTTCACTGTCCTATTAAATGAATAGAAGAATCCAGGATATCTATAAACAGAAAGAAAGTGAGAAAACACTTAGCTAACATAAATGAATTCAAGTCTCCAGGTCCAGATGAATTACACCCCAGAGTACTGAAGGAGATAGCAGAAGAAAAATTGAACCACTCTCCATAATCTTTGAAAATTCTCAGAACATGAGAAGTCTCAGAAGACTGGAGAAGAGCAAATGTTGTTCCTATCTTCAAAAAGGGGAAGAAGGTGGACACAGGGAACTATAGGCCGGTGAGTCTGACTTCTATACCAGGAAAGATCTTTGAACAAATAAACAATATGTATGTAAGTACCTGGATAAGAATGAAGTGATTAACCAGAATCAGCATGGGTTTGTAGCTAATAATAAGTCATGTCAGACTAACTTAATTTCCTTCTATGACAGAATCTCTGACTGGGTGGATCATGGAAATGCTGTGGATATAGTATATCTTGACTTCAGCAAAGCATTTGACAAAGTATCTCACACCATCCTTATTGAAAAAATGAAAGTATGGAATGGACAAGGCAACTGTTAGGTGGATTCATGACTGGCTTAGTGATCGGACCCAAAGAGTGGTTGTAAATGGCTGCACATCCAGTTGGAAGAATGTCTCAAGTGGGGTACCATAGGGTTCTGTCCTGGGCCCTGTATTGTTAAACATCTTTATAAATGAATTAGATGATGGAATTGAGGGAACACTGATTAAATTTGCTGATGACACAAAGCTAGGAGGGATAGCTAATACTAGAGAAGAGAGAGAGGGGATTCAAATAGATATAAATAAACTAGAGCAGTGGGCAACAACTAACAGAATGGTTTTTAACAAGGAAAAATGCAAAGTACTACATCTGGGCAACAAAAATGAAAAAAAAAGCATATACAGAATGGGAGGAATAGGGCTAAGCACATTTGAAAAAGACTTGGGTATACTAATAGATCATAAACTGAGCATGAGTCAACAGTGTCATGCAGCAGCAAAAAAGGCAAATGCAATTCTCGGATGTATTAAAGGAAGCATACAATCTAGATCATGCAAAGTCATTATTGCCCTCTACTCCTCTTTGGTCAGACCTCATCTGGAATACTGTGTTCAGTTTTGGGCACCACATTTTAAAAAAGACATCAACAAATTGGAGTTAGTCCATAGAAGAGCGACCAGAATGGTGATCGGTCTGCAATGTCTTATGAGGAACGGTTACAGGATTTGGGAATGATTAGGTTGCAAAAAGAAGACTGAGAGGAGACTTAATAGCTGTCTACAAATATCTCAAGGGCTGTCACATTGTAGAAGGATCATCTTTATTCTCAATTGCACAAGGAAAGACTAGACGCAATGGGATGAAAATGAATGGGAGGAGACACAGATTAGATATTAGAAAAAACTTTTTGATAGTTAGGGTGATCAATGAGTGGAACAGGCTGCCATGAGAGGTGGTGAGTTCTCCTTCCATGGAAGTCTTCACACAGAGGCTGGACAGACATGTGTCTGGGATGATTTATTGAATCCTGCTTTGAGCAGGGGGTTGGACCAGATGACCTAGGAGGTCCCTTCCAACTCTACCATTCTATAATTCTATGATTTATTAAATGGTGTAAATTTCTTTTGGCAGTGCAGGGGTTAATCTGTTCTGTTGAGAGCTCCTGGAGCTAAGGCTCTCAGCTGTGCACCTTTAGCCACTCCCATCTCCTATATAAACTGGGTCATGGCTATCACTCATTGTCAGATTTAGCTTTTGCTACGTGACTGGAGGTTGTAGTTGGCCGTTATTGGAGAAAGGGGTTTGGAGGATTTATCTGTGACTGTTGCTAGGTTTTGAGTGTGTGACAATTATTGTAGTTAAGAATTTAACTACAATAATAATGCTCCTTATGTACAAGAATATAACTACTATAATACTGCTCCTATGTACAAGAATATAACTACTATAATACTGCCCCATATGTACAAGAGTATAAGTACTATAATACTGCTCCCCATGTACAAGAATATAACTACTATAATACTTCACCCCATGTATAAGAATATAACTACTATAATACTGCTCTGATGTACAAGAATATAACTACTATAATACTGGCCCGTATGTAAAAGAATATAAGTACTATAATACTGCTCCCAATGTACAAGAATATAACTACTATAATACTGCACCCCATGTATAAGAATATAAGTACTATAATACTGCTCCGATGTACAAGAATATAACTACTATAACATTGCTCCTGTGTACAAGAATATAACTACTATAATACTGCCCCTATGTACAAGAATATAACTACTATAATACTGCAACTATGTACAAGAATATAACTACTATAATACTGCTCCAATGTACAATAATATAACTACTATAATTCTGCTTCTATGTGTAAGAGTATAAGTAGTGATGGGAAAAAATAAAGTATTTATATATTTTCCGAAGGGAAAAATGCTGAATCTATGTCTAGACTTTCTACCATTATCCACTGTAGAAATGTGCCCTGATAATTGATGACATCTGGTATGATTAGGCACATTTACACTGACTACCTGTCATTAGCTGCTGACTGAGGAGACAAATGATGGTTGATTACTAGCAATTGATGATGATGACAACAACTGAGGTGTTACTGCAGGTCAGACTGACTGCCATATTGTGGTTAGCTGTATCATCTTTTTTTATAATACGCCTCAATCAGTAAAAGATCTGGATTACAGATTCTTATTTTATAGTGATCTTGTGTTACTTTACATCTTATCCTCCATTCACATCCAGAGCTGCATAATTTATCTCATATCTAATACTCCATCCACACCAAAAGCTGCTCAGTCTTGTTATTTGTTGTATTTAATCCAAAAATAGTATTTTGACATTTCCGTAGGTTTTCAGCATCCAAAGAGTATAAGCCGGCATTATTGGATTTTATGGATTGTCAAATTGTGATAGAAAATTCCAAAATTCCATCATTATAATGCAACTCTCTTCTGGATCAGACTTTCTGCATCATAAAATGCCTGATTGGATTGTAGGAATGTCATTGTTTTTAGTACAGGAAAGAAATATATCTTGGTACCGTGTTAGCCAGTAGATAGAAAAATATTTAGAATTGAGAGTCCTCAGTGGTTGATACCTTTTAATGGCTAACTGAAAAGATGGTAATAAATTGCAAGCTTTCGAGACTACATATGTCTCTTCATCAGGCAAAGACTAAAACAAATTCTGAAGAATCACATATTTATGCACAACATAGTATAGAAAAAAACAAAACACCATGGATAAGCCAGGTGACATGAAGCAGAATTACCATGGGTGATAAACAGTTACGTCCATAAATATTGGGCCAATTCTTCGATAAGGATTGTTTTATTGTCCTGTGATTAGGGACTCTGTTGTGATGACCCCTCATAGTCTGAGGGGCAAGTTCCTTGGTTGATGTAAAAAGACATAAGGGGAAATTCAAATCCCAGAGAGAAAGGAGAATCTGGGAATATAAACTGATGACGACCTTAGGCTTTGACACTCTAAATGCAGGAATGAATGTGCCACACGGATTTATGTCTTTTTACATCAACTAAGAAACTTGCCCCTCAGACCATGAAGGGTCATCACAACAGAGTCCCTAATCACAGGACAATAAAACAATCCTTATCTAAGAATTGGCCCAATATTTATGGACGTAACTGTTTATCACCCATGGTAATTCTGCTTCATGTCACCTGTCTTATCCATGGTGGTTTTTTTTTTCTGCGCTATGTTGTGCATAAATATGTGATTCGTCAGAATTTGTTTTAGTCTTTGCCTGATGAAGAGACGTATGTAGCCTCGAAAGCTTGCAATTTATTACCATCTTTTCAGTTAGCCATTAAAAGGTATCAACCACTGAGGACTCTCAATTCTAAATAATTGTTTTTAGTATCAGATTTATGGACACTTTGAGGGTTTTATTTTTTACTTAAATGCATTGGGCTAAAAATAATTTTTGCAACATTTCACTAAAAATTTGGCAACATTTGCGTTATATAGCCTTTGTCTAAGGACTCGCAAACATTAATCCCTTCATGACCCAGCCTATTTTGACCTTAATGACCTGGCCGTTTTTTGCAATTCTGACCAGTGTCCCTTTATGAGGTAATAACTCAGGAACGCTTCAACAGATCCTAGCGGTTCTGAGATTGTTTTTTCGTGACATATTGGGCTTCATGTTAGGCTACTTTCACAATGGCGTTTTTTGCCAGACGTCGCAATGCGTCGTTTATGGCAAAAAACGCATCCTGCAAAATTGTTTGCAGGATGCGTTTTTGCCCCATAGATTAACATTAGCGACGTAATGCGACGCTTTGCCACACGTCGCAACCGTCGTGCGACGGTTGCGCCGTGTTGTGGCGGACCGCCGGGAGCAAAAAACGTTAAATGTAACGTTTTTTGCTCCTGATGGACCGCTTTTTCCGACCGTGCATCTGCGGCCGGAACTCCGCCCCCACCTCCCCGCACCTCACAATGGGGCAGCGGATGCACCGGAGAAATGCATCCGCTGCCTCCGTTGTGCTGTGCGTCAAACGCTAGCGTCGGAATCTCTGCCCGACGCATTGCGACTGGGAGATTCCGACGCTAGTGTGAAAGTAGCCTTAGTGGTAAATTTAGGTCAATAAATTCTGCGTTTATTTGTGATAAAAACGGAAATTTGGCAAAAATTTTGAAAATTTCGCAAAATTTCACATTTTGAATTTTTATTCTGTTAAACCAGAGAGGTATGTGACACAAAATAGTTAATAAATAATATTTCCCACATGTCTACTTTACATCAGCACAATTTTGGAAACAAAATTTTTTTTTGCTAGGAAGTTATAAGGGTTAAAATTTGACCAGCGATTTCTCATTTTTACAACGAAATTTACAAAACCATTTTTTTTAGGGACCACCTCACATTTGAAGTCAGTTTGAGGGGTCTATATGGCTGAAAATACCCAAAAGTGACACCATTCTAAAAACTGCACCCCTCAAGGTGCACAAAACCACATTCAAGAAGTTTATTAACCCTTCAGGTGCTTCACAGCAGCAGAAGCAACATGGAAGGAAAAAATGAACATTTAACTTTTTAGTCACAAAAATGATCTTTCAGCAACAATTTTTTTATTTTCCCAATGGTAAAAGGAGAAACTGAACCACGAATGTTGTTGTCCAATTTGTCCTGAGTACGCTGATACCTTACATGTAGGGGTAAACCACTATTTGGGCGCACGGCAGGTCTTGGAAGGGAAGGAGCGCCATTTGACTTTTTGAATGAAAAATTGGCTCCACTCTTTAGCGGACACCATGTTGCGTTTGGAGAGCCCCTGTGTGCCTAAACATTGGAGCTCCCCCACAAGTGACCCCATTTTGGAAACTGGACCCCCCAAGGAACTTATCTAGATGCCTAGTGAGCACTTTAAACCCCCAGGTGCTTCACAAATTGATCTGTAAAAATGAAAAAGTACTTTTTTTTCACAAAAAAATTTATTTTCGCCTCAATTTTTCATTTTCACATGGGCAATAGGATAAAATGGATCCTAAAATTTGTTGGCCAATTTCTCCTGAGTATACTGATACCTCACATGTGGGGGTAAACCACTGTTTAGGCACACGGCAGGGCTCGAAAGGGAAGGCGCGCCATTTGACTTTTTGAATGGAAAATTAGCTCCAATTGTTAGCGGACACCATGTCGCGTTTGGAGAGCCCCTGTGTGCCTAAACATTGGAGCTCCCCCACAAGTGACCCCATTTTGGAAACTAGACCCCCCAAAGAACTTATCTAGAAGCATATTGAGCACTTTAAACGCCCAGGTGCTTCACAGAAGTTTATAACGCAGAGCCATGAAAATAAAAAATAATTTTTCTTTCCTCAAAAATTATTTTTTATCCTGGAGTTTCCTATTTTGCCAAGGGTAATAGGAGAAATTGGACCCCAAATGTTGTTGCCCAGTTTGTCCTGAGTACGCTGATACCCCATATGTGGGGGTAAACCACTGTTTGGGCGCACGGTAGGGCTCGGAAGGGAAGGCACGCCATTTGGCTTTTTAAATGGAAAATTAGCTCCAATCATTAGCGGACACCATGTCGCGTTTGGAGAGCCCCTGTGTGCCTAAACATTGCAGATCCCCCACAAATGACCCCATTTTGGAAACTAGACCCCCAAAGGAACTAATCTAGATATGTGGTGAGCACTTTGAACCCCCAAGTGCTTCACAGAAGTTTATAATGCAGAGCCATGAAAAAAAAAAATTTCTTTTCTCAAAAAAGATTTTTTAGCCCGCAATTTTTTATTTTCCCAAGAGTACCAGGAGAAATTTGACCCCAAAAGTTGTTGTCCAGTTTCTCCTGAGTACGGTGATACCCCATATGTGGGGGTAAACCACTGTTTGGGCACATGCCGGGGCTCGTAAGTGAAGTAGTGACGTTTTGAAATGCAGACTTTGATGGAATGCTCTGCGGGCGTCACGTTGCGTTTGCAGAGCCCCTGATGTGGCTAAACAGTAGAAACCCCCCACAAGTGACACCATTTTGGAAACTAGACCCCAAAATGGACTTATCGAGATATGTGGTGAGCACTTTGAACCCCCAAGTGCTTCACAGAAGTTTATAACGCAGAACCGTGAAAATAATAAATACGTTTTCTTTCCTCAAAAATAATTTTTTAGCCCAGAATTTTTTATTTTCCCAAGGGTTACAGGAGAAATTGGACCCCAAAAGTTGTTGTCCAGTTTCTCCTAAGTACGCCGATACCCCATGTGTGGGGGTAAACCACTGTTTGGGCACACGTCGGGGCTCAGAAGGGAAGTAGTGACTTTTGAAATGCAGACTTTGATGGAATGCTCTGTGGGCATCATGTTGCGTTTGCAGAGACCCTGATGTGGCTAAACAGTAGAAACCCCCCACAAGTGACCCCATTTTAGAAACTAGACCCCGAAAGGAACTTATCTAGATGTGTGGTGAGCACTTTGAACTCCCAAGTGCTTCACAGACGTTTACAACTCAGAGCTGTGAAAATAAAAAATCATTTTTCTTTCCTCAAAAATGATGTTTTAGCAAGCAATTTTTTATTTTCACAAGGGTTACAGGAGAAATTGGACCCCAATAATTGTTGCGCAGTTTGTCCTGAGTATTCTGGTACCCCATATGTGGGGGTAAACCACTGTTTGGGCACACGTCGGGGCTCGGAAGTGAGGGAGCACCATTTTTACTTTTTGAATACAAGATTGGCTGGAATCAATGGTGGCGCCATGTTGCGTTTGGACACCCCTGATGTGCCTAAACAGTGGAAACCCCTCAATTCTACCTATAAACACTAACCCCAACACACCCCTAATCTTAATCTCAACTCTAGCCATAACCCTAATCACAACCCTAACCCCAACACACCCCTAACCACAACCCTAACCACAACCCTAACCCCAACCCTAATTCCAACCCTAACCCTAAGGCTATGTGCCTACATTGCGGATTCGTGTGAGATTTTTCAGCACCATTTTTGAATGCGTTTTACCTGCGGATTTACCGCGGATTTCTAGTGTTTTTTGTGCTGATTTCAACTGCGGATTCCTATTGAGGAACAGGTGTAAAACGCTGCGGAATCCGCACAAAGAATTGACTTGCTGCGAAAAATACAATGCAGCGTTTCCGCACAGTATTTTCCACACCATGGGCACAGCGGATTTGGTTTTCCATAGGTTTACTTGGTACTGTAAACCTGATGGAACACTGCTGCGAATCCGCAGCGGCCAATCCGCTGCGGATCCGCAGCCAAATCCGCACAGTGTGCACATAGCCTAATTCTAAAGGTATGTGCACACACTGCGGAAAACGCTGCGGATCCGCAGCAGTTTCCCATGAGTTTACAGTTCAATGTAAACCAATGGGAAACAAAAATCGCTGTACACATGCAGCGGAAAAACTGCACGGAAACGCAGGGGTTTACATTCCGCAGCATGTCACTTCTTTCTGCGGATTCCACAGCGGTTTTACAACTGCTCCAATAGTAAACTGCAGTTGTAAAACCGCAGCGAAATGCGCAGAAAAAACGCGGTAAATCCGTGATAAATCCGCAGCGGTTTAGCACTGCGGATTTATCAAATCCGCTGCGGAAAAATCCGCAAAGGACCAGAATACGTGTGCACATACCGAAACCCTAACCCTAACCCTAGTTCTTACCCCAACCTTAGTGGAAGAAAAAAAAAATTCTTTATTTTATTATTGTCCCTACCTATGGGGGTGACAAAGGGGGTGGGGTCATTTAGTATTTTTTTATTTTGATCACTGTGATAGGTTTTCACAGTGATCAAAATGCACTTGAAACGAATCTGTCGGCTGGCAGATTCGGCGGGCGCACTACGCATGCGCCCGCCATTTTGGAAGATGGCGGCGCCCATGGAGAAGACGGACGGACCCCGAGAGGCTCGGTAAGTATGAAGGGGTGGGGGGGAGCATGGTGGGGTGGATCGGAGCACGGGGGGGTAGATAGGAGCGCGGGGGGTGGATCGGAGCACGGGGGGTGGATTGGAGCACGGGGGGGTGGATTGGAGCACCGGGGGGTGGATCGGAGTGCAGGGGGGGGTGGATTGGAGCACGGGGGTGGGACTGGAGGATGGGGGGATGGATCGGAGCGCAGGGGGGTGGATCGGAGCACGGGGGGGGGGTGGATCGGAGCACGGGGGGGGGATCGGAGCACGGGGGTGGATTGGAGCACGGGGGGGCGGTGGATTGGAGCACCGGGGGGTGGATCGGAGTGCAGGGGGGGTGGATTGGAGCACGGGGTGGGACTGGAGGATGGGGGGATGGATCGGAGCGCGGGGGGGTGGATCGGAGCACGGGGGGGTGGATCGGAGCACGGGGGTGGATTGGAGCACGGGGGGGCGGTGGATTGGAGCACCGGGGGGGGTGGATCGGAGTGCAGGGGGGGTGGATTGGAGCACGGGGGTGGGATTGGAGCACGGGGGGAGTGGACAAGAGCACGGGGGGAGCGGACAGGAGGATGGAGGGGAGCGGAACTCTGTGTACAGGACAGATCAGTGGCTTGGGGGGGCGATTGGTGGGGTGGGGTGGGGGCACATCAGTGTTTCCAGCCATGGCCGATGATATTGCAGCATCGGCCATGGCTGGATTGTAATATTTCACCAGTTTAATAGGTGAAATATTACAAATCGCTCTGATTGGCAGTTTCACTTTCAACAGCCAATCAGAGCGATCGTAGCCACCCCCCCTGGGCTGTACTACCACTCCCCCTGTCCCTGCAGATCAGGTGAAATTGGAGTTAACCCTTTCACCGGATCTGCAGGGACGCGATCTTTCCATGACGCCACATAGGCGTCATGGGTCGGATTGGCACCGACTTTCATGACGCCTACGTGGCGTCATGGGTCGGGAAGGGGTTAATGATTTTTTTTTTTACCAGCTTCATCAGCTGGTTGGAAATCCTCAATTGCGCAGCTGCTCCATCTTCTGATAGCGGCCACGGCCAAGTACTGCTCATCATTTGAATCGGAGGCGATGAGCAGTACTTAGCCGCCACTATGACAAGATGGAGCATATCCTCAATTGAGCATTTCCGACAAGCGTCTACCACCGAGAACAGCTGATCGGCGGGGGTGATGGGTGTAGGACCCTGACCGATCAGACATCAGAATATTTTTCCAGTTTTTCAGTACATGATATGATAAAACCAATGGTGTAGTTCCAAAAGTACAACTTGTCCCACAAAAACAAGCCCTCACATGGCCATTTTGACTGAAAAATAAAATAGTTATGGCTCTGGGAAGAAGGGGAGTGAAAAACGATATTGGAAAATGGCTGGGGGTTAAGAGGTTAATACAGAGGCGTGGTTAGGGTTTTGGTACGGGGGGGGGGGGCAAACTTCTGAGTGGGCCCCTAACCAGGTAACCTTGATCACTACTGGGTGACGCACCCTAATAGTGGAGGACGACCTGAGCAGATGACCGCACTGTTATTGAAAATAATCTCTACACAAAGACCAATATTGATATTACCGCCACATGGTCAGTGGTAAATGCCAGTCCTACAGAACATATAAGAGATCACAGCACAGTTACATATGGTGACTTATAGAGGACGCTCTTTCTGATGGATTCGTTCATTTTTCCCATCTTTTCCATATGGCCCAGACCAACATGACAACTTCTCCAGCCAGGACTAAGCTGCAGAGATTACAACAAAGACACGTCTCATATTTTCAGCACTTTCCTCAATGGGATTATTCCCAACCTGCACAAACTCCTTATCCTTCTGATACCCCAATACTGAGCTGCTGCTTCCATATGTGTCCCTATTACTGCACCTGCTGTGTGGTTCTCTGTGCCCTCTAAATTCTACAGCAACCTTCGTTAATATAGTTCTGCTGGGTGCAAGTGCCATTGAAAACAGTGTAAGCATCTTGCCCCCTAGAAAACTGGAATGCCCTTTGTGTGCCCCTTTGACACCTGTTGTGAATTCTGTGGTCAGGCTCCCTCCTGTGGTCATGAGTGGTACTTCGGCTGGTTCTGTCCATGAGCTTCCTTTGGTGGATGTGAGTGGGGCTGCGGCTTCTGAGTTTCCTTCCTCAGGTGACGAGGTTAAGTCGTTAGGTGCTGCTCTATTTAACTCCACCTAGTTCTTTGTTCCTGGCCTCCAGTCAATGTTCCAGTATTGGTCTTGCTCTCTCCTGGATCGTTCTTGTGGCCTGTCTGCCCTGCATAAGCTAAGTTCTGCTTGTGTTACTTTTGTTTGCTACTTTTTCTGTCCAGCTTGCTATATTGGTTTGTTTTGCTTGCTGGAAGCTCTGGGACACAGAGGGAGCACCTCCGTACCATTAGTCGGTGCGGAGGGTCTTTTTGCGCCCTCTGCGTGGTTGTTTGTAGGTTTTTGTGCTGACCGCAAAGCTATCTTTCCTATCCTCGGTCTATTCAGTAAGTCGGGCCTCACTTTGCTAAAATCTATTTCATCTCTGTGTTTGTATTTTCATCTTTACTCACAGTCATTATATGTGGGGGCTGCCTTTTCCTTTGGGGAATTTCTCTGAGGCAAGGTAGGCTTATTTTTCTATCTTAGGGCTAGCTAGTTTCTCAGGCTGTGCCCGAGGCGCCTAGGTCTGGTCAGGAGCGCTCCACGGCTACCTCTAGTGTGGTGTGATAGGATTAGGGATTGCGGTCAGCAGAGTTCCCACGTCTCAGCGCTCATCCTATGTTATTAGTAACTATCAGGTCATTTTCAGTGCTCTTAACCACCAGGTCCATTGTGGTTCTAAATCACCTGTTCATAACAGTACTGGAGGCCCAAAGTACTAATGCTTCTCAATAGAGGGAAAAGAGAAGTTCTGAGACCATTTTTTTTTCTCTGCACTGTGTTTTGTCTTTCTTTTCCCCTAGACGTTTGGGTGGTTCAGCCAAAAAAAGAAGAAAACAGAATGGACTATGAAACAGGCCCGCACAACCATAGAAAGTAGAAAAATAACACAATGTTTATTGAACATCACAGCAAAACATAAAAACATTTAAAATGTACCAATAGTGTACAAAAACACCCCTATTCAAATGCCCTACAAATAAATATGAAGTCGACATGAAACATAATACAATGGGTCAGCATAATATATGTCACCTTATACAGATGAAATAATACCCCCTAGTTGAAAGGGAAACGCATCCATATATGCTTAGGGCATAAGAGGTCATAGGCGCAAAGAACCATAAGCCCCCTATTAGAAAAGCTAGAGTAGAGCAGAAAAAAAAAAAAACCTTGTAAAAAGGATGTCCGTATCATATCTACTAATTGGTTTGGAAGTAAAGTGCCCAGCAGATAACAAGGAAATACAGCCTATAGTTACAGAGGGGGGCAATATAATGCCCAGCATACTCATCTGAGGCGGGGAGAAAAAAGACAGGCTGAACCCAAAAATATATCGACTACACAAAGTCAAATAGAAGCCAGTGCCTAAATGTGAACGGCATAAGGCAGGGTAGGGTAGGGTAGGGTGTTGGCTGGTCATTCTGGAATCTTTGGATTCTCGTATTTCGAGACGGAAACTCCAGTACCTGGTTAAGTGGAAGGGTTATGGTCAGGAAGATAATTCCTGGGTCTTTGCCTCTGATGTTCATGCTGCCGATCTGGTTCGTGCCTTTCATTTGGCTCATCCTGGTTGGCCTGGGGGCTCTGGTGAGGGTTCGGTTTCCCCTCCTAAAGCGGGGGGGTGCTGTTGTGAATTTGTGGTCAGGCTCTCTCCTGTGGTCATGAATGGTACTTCGGCTGGTTCTGTCCATGAGCTTCCTTTGGTGGATGTGAGTGGGGCTGCGGCTTCTGAGTTTCCTTCCTCAGGTGACGAGGTTAAGTCGTTAGGTGCTGCTCTATTTAACTCCACCTAGTTCTTTGTTCCTGCCCTCCAGTCAATGTTCCAGTATTGGTCTTGCTCTCTCCTGGATCGTTCTTGTGGCCTGTCTGCCCTGCATAAGCTAAGTTCTGCTTGTGTTACTTTTGTTTGCTACTTTTTCTGTCCAGCTTGCTATATTGGTTTGTTTTGCTTGCTGGAAGCTCTGGGACACAGAGGGAGCACCTCCGTACCGTTAGTCGGTGCGGAGGGTCTTTTTGCGCCCTCTGCGTGGTTGTTTGTAGGTTTTTGTGCTGACCGCAAAGCTATCTTTCCTATCCTCGGTCTATTCAGTAAGTCGGGCCTCACTTTGCTAAAATGTATTTCATCTCTGTGTTTGTATTTTCATCTTTACTCACAGTCATTATATGTGGGGGCTGCCTTTTCCTTTGGGGAATTTCTCTGAGGCAAGGTAGGCTTATTTTTCTATCTTAGGGCTAGCTAGTTTCTAAGGCTGTGCCCGAGGCGCCTAGGTCTGGTCAGGAGCGCTCCACGGCTACCTCTAGTGTGGTGTGATAGGATTAGGGATTGCGGTCAGCAGAGTTCCCACGTCTCAGAGCTCGTCCTATGTTATTAGTAACTATCAGGTCATTTTCAGTGCTCTTAACCACCAGGTCCATTGTGGTTCTAAATCACCTGTTCATAACAGACACCTCTCCATTACTAAGCCGTGGGCTTGATGTCACCTTACGATACAAAGGTGACATCAACCCCACAACTATTACCCCTTTGACAGTCACAGTAACCTGACTATATATATATATATATATATGTATATACATATATACATACATATATACATACAAGTCAGTAAAACACACATATTTATATGTATTTATATTGAACTGAAAGATAGACAGATGAAAAGCCAGTAATTCATCTGCCGGCTTCTGTAAAATCACTGCAGGAGCCGACAGGATAGAAGACATGGTTTACATACAGTAAATAGATGCAGAATAGGTTGATATATAGATGTCAGTGACCAATCCAATTAGTAGTGCGTGTGTGCAAATTATGGGACATGTATGTAATTAATAAAAGATTTTTTTGGGTTAAAAAAATGTTGTGGGCTCCAGCATAATTTTTGGAACCAGCAGAGGGAAGGCCAGTGACTGGGAGCTGATATTAATAGCCTAGGATGGGACCAGCTTCTCAGCCTCCCCAGAGAAGGTGCATCTCTAAGATGCACCAATTCTGGCTCTTAGCCTTGCTCATCCCACTTGCCCTGTGGTGGTGGCAAATGGGGAAATAGTTGTGGGGTTGATGTCACCTTTGTATTGTAAGGTGACATCAAGCCCACGGCTTAGTAATGGAGAGGTGTCAATAAGACACCTATCCATTACTAACCCTATAGTTGTTGTGCAGCGCCCCAGAGTCCTGGTTGTTGCAGTAATGTCGCTCTGCCGCTAAGGGGAGTGATGTTATGTCTGATTGCACTAAAGGAGTTCACCTGACCAGGTATCACAGCACACATTACACTTCACACTCCGGCCACTAGGGGGAGCAAAAGGCACTATGTATTAGGCCACTCCTCACACTGGTAAAACTAGGGATCGGATAGGAAGTTAGAACAGAACGCAGCCTGGGAGAGCTCCCGGGAGGACCTGTCAGGAGTGGGTTCCTGACAGGGGCCTGTTGTGAATTCTGTGGCAGAGCTCCCTCCTGTGGTCACAAGTGGTACTTCGGCTGATTCTCTCTGTGAGCCTCTGTTGGTGGAGGGAAGTGGTACTGCGGCTTCTGAGTTTCCTCCCTCAGGTGATCTGGTGAGGTCGTTAGGTGCTTCTCTACTTAACTCCACCTAATGCTTTGATCCTGGCTTCCTGTCAATGTTCCAGTGTTGGACTTGCTTTTCCCTGGATCATTCCTGTGGCCTGCTGCTCTGCATAGCTAAGTTCTTCTTTGCTATTTGTTTGCTATTTTTTCTGTCCAGCTTGTCTAATTTTTGGCTGGAAGCTCTGGGATGCAAAGGGTGTACCTCCGTGCCGTTAGTTCGGTACGGAGGGTCTTTTTGCCCCCTTTGCGTGGTTTTCTTTAGGGTTTTGTGTAGACCGCAAAGTTATCTTTTCTATCCTCGCTCTGTTAAGAAAGTCGGGCCTCACTTTGCTGAATCTATTTCATCTCTACGTTTGTCTTTTCATCTTAACTCACAGTCATTATATGTGGGGGGCTGCCTTTTCCTTTGGGGTATTTCTCTGAGGCAAGGTAGGCTTATTTTCTATCTTCAGGCTAGTTCGTTTCTCAGGCTGTACCGAGTTGCATAGGCAGAGTTAGGCGCAATCCACGGCTGCCTCTAGTGTTGTTTGGAGAGGATTAGGGATTGCGGTCTGCAGAGTTCCCACGTCTCAGAGCTCGTTCTATGATTTTGGGTTATTGTCAGATCACTGTATGTGCTCTGACCGCTATGTCCATTGTGGTACTGAATTGCCTTTCATAACAGTACAGGAAGCCCAAAGTACTAATGATTCTCAATAGAGGGAAAAAAGAAGTTCTGAGACCATTTTTTTTTCTTTGCACTGTGTTTTGCCTTTTTTTTCCCCTAGACATTTGGGTGGTTCAGTACACAGGTGTAGCGATGGACATTAGAAGTCTGTCTTCATCTGTGGATCAGCTCTCGGCAAGAGTACAAAAGATTCAAGACACTATTGATCAGAAATCTATGTTAGAACCAAAAATTCCTATTCCTGATTTGTTTTTTGGAGATAGAACTAAGTTTCTGAGTTTCAAAAATAATTGTAAATTATTTCTGGCCTTGAAACCTCGCTCCTCTGGTGATCCAGTTCAACAGGTTTTGATTGTTATTTCTTTTTTGCGCGGCGACCCTCAGGACTGGGCATTTTCTCTTGCGCCAGGAGATCCTGCATTGAGTAATATCGATGCGTTTTTCCTGGCGCTCGGATTGCTGTACGATGAACCTAATTCAGTGGATCAGGCAGAGAAAAATTTGCTGGCTCTTTGTCAGGGTCAGGATGAGATAGAGGTATATTGTCAGAAATTTAGAAAGTGGTCCGTGCTCACTCAATGGAATGAATCTGCGCTGGCAGCTATGTTCAGAAAGGGTCTCTCTGAAGCCCTTAAGGATGTCATGGTGGGATTTCCTATGCCTGCTGGTTTGAATGAGTCTATGTCTTTGGCCATTCAGATCGGTCGACGCTTGCGTGAGCGTAAATCTGTGCACCATTTGGCGGTATTACCTGAGCTTAAACCTGAGCCTATGCAGTGCGATAGGACTTTGACCAGAGTTGAACGCAAGAGCACAGACGTCTGAATGGGCTGTGTTTCTACTGTGGTGATTCCACTCATGCTATCTCTGATTGTCCTAAGCGCACTAAGCGGTTCGCTAGGTCTGCCACCATTAGTATGGTACAGTCAAAATTTCTTCTGTCTGTTACCTTGATATACTCTTTGTCATCGTATTCTGTCATGGCATTTGTGGATTCAGGCGCTGCCCTGAATTTGATGGACTTGGAGTATGCTAAGCGTTGTGGGTTTCTCTTAGAGCCCTTGCAGTGTCCTATTCCATTGAGAGGAATTGATGCCACGCCTTTGGCCAAGAATAAGCCTCAATACTGGACCCAGCTGACCATGTGCATGGCTCCTGCACATCAGGAGGTTATTCGCTTTCTGGTGTTGCATAATCTGCATGATGTGGTCGTGTTGGGGTTGCCATGGCTACAAGCCCATAATCCAGTATTAGATTGGAAATCTATGTCGGTGTCCAGCTGGGGTTGTCAGGGGGTACATGGTGATGTTCCATTTCTGTCAATTTCATCATCCACCCCTTCTGAGGTTCCAGAGTTCTTGTCTGATTACCGGGATGTATTTGATGAGCCCAAGTCCGATGCCCTACCTCCGCATAGGGATTGTGATTGTGCTATCAATTTGATTCCTGGTAGTAAATTCCCAAATAGTCGACTGTTTAATTTATCCGTGCCTGAGCACGCCGCTATGCGCAGTTATGTGAAGGAATCCCTGGAGAAGTGGCATATTCGCCCGTCATCGTCACCATTAGGAGCAGGGTTCTTTTTTGTAGCCAAGAAGGATGGTTCGCTGAGACCTTGTATAGATTACCGCCTTCTAAATAAGATCACGGTTAAATTTCAGTACCCCTTGCCATTGTTATCTGATTTGTTTGCTCGGATTAAGGGGGCTAGTTGGTTCACCAAGATAGATCTTCGTGGTGCGTATAATCTGGTGCGTATCAGGCGAGGAGATGAATGGAAAACTGCATTTAATACGCCCGAGGATCATTTTGAGTATCTAGTGATGCCATTCGGACTTGCCAATGCTCCATCAGTGTTTCAATCCTTTATGCATGACATCTTCCGAGAGTACCTGGATAAATTCCTGATTGTGTACTTGGATGACATTTTGATCTTCTCGGATGATTGGGAGTCTCATGTGAAGCAGGTCAGAACAGTTTTTCAGGTCCTGCGTGCTAATTCTTTGTTTGTGAAGGGATCAAAGTGTCTCTTTGGTGTGCAGAAGGTTTCATTTTTGGGGTTCATCTTTTCCCCTTCTACTATCGAGATGGATCCTGTTAAGGTCCAAGCCATCCATGATTGGACTCAGCCGACATCTCTGAAAAGTCTGCAAAAGTTCCTGGGCTTTGCTAATTTTTATCGTCGCTTCATCTGCAACTTTTCTAGTATTGCCAAACCATTGACCGATTTGACCAAGAAGGGTGCTGATTTGGTCAATTGGTCTTCTGCTGCTGTGGAAGCTTTTCAAGAGTTGAAGCGTCGTTTTTCTTCTGCCCCTGTGTTGTGTCAACCAGATGTTTCTCTTCCGTTCCAGGTCGAGGTTGATGCTTCTGAGATTGGAGCAGGGGCTGTTTTGTCGCAGAGAGGTTCTGATTGCTCAGTGATGAAACCATGCGCTTTTTTTTCCAGGAAGTTTTCGCCTGCTGAGCGAAATTATTATGTGGGCAACCGAGAGTTGCTGGCCATGAAGTGGGCATTCGAGGAGTGGCGTCATTGGCTTGAAGGAGCTAAGCATCGCGTGGTGGTATTGACTGATCATAAGAACTTGACTTATCTTGAGTCTGCTAAGCGGTTGAATCCTAGACAGGCTTGTTGGTCGCTGTTTTTTGCCCGTTTTGACTTTGTGATTTCGTACCTTCCGGGCTCTAAAAATGTGAAGGCGGATGCTCTGTCTAGGAGTTTTGTGCCCGACTCTCCGGGTTTGTCTGAGCCGGTGGGTATCCTCAAGGAAGGAGTAATTGTGTCTGCCATCTCCCCTGATTTGCGGCGGGTGCTGCAAAAATTTCAGGCTAATAAACCTGATCGTTGTCCAGCGGAGAGACTGTTTGTCCCTGATAAGTGGACCAATAAAGTTATCTCTGAGGTTCATTGTTCGGTGTTGGCTGGTCATCCTGGAATCTTTGGTACCAGAGAGTTAGTGGCTAGATCCTTTTGGTGGCCATCTCTGTCGCGGGATGTGCGTACTTTTGTGCAGTCCTGTGGGATTTGTGCTCGGGCTAAGCCCTGCTGTTCTCGTGCCAGTGGGTTGCTTTTGCCCTTGCCGGTACCGAAAAGGCCTTGGACACATATCTCTATGGATTTTATTTCTGATCTTCCCGTTTCTCAAAAGATCTCAGTCATTTGGGTGGTCTGTGATCGCTTTTCTAAGATGGTCCATTTGGTACCCTTGTCTAAATTGCCTTCCTCCTCTGATTTGGTGCCATTGTTCTTCCAGCATGTGGTTCGTTTACATGGCATTCCAGAGAATATCGTTTCTGACAGAGGTTCCCAGTTTGTTTCAAGGTTTTGGCGAGCCTTTTGTGGTAGGATGGGCATTGACTTGTCTTTTTCCTCGGCTTTCCATCCTCAGACTAATGGCCAGACCGAACGAACCAATCAGACCTTGGAAACATATCTGAGATGCTTTGTTTCTGCCGATCAGGATGACTGGGTGTCCTTTTTGCCTTTGGCTGAGTTCGCCCTTAATAATCGGGCCAGCTCGGCTACCTTGGTTTCGCCATTTTTCTGCAATTCTGGGTTCCATCCTCGTTTCTCTTCAGGACAGGTTGAGTCTTCGGACTGTCCTGGTGTGGATACTGTGGTGGACAGGTTGCAGCAGATTTGGACTCATGTAGTGGACAATTTGACCTTGTCCCAGGAGAAGGCTCAACGTTTCGCTAATCGCAGACGCCGTGTGGGTCCTCGACTTCGTGTTGGGGATCTGGTTTGGTTATCTTCTCGTCATATTCCTATGAAGGTTTCCTCTCCTAAGTTTAAACCTCGTTTCATTGGTCCGTATAGGATTTCTGAGGTTCTTTATCCTGTGTCTTTTCGTCTGACCCTTCCAGATTCTTTTTCCATACATAACGTATTCCATAGGTCATTGTTGCGGAGATACGTGGCACCTATGGTTCCATCTGTTGATCCTGCTGCCCCGGTTTTGATGGAGGGGGAATTGGAGTATATTGTGGAGAAGATTTTGGATTCTCGTGTTTCTAGACGGAAACTCCAGTATCTGGTTAAATGGAAGGGTTATGCTCAGGAAGATAATTCCTGGGTTTTAGCCTCTGATGTCCATGCTCCCGATCTTGTTCGTGCCTTTCATGTGGCTCATCCTGGTCGGCCTGGGGGCTCTGGTGAGGGTTCGGTGACCCCTCCTCAAGGGGGGGGTACTGTTGTGAATTCTGTGGCAGAGCTCCCTCCTGTGGTCACAAGTGGTACTTCGGCTGATTCTCTCTGTGAGCCTCTGTTGGTGGAGGGAAGTGGTACTGCGGCTTCTGAGTTTCCTCCCTCAGGTGATCTGGTGAGGTCGTTAGGTGCTTCTCTACTTAACTCCACCTAATGCTTTGATCCTGGCTTCCTGTCAATGTTCCAGTGTTGGACTTGCTTTTCCCTGGATCATTCCTGTGGCCTGCTGCTCTGCATAGCTAAGTTCTTCTTTGCTATTTGTTTGCTATTTTTTCTGTCCAGCTTGTCTAATTTTTTGCTGGAAGCTCTGGGACGCAAAGGGTGTACCACCGTGCCGTTAGTTCGGTACGGAGGGTCTTTTTGCCCCCTTTGCGTGGTTTTCTTTAGGGTTTTGTTTAGACCGCAAAGTTATCTTTTCTATCCTCGCTCTGTTAAGAAAGTCGGGCCTCACTTTGCTGAATCTATTTCATCTCTACGTTTGTCTTTTCATCTTAACTCACAGTCCTATGTGGGGGGCTGCCTTTTCCTTTGGGGTATTTCTCTGAGGCAAGGTAGGCTTATTTTCTATCTTCAGGCTAGTTAGTTTCTCAGGCTGTGCCGAGTTGCATAGGCAGAGTTAGGCGCAATCCACGGCTGCCTCTAGTGTTGTTTGGAGAGGATTAGGGATTGCGGTCTGCAGAGTTCCCACGTCTCAGAGCTCGTTCTATGATTTTGGGTTATTGTCAGATCACTGTATGTGCTCTGACCTCTATGTCCATTGTGGTACTGAATTGCCTTTCATAACAGGGGCTTAGCAGAACGAATAGAAAGCAAGGGAACCGCGCCTGCACTACCTTGCGGCGGTATCCTAAGAAAGGACGCGAAAAGAAGGATATTGTGGAAAGTGAGAAACGAGATCAAGCACAAAGGAGAGCCAGTAGGAGCCGTGCCTCGAGAACGGCAACTTCCTACTGAGGCGCGTAGCCGGTGACCGGAACACCGAGGAAGTAACTGACTCTATGCCTTACTTCAAATACCGCAGGACAGTTAATTATAGGTTGGCTGTCTACCATACATCACCTAAGAAGACATAAGGAGCAAGCATGTAGAGGGGCGTCTCTAGGGTCCCAGAATAGCTCCGAGCCTTCCCGTCAAACGGGTGCATCCTATCCAGATAAACTTGGGGGACGGAGAGAGAGAGAAAGAGGAAGAACAAGGACAGAACTTGTGAGGACTATCCCGAATGCTCAGCAGGGAAGGACTACAACACACAGGCGCTAGTGGTAGGCACTGATTTCCACCTGCAAAGGGAACTCTGGATGTGCCTTTGGACCGGCCGGTCTCAGACAGCCCAGTTGACAGCGCTCCGGATTGCGGATCCCGAAGTCTACAGTAAAAGGTAAAGAGACTGCAACCCTGTGTCCTCGTTATTGACTGCACCTCACGCCATCGCCACCTACATTACTGGGAAGCCCTGGGGATATACTTCACCTGTGGGAAGGTATACCATCTAGCTGCTATCACATCACCCCAGTGGACCCCAAGCAGCGTCGGTCGACCTGACCGAACACCACAGGTGGCGTCACAAAACTTTAGCCACCGTGACAGCCCTAGAACTGAGACAGAGCGGACCAGTACCAAGTAACCCGCGGCCCTGCATCTGGGGGCGCTCCAGTTACATGTTAAATAAAGACACAACCAGAATAAAGTCTTTTAATGAAATAAAACACAACACAATTTTCCCATTTTATTATTACTAATAATCCATGAGACACCTTTGATCTCCTGTAATAAAAATAAAAATAACAAACCAGCCATATACCCATGCATGAAAATGAAGGTATCCAGCTCAGGAAATAAAATCAAAAGACTTTATTTGGACAAATTTAAAAAGTAAGCTGCTTGACAAACCAGTGCATACTGGAGGAAGGAATATCTTGAATAACTGGACGCGTTTCAAGCACGTATAGTGTTATAGTGCTCTTAGTCCTCAGTTTCACAATGAACAGTCTTGCCAAAAGTTAAAATATGCCCCAAACAGGTGGGGAACAAAGTGAAATGATTGCTAAACAGAATGAAATTAACACTTGAGTAGCATGACATGCAATGCAACGTGCACAAAAAAAAACAAAAAACACACACAATTACAAATGTGCGTAACATATACAAATAATGTTAACTATAAACAATCAATAATGGAACATAATTTGCAAAAAAAAAAGAGCATCAACCGCACATCCCAAAATCATGTTGATCTAATGCCGCTAGGCAAAAATTTATATAACTGAACATGAGGTTTTCAGTTTAACATTCTGATCAGACTGTATGAAGCCCACTGCCACGTCGCGGCAAACCTTGTAGTAGGTCCTACTGCTCTAACGGAGCAGAGCCGTGCGGCGCCCACCGCCACAGTGGCAATGCACCAGCAGGGCGGACGGCCTGTTGCCCCACAGCACCCATGCTGCAAGACTGAGTCCCCATTACTCCAGACCGCGCCGCCCCACCAGCACAAAGCCACAGCAACAATGGCCCCCACACAGCACCAGCACCAAAATGAAAGAAGCACTGAAACTCACCTGCCTCCAGCTCTTCAGTGAGAGCCAAAATGGGCTAAACCCCTTACTTTGCAGTCTCCTGCTAATTAAAATCACCTGTGCCAAATGGGAGGAGTGCCTTCTTCCTCGAAGGTAGCTGAACAAACTCTCATCTGATCTAATCCGAGGGAGCGATCATATAACTGAATAGGTAGCGCCTAGAAGCTTCTGTTGGAATAGGAGAAGGCTGCCGCATGCCATAAGCTACGCATTAGGTACAGGGAGGGTACTAAGGAAGTCTGGCTAGGCTAGCCAGGTCAGTGGATGCTGACGCAGGTCAGGTGCCATGACTCTGCCGCTCTCCGCCAGGCACTGAGATGTAGGACTGTAGCCAGGTCCCTACACTTTCAATAGTTTCTCTTTTGTTAAATATTCCTTATCATTAGAAATGGTTCACAGCAAAGAGACGTGTATTTTACATGTTTTGAGACATTTATCCCTATATTGGTGGGAGGTTCCCGCTTGGTGGGTGGCCCAGGACCCAGGCCCCTTGGGCCCACCCCTAAATCCGGGCCTGGTTATGTGTCTAACGCATCCAACCATTTCATAAAATCGCACAACAGACAAATTGCACACTTTAGTGTATTTGTAATACAACAAGTGCATATATATATACGTGGTGGAGATAGAGAAAAGAAATTGCTGGATAGGGAAGCTTTTTGGATTTACCTATTAAACACTCGAGTACCTCTGGGTTTTAACTTGAAGAAGGAAATTATGTTGCATTATTGATTGTTTATAGTTAACATTATTTGTATATGTTATGCACATTTGTAATTGTGTGGTTTTTTTGTGTGCACTTTGCATTGCATGTCATGCTACTCAAGTGTTAATTTCATTCTGTGGAGCAATCATTTCACTTTGTTCCCCACCTGTTTGGGGCATATTTTAACTTTTGGCAAGACTGCTCATTGTGAAACTGAGGACTAAGAGCACTATACATGTTAGAAACGCGTCCAGTTGTTCAAGACTTTCCTTCCAACAGTATGCACTGGTTTGTCAAGCAGCTTACTTTTTAAATTTGTCCAAATAAAGACTTTTGATTTTATTTCCTGAACTGGATACCTTCATTTTCATGCACAAGTACCTGGAGTCAAGCAGAGACGTTTCCGTGCTCGGATCAAATTTCTCATGGGCTGTGAGAATACCATCACAAGGGTGAGCTGAATCATTTTCTTTTTTCTAACCATATACCCATACCTGTCCGCTGTTGTGTCCCACGCAGTTATCCATATCTGGGGAATATACAGTTTTTAACCAGGACGGTGCTAAGATGCGATCGCCCCGGCTGAAAACTACTGGTGAATGAGGCGATGCTGGGATCGGTGCTTCAGTGACTAGCGGTGACGTCACTGATGCTGCGCTACCTCACAGCCTGACCTGCACTGAACTCTGGAGGGTGGGAAAATGCTAGTTCACATCATCGCTAATCACTGAAGCTCCACTGTCAGCAGCTCATTCACCAGTGGTTTTCAGCTGGGACGGTCGCATCTTGGCACTGTCCTTGTTGAAAACTGTATAACCCAAAGATATGGATTACTGCGTGGGACACAACGATGGACAGGTATGGGTATATTGTTGGCTTGTTGGTATGGTATATGTTGGTATATTGTTGGTATGGGTATATTGTTGGCTGATTTTTATTAAAGGAGATTGAAGGCGTCAGGGAAATAGGTGTGGCAGTAAGTATGGTTTCATTTAGAACTTTAACCCCTTAGTGACAGAGCCAATTTGGTACTTAATGACCGAGCCAATTTTTGCAATTCTGACAACTGTCACTTTATGAGGTTATAACTCTGGAACACTTTAACGGATCCCGCTGATTCTGAGAATGTTTTTTCAGGACATATTGTACTTCATGTTAGAGGTAACATTTCTTCGATATTACTTGCGATTACTTATGAAAAACTGGAAATATGGCGAAAATATTTAAAATTTTGCCATTTTCAAACTTTGTATTTTTATGTCCTTAAATCAGAGAGATATGTCACAAAAAATAGTTAATAAATAACATTTCCCACATGTCTACTTTACATCAGCACAATTTTGGAAAAAAAAATTATTTTGTTAGGGAGTTATAAGGGTTAAAAGTTGACCAGCAATTTCTCATTTTTACAACACCATTTTTTTAGGGACCACATCACATTTGAAGTCATTTTGAGGGGTTTATATGATAGAAAATAACCAAGTGTGACACCATTCTAAAAACTGCACCCCTCAAGGTGCTGAAAACCACATTCAAGAAGTTTATTAACCCTTTACGTGCTTCACAGGAACTGAAAATATGTGGAAGGAAAAAATGAACATTTAACTTTTTTTTTTTTTTAAACATTTTACTTCAGAACCATTTTTTTAATTTTAACAAGTGTAAAAACAGAAATTTAACCATAAAATTTGTTGTGCAATTTCTCCTGAATATGCCGATACCCCATATGTGGGGGTAAACCACTGTTTGGGCGCACCGCAGAGCTTGGAAGAGATGTAGAATTGGCTGGAATTGAGATCGGACGCCATGTCGCGTTTGGAGAGCCCCTGATGTACCTAAACAGTGGAAACCCCCACAAGTGACACCATTTTGGAAACTAGACCCCTTAAGGAACTTATATAGATGTGTGGTGAGCACTTTAAACCCCCAGGTGCTTCAGAGAAGTTTATAACGTAGAGCCGTGAAAATAAAAAATCGCATTTGTTTGCACAAAAATGATCTTTTCGCCCACAAATTCTTATTTTCTCAAAGGTAATATGAGAACTTAGACCACAAAAGTTGTTGAGCAATTTCTCCTGAGTACGTCGATACCCCATATGTGGGGGCAAACCACTGTTTGGGCGCACCACAGAGCTTGGAAGAGAAGGAGTGCCGTTTTACTTTTTCAATGTAGAATTGGCTGGAATTGAGATCAGACGCCATGTCGCGTTTGGAGAGCCCCTGATGTGCCTAAACAGTAGAAACCCCCCACAAGTGACCCCATTTTGGAAACTAGACCCCTTAAGGAACTTATATAGATGTGTGGTGAGCACTTTAAACCCCCAAGTGCTTCACAGAAATTTATAAAGTAGAGCCATGAAAATAAAAAATCCTTTTTTTTCCCTCAAAAATTATTTTTAGCCTGCAATTTTTTATGTTCTCAAGGGTAACAGGAGACATTGGACCCCAAAATCTGTTGACCAGTTTGTCCTGAGGACGCTGATACCCCATATGTGGGGGGGCACTGTTTGGGCACCCATCGGGGCTGGGAAGGGAAGGAGCGCCGCTTGGAATGCAGACTTTGATGGGATGGTCTGCGGGTGTCATGTTGCATTTGCAGAGCTCCTGATGTACCTAAACAGTTGAAACCCCACACAAGTGACCCCATTTTGGAAACTAGACCCCCCTAAAGAGCTTATCTAGATGTATGGTGAGCACTATGAACCCCCAACTGCTTCACAGAAGTTTATAATGTAGAGCCATGAAAATAAAAAAAATCATATTTTTTCCACAAAAATTATCTTTTCACCCCCAAATTTTTACTTTCAAAAGGGTAACAGGAGAAATTGGACACCAAAATTTATTGTGCAATTTATGCTGAGTAGGCCGATACCCCATATGTGGGGGTAAACCACTGTTTGGGCGCATGGCAGAGCTCGGAAGGGAAGGAGTGCTATTTTGGAATGCAGACTTCGATAGAATGGTCTGCGGGCGTTATGTTGCATTTGCAGAGCCCCTGATGTACCTAAACAGTAGAAACCCCCCACAAGTGACCCCATTTTGGAAACTAGACCCCCCAATGAACTTATCTAGATGTGTGGTGAGAACTTTGAAAGCCCAAGTGCTTCACAGAAGTTTATAATGCAGAGTCGTGAAAATAAAAAATATTTTTTTTCCCCATAAAAAAGATTTTTTAGCCCCTAAGTTTTTATTTTCACAAAGGTAACAGGAGAAATTAGACCCCAAAAGTTGTTGTCCAAATTATCCCGAGTACGCTGATGCCCCATATGTGGGAGTAAACCACTGTTTCGGCACACGGCAGAGCTCAGAAGGGAGGGAGCAACATTTGACTTTTTGAGCCAAAATTGGCTGTCATGTTTGGAGACCCCCTGATGTACCTAAACAGTGGAAACCCCCCAATTCTAACTCCAAACCTAACCCCAACACACCCCTAAGGCTAATCCCAACTCGATCCATAATCCTAATCACAACCCTAACGATAATCACAACCCTAACCCCAAAACAACCCTAATCTCAACACTAACCATAACCCTAATCAAAACCCTAAATCCAACAAACCCCTAATCCTTATCTCAACGCTAACCTCAAACCTATCCCTAATCCCAATACACCCCTAACCCTAATCTCAACCCTAACCTTAACCATAATCTCAAACCTAACCCTAATCCCAAACGTAACCCTAATGCCAACCCTAATCCAAACCCTAACTATTATCCCAACTCTAACTCTAACTTTAGCGCAACCCTAGCCCTAACCCTAAATGTAGCCCAACCCTAACCCTAAATTTAGCCCCAACCCTAACCCTAAATTTAGCTCTAACCCTAACTCTAAATTTAGCCCCAACCCTAACTTTAGCCCCAACCCTAACCCTAGCCCTAACCCTAACTTTAGCCCCAACCCTAATCCTAGCCCTAACCCTTACTTTAGCCCCAACCCTAACCCTAGCCCTAAGGCTACTTTCACACTTGCGTCATGTGGCATCCGTCGAAATCCGTTGTTTTGGACAAAAAATGGATCCTGCATACGCGGCGTAACTCTGCCCCCACCTCCCCACGACATAGACTTGGCAGCGGATGCGCTGAAAAACTGCATCCGCTGCCCACGTTGTGCACAATTTTTACAACGTGCGACGGTACGTCGGGCCGATGCATTGCGACTGCCCCGTACCGATGCAAGTGTGAAAGAAGCCTAACCCTAGCCCTAACCCTAAATTTAGCCCCAACCCTAACCCTAAATTTAGCCCCAACCCTAACCCTAAATTTAGCCCCAACCTTAAGGCTAGGTTCACATTGCGTTAGGGCAGTCCGTTTAGCGCAAAGCGCTACGGACTGCGCTAAGGCTAGGTTCACATTGCATTGCATGGCGAAATTGTCACAATTAATGCCATGCAACGGATCCGTTAGTGCACCCATTGATGGGAATGTGCTAACGGATCTCTAGCGCATCGCTAGCACATGCCATTTTCGGCACGCACTACCGATGTCCCGTTAGGTTCGGACGGACCGCGGACGCTGCTTGCAGCGTACGAGGTCCGTTCCTCGCTAGCGCAGATTGGGTATCTGCGCTAGTGGGATCGGCAAACGCGATCCCTTTTGGGACATTGCGTTAGCGCAGTCCGTAGCGCTATGCGTTAAACGGACTGCCCTAACGCAATATGTGAACCTAAGCTAACGCAATGTCCCAAAAGGGATTGCGTTTGCCGATCCCGCTAACGCAGATACCCGATCTGCGCTAGCGAGGAACGGACCTCGGACGCTGCAAGCAGCGTCCGCGGTCCGTCTGAAACTAACGGGACATCGCTAGTGCGTGCCGAAAATGGCATGCGCTAGCGATGCGCTAGAGATCCATTAGCACATTGCCATCAATGGGTGCGCTAACGGATCCATTGCATGGCGTTAATTGCGACAATTTTGCCATGTAATGGAGTCCGCTAGTGTTAACCCATTAACGCAATGTGAACCTCGCCTAACCATAAATTTAGCCCCAACCCTAACTCTAACCCTAAATTTAGTCGCAACCCTAACCCTAAATTTAGCCCCAACCCTAACCCTAATTTTAGCCCTAACTCCTCTAGCTGCCGACCGGCAGATCATGGCGGGCGCACTGCGCATGCGCCCGCCATTTTCTTACCGGATGAAGAAGGCGGCGGGCAGGAGGGGACGCAGGAGGATCCAGGGACACCGGTAAGTATAACAGGGTCCCCCGAATCCCCCTATTTCTCTGTCCTCTGATGTGCGATCACATCAGAGGATAGAGAATAACACACCGCTTTTTTTTTTTGCGGTCGCCGGTAAACAGTTAATTACCGGCGATCGCAAAACAGGGGTCAATAAAAACCGACCCTGATCATGTTCTTTGGGGTCTCGGCTACCCCCGGAAGCTGAGACCCCCAAAGATCTTCCGGGTGCCGGCCGACGGGCGCACTGCGCATGCGCCCGCCATTTTTTGGCCGGAACAAGATGGCGGCGCCCATCGGAAGCCACGAGGAGCACTGGGGGTGACAGGTGAGTATCGGGGGGCGATGGGGGACCCCATTTCTCTGTCCTCTGATGTGTGATCACATCGGAGGACAGAGAAATTAAATGGGAAATCGCGTTTTTTTCCCCGACCGTTGGTAAACGGTTAATTACCGGCGATTGCAACCCGGGGGTCGGTAAAACCCCCCCGAATCATGTTCTCTGGGGTCTCGGCTACCCCCGGTAACCGAGACCCCAGAGAAAATCCGACTCTGGGGGGCGCTATTCACTTTTTCCACAGCGCCGTTAATTAACGGCGCTGTGGTTTAAGTACCCTTAACTGCTGCCGTTAAAAGGCGTATCGGCGGTCATTAAGGGGTTATTCTGGGTTTTTCTGGGTGTCTGCGTTTTCTTAACAATTTGACTAGGGGGTTAGTAATGTGGGCGTCTTATTAACACCTCTCTATTACTAACCTTGGGGCTTGATGTCACAAAGGAGACATCAACCCCCACAACTATTGCCGCTGGCAAGTGGGAAGAACGCGGTTAAGTGCTAAAATTGACGCATTTAAGAGATGGCCCCTTCCTAGGCTATTAATATCAGCCCACAGCTGTCTGAGTAGTCTTTGCTGGTTATTAATTCTAGGGGGACGCCACAACATTTTTTGGGGGCTCACTATTTTAATAGCCAGTAAAGGCTAAGTATACAGCTGTGAGCTGATATTAATAGCCTGGGAAGCTCCATGGGTGTTACCCCCTTCACAGGCTATAAACATCTGCCCCCAGACACTGGCTTTCCCTCTGCTGGTTTTGAAAATTGCGCAGGAGCCCTCTCCATTTTTCAGGTAAAATAATCTTTTATTAATTAAATACATGTCCAGTAATTTGCACACACTGTACTAAATGTATTTGTCACTGCCATCTATATATCTACTATTCTATTTGTATTTACTGTATGTATTCCATCTCTTCTATCCTGTCGGCTCCTGCAGTGATTTTGCAGAAGCCGGCAAAAATGAATTACCGGCTTTTCTTCTTTCTGTGCAATATATATATATATATATATATATATATATACATATATATATATATATATATATATATATATATTTATATATAGTACCAAAAAAAGAAAATCAGCACAGAACAAAATATAAAAAAAGTGGACTTTATTGCCTGAACGGCGTGGCGACGTTTCGGATCCAAAATCCTTTTTCAAGGATCCGAAACGTCGCCACGCCGTTCAGGCAATAAAGTCCACTTTTTTTCTATTTTGTTCTGTACTGCCTTTCTTTTTTTGTTACTATTATTATTATTATTGTTTATTTATTTATATAGCACCATTGATTCCATGGTGCTTTACATGAGAAGGGGTGACATACAAGTTACAGATATCACTTACAGTAAACAAACTAACAATGACGGACTGATACAGAAGGGCGAGGACCCTGCCCTTGCGGGCTTACATTCTACAGGATTATGGGGAAGGAGACAGTAGGTTGAGGGTTGTAGGAGCTCCGGTGTTGCTGAGGCGATAGCTTCGGTAGTGATGAGGTGGCAGCGGGGTCAGTGCAGGCTGTAGGCTTTCGTGAAGAGATGGGTTTTCAGGTTCCGTCTGAAGGATCCGAATGTGGTTGCTAGTCAGACGTGTTGGGGCAAAGAATTCCAGAGAATGGGGGATATTCGGGAGAAATCTTGGAGGCGATTGGATGAGGAGCGAATAAGTGTGGAGGAGAGAAGGAGGTCTTGGGAGGACCGGAGATCACGTGAGGGAAGATGTCGGGAGATTAGTTCAGAGATATATGGAGGAGACAGGTTATGGATGGCTTTGTAGGTCAGTATTAGTAATTTGAACTGGATACGCTGAGGGAATGGGAGCCAGTGAAGAGATTTGCAGAGGGGGGAAGCAGAGGAGTAGCGAGGAGAGAGATAAATTAGTCGGGCAGCAGAGTTAAGAATAGACTATCATTGAGGCCTTTGGACTGCTGGTTGGAAGAGCTTTGCATAAAGTTGAGGTATTTTTGGATGCTGTTCCGTTTATATATATATATATATATATATATATATATATATATATTCTGCGTGTATATTCTATTCTATCTATTCTATTCTAACCTGTCAGTGCAATTTTACTGTACACCGCACATGAATTGCCGGCTTTTCAAAGGACACCGCTGCGTAAAAACAGACAGCACTCGCTTGCTGAGAGTGCTGTGCATTTCTTTTCTCGCACCCATAGACTTGCATTGGCGAGAGTCGGCCAATATACATGTAAAATCGCAGCATGCATGCTGCGATTTCACTCGCACGTAGAATACGGCTGAGAAAAAAAACCAGTGATGTGAGCTTCCCCCATAGAGTAACATTGGTCCAAGTGCGATGTTTTCTCGCATAGCACTCATCCGTATTATACTTTAGTGTGACCCCGGCCTAACAATAAGTGCCCACTTTACATTTAATAATGTCCCAAATCTCGCCCTGTACAGCTCCCCTATACACAGTATAATGACCCCTTGCTGTATAATACCACACCACACACAGTATACTGACCGCTTAGTAGCCCAAAACTGTTTAATGGCTCCAACATTGTATGATTTTTCCCTCACTGTAATCTCCACACTGTATGATGGCCCCATAGATAGCCGCCATATAGTATAATGCACCAGATAGTTCTCAATATAGTATAATGCACTCCCCATAGGACTCCATATAGTATAATGAACTCCTCATAGCCCTCTATAACATATTGCACTCCCCATAGACAGACTCTATTTAGTATAATGCACCCCCCATAGGCACTCTATATAGTATAACGCACCACCATAGGCAGACTCTATAGTGTACTGCACCCCCCATAGGCAGACTTTACAGTGTAATTCACCCCCCATAGGCAGACTCTATAGTATACTACACTCCCCATAGGCAAAATCTATAGTATACATCCCCCAAAGGCAGACTCTATATAGTATCATGCATTCCCCATAGGCAGACTCTATACTGTATAATGCACCCACATTGGCAGACTCTACATTGTATAATGCACCCCCATAGGCAGACTCTATACTATAATGCACCCCCTCATAGGCAGACTATAGTATAATGCACCTCCATAGACAGACTCTATAGTATAATGCACTCCATGAAAACAATAAATACAATACTCACCTATCCTCTCTGTTCCTCTGCTGCTCTGAGTGACCACACATCTCCGGACCGTGGGCACTGAGTAGTGAAGTCATTGCGACCTCCTGTCAGTGTCGGCGTTGGTGATGTCAGACACTGAGAGGGGGATGATGGGAGAGGGAGTGTAGCGCTCCTTCTCTCATCAATGCAGTTAGCTTTTTTTGGCATCTAACTGATAAAGATGAACTTGCGATGATGGCAGGGGGGAGGCCCACTACTGGCACCTTGCCCATCCTCCTGCTCAGGGGCCCCATAGCTGCTGGGTCGCAGTGCAGGGAGATCTTGTCTCCCTGCTCTGCAACAGATTGTAACTGTATGGGCGCGCTCTGCACGCCGATAAAGTTACAGTAGCGTAGCTCTGGGTGCGCCCCCTCTGCCACCCCGGTAGCTACACTTCTGAGTTAATACTAATGCGCATCACTGGTGGACACAGACAGAAATGGGCCCCTGTACAAGAACAATATATGGGCCCTTTGTAGCCAATAGTTCCTCATAATGCACAATTCTACCTGCTTTGGAGGTGAAAATTGGCCTCCCATACCTCTCGGGCTCTCAGACTGCATCAATAATATGTTCGTCCCTGGTGTGCACAGCATTCCGTGCAGCACTCCCACTCACCAACTTCACACAACGCACATTACCAGTGTGCCATCTGATAATGGAGGGAAATGTTGGGGTGTGTATTATCTACTCTGTGCTAATCTTCAGTTATAGAATGGCTTATACTCTAGTCACACCCAAAGCTGCATTTATACGTCATCCTGCTGCAAGTTGTTTCTTACAGACACAGCTCCGCCTCTCAGTAAGGAGGCAGCAGTTCGTTCCACCAGCCTGAGAGCTAACAGGAAAGCAGTGTGATTTTGGTGCAACTTTCGATGTGAATGCTGTAATTGTGCCAAGTATTAGCCACTTATTTGGTTTTGGCTGCACCTCTGTTTTGTTCCATTCCATTACTTAGCAATGATATGTTGACGCTCTGTGTGTATAGAAATAATACAGATTCATAATGTAAGAGTTCATTTTCTGCTATTAAAGCCTTTCTCATAATTAGTGAGTAATTAGCCTTAATCAAGTCAACCTTTTATACAGAATGCATGACGGTAGTTATTCACTAGGACGCCGGCTTGTGGGTGAAATTGTCAGTTTTTTTAGGTCAAACTATCAAAATGTTTTTCTCTGTGATGAGGGTCGCCTGCCCGGGGCTTTTGTTTTGAAATTTCCAATTATTTTCTAACTCGGGCTTAATGTTTGTTGTCTGTGAAATGGATGATGACAATTTAAAAATGTAGCTTCACATTTTGCCTCAAAATGCCCATTATTTGCATTTAAAATCACTTTTCTTCCTTTGCCGTATATGCGATGTTTTTTTTGTGCCAAATTCTTCAAAATGGCACTCGTGTGTTATGATCCGGTGACCTTGGAGCTGCATGAAAACTTTCACTGGAGAAGGTGGTCACTATACTGACCGCAATCCTGAACTTAACACCGCAACTAGAAGTAGCCGTGGAGTGTACCTAACACACCTAGACACCTCGTCACAGCCGGAGGACTAATTACCGTATATACTCGAGTATAAGCCGAGATTTTCAGCCCAAATTTTTGGGCTGAAAGTGCCCCTCTCGGCTTATACTCGAGTCAAGGTGGGTGGCAGGGTCGGCGGGTGAGGGGGTGGGGGCGCTGAGGTATACTTACCTAGTCCCAGCGATCCTGGCGCTCCCCCTGCCGTCCCACGGTCTTCTGTGCTGCAGCTTCTTCCCCTCTTCAGCGGTCACGTGGGACCGCTCATTAGAGAAATGAATAGGCGGCTCCACCTCCCATAGGGGTGGAGCCGCCTATTCATTTCTCTAATCAGCGGTAACGGTGACCGCTGATAGAGAAAGAAGCTGCGGCACCAAAGACCGTGGGACAGGCAGAGGGAGCCGGACGTCGGGACCAGGTAAGTATGTCATATTTACCTGTCCCCGTTCCAGCCGCCGGGCGTCGCTCCATCTTCCCGGCGCCGCTCCATCTTCACGGCGTCTCTGCGCTCTGACTGTTCAGGTCAGAGGGCGCGATGACGCATATAGTGTGCGCGGCGCCATCTGCCTGATCAGTCAGAGCAGAGAGAGACGCCGGGACCGGACACCGGAACGAGACGCCGGGCGCTGCAATCAAGAGAGGTGAGTATGTGTTTTTTTTTTTTTATTGCAGCAGCGGCACAGATTTATGTGGAGCATCTATGGGGCAGTATGAACGGTGCAGAGCACTATATGGGGCACAGATATGGGGGCAGTATGAACGGTGCAGAGCACTATATGGGGCACAGATATGGGGGCAGTATGAACGGTGCAGAGCACTATATGGGGCACAGATATGGGGCAGCATGAACGGTGCAGAGCACTATATGGGGCACAGATATGGGGGCAGTATGAACGGTGCAGAGCACTATATGGGGCACAGATATGGGGCAGCATGAACGGTGCAGAGCACTATATGAGGCACAGATATGGGGGCAGTATGAACGGTGCAGAGCATATATGGGGCACAGATATGGGACAGTATGAACGGTGCAGAGCACTATATGGGGCACAGATATGGGGGGCAGTATGAACGGTGCAGAGCACTATATGGGGCACAGATATGGGGGCAGTATGAACGGTGCAGAGCACTGTATGGGGCACAGATATGGGGGCAGTATGAACGGTGCAGAGCACTATATGGGGCACAGATATGGGGGCAGTATGAACGGTGCAGAGCACTATATGGGGCACAGATATGGGGGCAGTATGAACGGTGCAGAGCACTATATGGGGCACAGATATGGGGGCAGTATGAACGGTGCAGAGCACTATATGGGGCACAGATATGGGGGCAGTATGAACGGTGCAGAGCACTATATGGGGCACAGATATGGGGGCAGTATGAACGGTGCAGAGCACTATATGGGGCACAGATATGGGGGCAATATAATCGGTGCAGAGCACTGTATGGGGCACAGATATGGGGGCAGTATGAACGGTGCAGAGCACTATATGGGGCACAGATATGGGGGCAGTATGAACGGTGCAGAGCACTATATGGGGCACAGATATGGGGGCAGTATGAACGGTGCAGAGCACTATATGGGGCACAGATATGGGGGCAATATGAACGGTGCAGATCACTATATGGGGCACAGATATGGGGGCAGTATGAACGGTGCAGAGCACTATATGGGGCACAGATATGGGGGCAATATGAACGGTGCAGAGCATACAGGGCACAGATATGGGGCAATATGAACGGTGCAGAGCACTATATGGCACAGATATGGGGAAGTATGAACGGTGCAGAGCACTATATGGCAGAGCTATGGGGAAATATGAACGGTGCAGAGCACTATATGGCAGAGCTATGGGGCAGTAATGAACGGTGCAGAGCACTATATGGCAGAGCTATGGGGCAATAATGAACGGTGCAGAGCACTATATGGCACAGCTATGGGGCAATAATGAACGGTGCAGAGCACTATATGGCACAGCTATGGGGAAATAATGAACGGTGCAGAGCACTATATGGCACAGCTATGGGGAAATAATGATCTATTTTTATTTTTTAAATTCACCGGTAAATGCTGCATTTCCACCCTAGGCTTATACTCGAGTCAATAGGTTTTCCCAGTTTTTTGTGGCAAAATTAGGGGGGTCGGCTTATACTCGGGTCGGCTTATACTCGAGTATATACGGTACCCCTAAAGATGGAAATAGGAATACTATCTTGCCTCAGAGAAAATCCCCAAAGGATAGACAGCCCCCCACAAATATTGGCGGTGAGTCGGAGAGGAAAAAACATACACAGGCAGAAAACAGGATTTAGCACAGGAGGCCACACTAGCTAGATAAGACAGGATAGGACAGAGTTCTGTGCGGTCAGTATTAAAACCCTTCAAAAACATCCACAGCAGAAATTACAAAAACTTCCTACATCTAACTAATAGATGTAGGAGCGTAAATCTGCAACTCCAGTGAATCCTACAATCAGAGCACGAATAAAACTGAAACAAGCACACAGCAGTGTGCCACAGATACAAAAAAACCCAAACACTTATCTTTGCTGAATTTGGCAGCAAGCAGGAGAAGCCAGAAAGTGATCCATCACTTCACAAGGAACATTGACAACTGGCAAGGGCTAAAGGATCCTGCACACCTAAATATCCCAGTCCGAATTGTAATCATCAGATACACCTGGCCAGGACTGTGACTCAGAGACAACTGCATTCCCACCTACAACCACCGGAGGGAACCCAAGAGCAGAATTCACAACACCCGTGTGGATCATGAATTTTGTGCAAAGTCAAAAATGGTCATTATTTTTATCTTTAATCTATTTTTCTGCCATTAAAAAAAAATCACTCCATGGAGGATTAGAGTAAATTTGTGCAAAAGTGTTGCGACTTTTAAAAAAGTCACATTTGATGAATCAGTCTAAGGCCGGCGTCATACTCGGCGTAAGACAATACGGTCCATATATTACGGCCGTAATACACTGAAAAGTCCCCAAAATAGTGGTCCGTATCTCCTCCATAGGCAGGGTGTATCAGCGTATTTTGCGCATGGCATCCTCCGTATGTAATCCGTATGGCATCCGGACTGCGTGTTTTTCTCGCAGGCTTGCAAAACCAACATACGGATTTACAATGGATCCATGTGTTAAAAAAAAATAAAAACATATATACTGTATATATATATATATATATATATATATATATATATATACAGTATATATATACTGTATATATATATATGTCAGTAGACACATATATGTATATATAGTAATATTTCATACAGCGCGAGATAGCTTTAAAGCCGGTAATTCAATTGCCGGCTTTTGCTATCTCCTTCCTAAACCCAACATGATATGAGACATGGTTTACATACAGTAAACCATCTCATATCCCCATTTTTTTTGCATATTCCACACTACTAATGTTAGTAGTGTGTATGTGCAAAATTTGGCCGTTCTAGCTATTAAATTAAAGGGTTAAATGGTGGAAAAAATTGGCGTGGGCTCCCGCGCAATTTTCTCCGCCAAAGTAGTAAAGCCAGTGACTGAGGGCAGATATTAATAGCCTGGAGAGGGTCCAGGGCCGGCTCCAGGTTTTTGAGGGCCCCGGGCGAAAGAGTCTCAGTGGGCCCCCACCTTTAACACATACCCCGATTCATGATGCCCAGATACAGCAGAGAAATATAGCTATAGTACAATGCCAGGTTTCACTTCTTACATGAGTGACAGCTATTGTAAATTCTGCAGTGTATATATACAGGACAGGAGAGTGGTAGTGTGCAGTGTATATATACAGGACAGGAGGAGTGGTACTGTGCAGTGTATATATACAGGACGGTTATTGGCCCCCGCCTGGCTAAAAACATCTGCCCCCAGCCACCCCAGAAAAGGCACATCTGGAAGATGCGCCTATTCTGGCACTTGGCCACTCTCTTCCCATTCCCGTGTAGCGGTGGGATATGGGGTAATGAAGGGTTAATGTCACCTTGCTATTGTAAGGTGACATTAAGCCAAATTAATAATGGAGAGGCGTCAATTATGACACCTATCCATTCTTAATCCAATAGTACGAAAGAAAAAGAACACAAAAAACCGAACTAATGCCCAAATGATAAATATAAGTAAATTTATTTTGGAATAAGTACACCAAATGGTAGGGGGGAAGAAAACCAAAAAGAAGGCACAATACCAAGAAGACGGGGCGATAAATAATCCTACTGTAATAATGGACACATAGTACAATTATGTTTATATATAGCCCTGCAGCACTAAAAAAATATGTACACAAAAAAAAAAAGAAAAAAATTGCACAAAATACAAAGAAGCAAGTTTTAATATATCATGCATGGCCGTGCACCTTTAAAAATGGCCTGGGATACTAAATAGGCTAAGGTGCATTATAAAGGAATAACAAATGCCATAAAAAAAATATATATATATGTGTGATTTTACACTGGCATAAAGTGCAACTAGTGCTTAACAGGTGCAGCCAAGATATAAATATATATGAATATAAAGTGCTGGTGTGCGGCCACCGATAATTGTGTTGATAACATAGATAACATAGATAGAGACAGGTACCTGCTGAGTAAACACAGGCCACTAGAATTAACATATAATTATAATAATCTCTATGAGAAAATAGTAATGGGCCGGGAGCAGGTATTACCTGTGGTGCTGCCGTCTCTTGGATGTGCCGCTCCACGACGCGCGTTTCGGCGTAAGCCTTCGTCAGTATAGGTCAATGACCTATATTTACCTTCATTTGCGGTGAGGCGCCCTCTGCTGGATGTCCCTCGAGCGTGGGAACTTTCCTGGAAAGCTCCCAGGCAGAGGCGTAGCTAGGCGTTCAGCCCAGGGGGGGGCGAGACATCTGAGTGGGCCCCTAACCACTGATTACAACTATGGTGATGCACCCTAATAGTGGACGTAGGAGAACGTCAGCAGATGATCCTGCTGCAACTAAAAAAAAAAAAACATCTCCACAAGACCAATACTGATATTACCACCATATTGTGACCATATAGGGGTAGATACCAGTCCTACAAAGCATACAAGTGATTACAGCACAGTTACAGATGATGACTTACCACTGACGTTCTTTCTGATGGAATCGTTCACTTTTCCCGCCTTTTCCATCTGGTCCAGACCGACATGGCGACTTCTCCACCCAGGACTCGTCTGCAGAAATTACAACAGAGACACATTTCACTTCTCATATTCCAGCCATCACCATCTATTCCCAACCTGCACAAACCCCTCATCCTGCTGATACCCTAATACTGAGCCGCTGCTGCCGTATGTGTCCCTATTACTGCCCCTGATACCCCAATACTGAGCTGCTGCTGCCGTATGTGTCCCTATTACTGCCCCTGATACCCCAATACTGAGCCTCTGCTGCCGTATGTGTCCCTATTACTGCCCCTGATACCCCAATACTGAGCCGCTGCTGCCGTATGTGTCCCTATTACTGCACCTGATACCCCAATACTGAGCCACTGCTGCCGTATGTGTCCCTATTACTGCCCCTGATACCCCAATACTGAGCTGCTGCTGCCGTATGTGACCCTATTACTGCCCCTGATACCCCAATACTGAGCCGCTGCTGCCGTATGTGTCCCTATTACTGCCCTTGATACCCCAATACTGAGCCGCTGCTGCCGTATGTGTTCCTATTACTGCCCCTGATACCCCAATACTGAGCCTCTGCTGCCGTATGTGACCCTATTACTGCACCTGATACCCCAGTACTGAGCTGCTGCCGTATGTGTCCCTATTACTGCCCCTGATACCCCAATACTGAGCCGCTGCTGCCGTATGTGACCCTATTACTGCCCCTGATACCCCAATACTGAGCCGCTGCTGCCGTATGTGTCCCTATTACTGCCCCTGATATCCCAATACTGAGCCGTTGCTGCCGTATGTGTCCCTATTACTGCCCCTGATACCCAAATACTGAGCCTCTGCTGCCGTATGTGACCCTATTACTGCACCTGATACCCCAATACTGAGCCTCTGCTGCCGTATGTGTCCCTATTACTGCCCCTGGTACCCCAATACTGAGCCTCTGCTGCCGTATGTGTCCCTATTACTGCCCCTGATACCCCAATACTGAGCCGCTGTTGCCGTATGTGTCCCTATTACTGCCCCTGATACCCCAATACTGAGCCGCTGCTGCCGTATGTGACCCTATTACTGCACCTGATACCCCAATACTGAGCCGCTGCTGCCGTATGTGTCCCTATTACTGCCCCTGATACCCCAATACTGAGCCGCTGCTGCCGTATGTGTCCCTATTACTGCCCCTGATACCCCAATACTGAGCCGCTGCTGCTGTATGTGTCCCTATTACTGCCCCTGATACCCCAATACTGAGCCACTGCTGCCGTATGTGTCCCTATTACTGCACCTGATACCCCAATACTGAGCCGCTGCTGCCGTATGTGTCCCTATTACTACTCCTGCTGTATGGTACAAATGCAATGCTCCTCATACTGCATCACATAGTAATGCCACCACTGTGCCCTTACATAGTACAATGTCTCCTTTGTGCTCTCACAGTAGCCCCAAACTCTTTACAGGCCCCACAGTAGTCCCCACACTGTATATAGGCCCCTAGAATGTATGATGGCTCGACAGCAACCTTCAAACTGTATAGTGACCCCTGCGTTAGCTCCCACACTGTATAATGACTCCTGCCTTAGGTCCCACGCTGTGTAACGGCTCCCACATTATCTACCTCACTTTATAATGACCCCTCCATTAGCTTCCACACTGTATAATGACCCCTGCATTAGTGTCCACGCTGTATAATGACCCCCGCATTAGCTTGCACGCTGTATAATGGAACCCGCTGTAGCTCCCACTCCTTGGATTCTGGTCACTGTCTGTCCCTCTCTGGGGGCTGATACTTGCACAGCCCTAAAATATATGACAAAGACATAAATAGAAGAAACAGCCAGTGGGTGCGTATAGAGGCCATCATATGGGTATAGCTCCCTGAATGTGTCCAGGTAACCCTAAAGGAATACTCTTGTCTGGACAAGACCCCAAAGAGGGAAATGGAAATGAGGGAATCAGAAAAAAGAGGGGGAAGTAGAATATTACCCATCTAAAGAAAAAAGTACACCCCCTGGCTCTTCTGTTCCTTTTACCTCTTCTCCCCCTTGGGGATCTTGTGGTCTAGACTGAGTATATGTAAATGGACCCGCACCCATATGTGATTTTCTATATGCACCTACTTGCTGTTTCTATTTTCTTTTGTCTGGCTATTTTTCATCTTAATATATACTTACCTTGTAATGTCTTCACATCCTATTCCGTCCAGATGTGTCCAGATCCCAGAATTCTAAGAGGCGGAAGTTCACCGACCACCATATTGGGACACCCAAGTGATGGATGTCTCAATTTGGAAACTGTTTACGATACCAGCCTCTTGCGCGGTACCACCAGCTGAACACCGTCCACCACACACACTGTATATGCCGTACGCACCACACACCCACACACACTGTAAATGCCGTAGGCAGTACACACACACACACTTTATACTCATCCTCTTGAGCGGTACCACCAGCGTAACACCGTTGCAAACATGCCACTGCCGTGATCAGCCGAATGACTCACTGACCGCCGCCATCTTTGTACAAGAGGAGCGCAGAGCACATGGGGTAGACAGGTCAAAGAAGAGAGCACAGACGGGGGAAAGAGAGAGTGGATAGGTGGGCGAGCACATGGAGGGGAGAGATTCTCAACGCTACAAAGCCTGACCCCATCGTGACATTACCGTCCTCCCAATGCAATAGCATCGGGTCTCCATATAGTAAATATATATTCATCCTCAACTTTTTTAATAAAAGGTTTTACCTTTTATTTTTCATATTTCGTGTTTTTTATTTTTCGTGTTTACCACCTTAGATTTACTGATATGAAATCATGCAGACACTGGTCTGATAGGATCCTGACCCAGGCTACAGGATAGAACATATATATGGGTTGGGGTCTTATCAGACCAGTGTCTTACATATCTATAATATAACGGTGGGAGCGTCACTCTGTCCGAAGCCTTTATAGATTGCGCAAGCGCGACGCACCGCACCTGCGCAGTCTGGACCAGAGTGACGCAGCCGAACTTAATTATCCCCCCCCATAATATACCGGCCGTGGGGGCTCCACCCCCCTCCCACCCCCTGTGCGCACCCCCCTCCCACCTCCTGAGCGCCCCCCCCCCCCCCCCGTGTGCCCCCCCCGCTGTGATTAAAATACTCACCTAGCTTCCGGATCCCTCGCCGCAGCGTCCTCTTCTGGCCGCAACCTCTCCTGTATGCGGTCACGTGGGGCCGCCGATTACAGTACTGAATATGCGGCTCCGCCCCTTTGGGAGGCGGAGCCGCATATTCATGATTTTAATCGGCGGCCCCACGTGACCGCATACAGGAGAGGCTGCGGCCAGAAGAGGACGCTGCGGCGAGGGATCCGGAAGCTAGGTGAGTATTTTAATCACAGCGGGGGGGGGGGTGGGGGGCGCAGCGGGGGGGGGGGACCTGGATCTGCATTTTAAACACTAATATTCATATGTTCCCTGCAGCAAACGCTGCTGCAGGGAACATATGAATCGCGGCTTCAGCACCAGTGGGGGGGACAGCGCTTAATGTAGCGCTGTCTCCTGCACGGCACACGGACCGCACACGGCCAATGTCCGTGTGCGGTACGTGTTTTACACGTCCAGCACAGCCGCCCCCAGCACAGCCACAGCCACGCACAGCCGCCCCAGCACAGCCACAGCCACGCACAGCTGCCCCCAGCACAGCCGCCCCCAGCACAGCCACAGCCACGCACAGCCGCCCCCAGCACAGCCACGCACAGCCGCCCCAGCACAGCCACGCACAGCCGCACCCAGCACAGCCAAGCACAGCCGCTCCCAGCACAGCCACGCACAGCCGCCCCCAGCATAGCCACGCACAGCCGCCCCCAACACAGCCACGCACAGCAGCCTCAGCACAGCCACGCACAGCCGCCCCATGCACAGCCACGCACAGCCTCCCCCAGCACAGCCACACACAGTGCCCCCAACACAGCAACGCACAGCCGCCCCCAGCACAGCCACACACAGCGCCCCCAGCACAGCTGCCCCCAGCACAGCCACGCACAGCCGCCCCCAGCACAGCCACGCACAGCCGCCCCCAGCACAGCCACGCACACCCGCCCCCAGCATAGCCACCCGCACTCGGGCAGTAGAGCCGGAGAGAGAAAGATGGGAGCAACATATGGCAGAATGGAAACAGGAACAGGCAGAATGGGTGCAGCACATTACAACAGAATGGGGGCACAGGATGGCGACAGCACATGACAGAATGGTTGCGCACCATGGGAGCAGCACATGACAGAATTGGGGTGCACGATGGGAGCAGCATATGACAGAATGGGGGCGCACACATGACAGGATGGGGGTGCAGGATGGGAGCACATGACAGGATGAGGGTGCAGGATGGGAGCACATGACAGGATGAGGGTGCAGGATGGGAGCACATGACAGGATGGGGGTGCAGGATGGGAGCACATGACAGGATGGGGACGCAGGATGGGAGCACATGACAGGATGGGGACGCAGGATGGGAGCATATGACTGGATGGGGACGCAGGATGGAGCAGCACATGACAGGATGGGGGTGCAGAATGGGAGCAGCCCATGACAGAATGGGGGCGCAGGATGGGAGCAGCACATGACAGGATGGGGGTGCAGGATGGGAACAGCCCATGACAGAATGGGGGCGCAGGATGGGAGCAGCACATGACAGAATGGGGGTGCAGGATGGGAACAGCACATGACAGGATGGGGACGCAGGATGGGAACAGCACATGTCAGGATGGGGACGCAGGATGGTGCAGCACATGACAGGATGGAGACCATATACTAATATAAATGCTCGCCACCCGGGCATAGAACGGGTTCAATAGCTAGTATATATATATATACTAGATGGTGGCCCGATTCTAACGCATCGGGTATTCTAGAATATGCATGTCCACGTAGTATATTGCCCAGCCACGTAGTATATTGCCCAGCCACGTAGTATATTGCCCAGCCACGTAGTATATTGCCCACTAACGTAGTATATTGCCCAGCCACGTAGTATATTGCCCAGCCACGTAGTATATTGCCCAGCCATGTAGTATATTGCCCAGCCACGTAGTATATTGCCCACTAACGTAGTATATTGCCCAGCCACGTAGTATATTGCCCAGCCACGTATATTGCCCAGCCACGTAGTATATTGCCCAGCCACGTAGTATATAGCAGAGCCACGTAGTATATAGCAGAGCCACGTAGTATATTGCCCAGCCACGTAGTATATTGCCCAGCCACGTAGTATATTGTCCAGCCACGTAGTATATTGCCCAGCCACGTAGTATATTGCCCAGCCACGTAGTATATAGCCGAGCCACATAGTATATAGCAGAGCCACGTAGTATATTGTCCAGCCACATAGTATATTGCCCAGCACAGAGCCACGTAGTATAGAGACTTAAAAAACAAATAAACATATACTCACCTATAGCTCGTTGAAGTCCTGCTATACTCACCCTCCGCCGCCTTTTCCGCTTCTCTGGACGCTCCCGGGACCGCTCCATTGCAAGCGGCAGCTTCCGCTCCCAGGGCTGGTGTGAGCAGGACCTATGATGACGTCGCGGTCACATGACCGTGACGTCACGGCAGGTCCCTGTCGTACACCAGCCCTGGGAGCGGAAGCGTCCAGAGAAGCGGGAAAGGCGGCGGAGGGTGAGTATAGAAAGTTTTTTGTTTTTTTTAATTATTTTTAACATGACCTATTTTTACTATTGATGCTGCATAGGCAGCATCAATAGTAAATAGTTGGGGACACACAGAGTTAATAGCAGTGGTAACGGAGCGCGTTACACCGCGGGCCGTTAACGCTGCCATTAACCCTGTGTGAGCGGTGAGCGGAGGGGATTATGGAGTGGGCGCCGGGCAGTGAGTGCAGGGGAGGGACTAATCGGACTGTGGCCGTCGCTGATTGGTCGCGGCAGCCATGACAGGCAGCTGCCAAGACCAATCAGCGAATGAATAACCGTGGCAGAAGGAGACAGACAGACGGAAGTGACCCTTAGACAATTATGTATATAGATATATATATATATATATATATACTAGCTGAAGAGCCCGGCGTTGCCTGGGCATAGTAAATATCTGTGGTTAGTTATAGCGCGTCACTTCTCTTATTTTCCCATCACGCCTCTCATTTTCCCAATCACATCTTTAATTTTCCCCCTCACATCTCTCATTTTCTCCCTCCCACCTCTCATTTTCTCCCTCACTCCTCTCATTCCCCCCTAACACTTGTCATTTCGACCTCACATCTGTCATTTTCCGATCACTACACTATTTTCCCTCACTCCTCTCATTTTGCACTCACACCTTTTCATTTTCACCTCACACCTCTCATTTTCACCTCAGTATATACATGTTTGTCATCTCCCTTATATATAGTATACATCTGTATGTCATCTCCTGTATATAGTATATACCTGTATGTCATCTCCCCTGTATATAGTATATACCTGCTGTGTGTCATCTCCCCTGTATATAGTATATACCTGTATGTCATCTCCTCCTATATATAGTATATACCTGTATGTCATCTCCTCCTATATATAGTATATACATGTATGTCATCTCCTCCTATATATAGTATATACCTGTATGTCATCTCCTTCTATATATAGTATATACCTGTATGTCATCTCCTCCTGTATATAGTATATACCTGTGTGTCATCTCCCCTGTATATAGTATATATATCTGTGTGTCATCTCCTATCTCCTCCTGTATATAGTATATACCTGTATGTCATCTTCTATATATAGCATATACCTGTATGTCATCTCCTCCTGTATATAGTATATACCTGTAGGTAATCTGCTCCTGTATATAGTATATACCTGTGTGTCATCTCCTCCTGTATATAGTATATACCTGTATGTCATCTCCTCCTGTATATAGTATGTACCTGTATGTCATCTCCTCCTCTATATAGTATATACCTGTGTCATCTCTCCTGTATATAGTATATATCTGTGTGTCATCTCCCCTGTATATAGTATATACCTGTGTGATCTCCTGTATTAGACCTCATTAACACGTTATTTGCTCAGTATTTTTACCTCAGTATTTGTAAGCTAAATTGGCAGCCTGATAAATCCTCAGCCAACAGGAAGCCCTCCCCCTGGCAGTATATATTAGCTCACACATACACATAATAGACAGGTCATGTGACTGACAGCTGCTGTATTTCCTATATGGTACATTTGTTGCTCTTGTAGTTTGTCTGCTTATTAATCAGATTTTTATTTTTGAAGGCTAATACCAGACTTGTGTGTGTTTTAGGGCGAGTTTCGTCTGTCAAGTTGTGTGTGTTGAGTTGTGTGTGGCGACATGCATGTAGCGACTTTTGTGAGATGAGTTTTGTGTAGCAACATGCGTGTAGCAACTTTTTGTGTGTCGAGTTGCATGTGACAGGTTAGTGTAGCAAGTTGTGTGCAGCAAGTTTTGCACATGGCGAGTTTTGCGCGTGGTGAGTTTTATGTCTGGTGCCTTTTGAGTATGTGCAAGTTTTGTGTGAGGCAACTTTTGCATGTGTTGCAAATTTTGTGCATGTGGCAATTTTTCCGCGTGTGCAAGTTTTGCGTGTGGCGAGTTTTCCATGAGGTGAGTTTTGCACTTGTGGCGAGTTTTGCGTGAGCCTAGTTTTTGCATGTGGCGAGTTTTGCGCGTGGTGAGTTTTGAGCGGCGACTTTTGTGTTTCGACTTTTATGTGGCAAGGTTGGTGTATGTGTGGTGGAATATGTGCTGATGGTGGTATATGTGTTCAAGCACGTGGTAGTGTGTGGCGCATTTTGTGTGTGTTCATATCCCCATGTGTGGTGAGTATCTCATGTCGGGGCCCCACCTTAGCAACTGATCGGTATATACTCTTTGGCGCCATCGCTCTCATTCTTTAAGTCCCCCTTGTTCACATCTGGCAGCTGTCAATTTGCCTCCAACACTTTTCCTTTCAATTTTCCCCATTATGTAGATAAGGGAAAAATAGTTTGGTGAATTGGAAAGCGCGGGGTTAAAATTTCACCTCACAACGTAGCCTATGACGCTCTCGGGGTCCAGACGTGTGAGTGTGCAAAATTTTGTTTCTGTAGCTGCGACGCCTCCAACACTTTTCCTTTCACTTTTTCCCCATTATGTAGATAGGGGCAAAATTGTTTGGTGAATTGGAAAGCGTGGGGTTAAAATTTCACCTCACAACGTAGCCTATGACGCTCTCGGGGTCCAGACGTGTGAGTGTGCAAAATTTTGTTTCTGTAGCTGCGACGCCTCCAACACTTTTCCTTTCACTTTTTCCCCATTATGTAGATAGGGGCAAAATTGTTTGGTGAATTGGAACGCGCGGGGTTAAAATTTCGCCTCACAACATAGCCTATGACGCTCTCGGGGTCCAGACGTGTGACTGTGCAAAATTTTGTGGCTGTAGCTGCGACGGTGCAGATGCCAATCCCGGACATACACACACACACACATACACACATTCAGCTTTATATAGTAGATATATATACATATATACACTGACAAGACTGGTCAGTAATGTGCATTGAAAGACGTGACCCTGGCTGCAGGACCCCACACATGAGGATAGTTGACCCTTTCCCATATATGGTATATATAGGAAAGAGACATATTGTATATCCTCATCTGTGGGGTCCTGCAGTCAGGGTCACTCAGTCTATCAGTGCACATTACTCACCAGCCGCCATAAATCTTCAGTGCCTGTGCAGATACAGCACAGGAATCCTGCTGGGTGTTATCAGGAGAGCAGCAGATAGAGTATAAGTGTGAGCTGTAGTTACACCACTGTGTCCTGCTCCTCTCCAGTCTCACTGGGAAAAGATGCTCCTTCCTGTCTGCTCTGCAGCAGACATTGCATGCCCCCTCAGCGTGCAATGTGGGCGTGTCTTCAGTGGAGGCCGGCAGCTGTCAGGTACAGTGCTGGCCTGGTCCTCAGGGTGTATCAGCATGGGGGGGGGGGCTTTGGGGAATATGTTCCTCTCTCTTCAGCCACAGCCCGCGGTAGTGCAGGGAGAGATCATGTCTCTCTCTTCTCTACCGCGGGCTGTGCACGCTGATATAATTAAGTGTAGCATAGCTCCAGGTGGGCCCCTGTGAGCGGTGGGCCCGGGGCGACCGCACCCTCTGCCCCCCTGCTAGCTACGCTACTGCTCCCAGGCTCGAGTTTATATGAGGACAACCAGCAGAGGGCGCCTCACCGCGAATGAAGGTAAATATAGGTCATTGACCTACTTTACCTTCATTCCCCGGGGTTTTGCAGCCACGAGCAGCGCTGCATTAGTCCAGTCTGTGCAGAGAGTGGACATGAGCCTGGTTGTGAGGTAAAAGGCTGGCTGCCAGGACCTACCCTGGGAGCGTGACCGCACATTGCGTGTTCTCTATGGCGGAGATGACTGAGCTACATTAGTTCCAGTGGGTCTCCAGGAGCCTGCAGTGCGGAGCTCTCTGTGATGTGGGGGTGCAGCTGCAGGAATCCAGGGGTCTCCAGGAGCCTGCAGTGCGGAGCTTTCTGGGATGTGGGGGTGCAGCTGCAGGAATCCGGGGGTCTCCAGGAGCCTGCAGTGCGGAGCTTTCTGGGATGTGTGGTGCAGCTGCAGGAATCTGGGCGTCACCAGGAGCCTGCACTGCGGAGCTCTCTGGGATGTGGGGGTGCAGCTGCAAGAATCTGGGGGTCTCCAGGAGCCTGCAGTGCGGAGCTTTCTGGGAAGTGGGGTGCAGCTGCAGGAATCTGGGGATCACCAGGAGCCTGCACTGCGGAGCTCTCTGGGATGTGGGGGTGCAGCTGCAGGAATCTGGGGGTCTCCAGGAGCCTGCAGTGCGGAGCTCTCTGGGATGTGGGGGTGCAGCTGCAGGAATCCGGGGGTCTCCAGGAGCCTGCACTGCGGAGCTCTCTGGGATGTGGGGGTGCAGCTGCAGGAATCCGGGGGTCTCCAGGGGCCTGCAATGCGGAGCTCTCTGGGATGTGGGGTGCAGCTGCAGGAATCCGGGGGTCTCCAGGAGCCTGCACTACGGAGTTCTCTGGGATGTTCTCCTCCTGTGTATATACATTGCACATTACCACTCCTTCTATATATATACACTGCACAGTACCACTCCTCCTATCCTGTATATATACACTGCACAGTACCACTCCTGTCCTGTATATATACACTGCACAGTACCACTCCTCCTGTCCTGTATATATACACTGCACAGCACCACTCCTCCTGTATATATACACTGCATAGTACCTCTCCTCCTGTCCTGTATATATACACTGCACAGTACCACTCCTCCTATCCTGTATATATACACTGCACAGTACCACTCCTCCTGTCCTGTATATATACACTGCACAGTACCACTCCTCCTGTCCTGTATATATACACTGCACAGCACCACTCCTCCTGTATATATACAATGCACAGTACCACTCCTCCTGTCCTGTATATATACACTGCACAGTACCACTCCTCTTGTCCTGTATATATACACTGCACAGTACCACTCCTCCTGTCCTGTATATATACACTGCACAGTACCACTCCTCCTGTCCTGTATATATACACTGCACAGTACCACTCCTCCTGTATATATACACCGCACAGTACCACTCCTCCTGTCCTGTATATATACACTGCACAGTACCACTCCTCCTGTCCTGTATATATACACTGCACAGTACCACTCCTCCTGTCCTGTATATATACACTGTACACTACCACTCCTCCTGTCCTGTATATATACACTGCACAGTACCACTCCTCCTGTCCTGTATATATACACTGCACACTACCACTCCTCCTGTCCTGTATATATACACTGCACAGTACCACTCCTCCTGTCCTGTATATATACACTGCACACTACCACTCCTCCTGTCCTGTATATATACACTGCACACTACCACTCCTCCTGTCCTGTATATATGGACACTGCACAGTACCACTCCTCCTGTCCTGTATATATACACTGCACAGTACCGCTCCTCCTGTCCTGTATATACTGTATACACTGTACAGTACCACTCCTCCTGTCCTGTATATATACACTGCACACTACCACTCCTCCTGTCCTGTATATATGGACACTGCACAGTACCACTCCTCCTGTCCTGTATATATACACTGCACACTACCACTCCTCCTGTCCTGTATATATACACTGCACACTACCACTCCTCCTGTCCTGTATATATGGACACTGCACAGTACCACTCCTCCTGTCCTGTATATATACACTGCACAGTACCGCTCCTCCTGTCCTGTATATACTGTATACACTGTACACTACCACTCCTCCTGTCCTGTATATATACACTGCACACTACCACTCCTCCTGTCCTGTATATATGGACACTGCACAGTACCACTCCTCCTGTCCTGTATATATACACTGCACAGTACCACTCCTCCTGTCCTGTATATATACACTGCACACTACCACTCCTCCTGTCCTGTATATATACACTGCACAGTACCACTCCTCCTGTCCTGTATATATACACTGCACAGTACCACTCCTCCTGTCCTGTATATATACACTGCACACTACCACTCCTCCTGTCCTGTATATATACACTGCAGAATTTACAATAGCTGTCACTCATGTAAGAAGTGAAACCTGGCATTGTACTATAGCTATATTTCTCTGCTGTATCTGGGCATCATGAATCGGGGTATGTGTTAAAGGTGGGGGCCCACTGAGACTCTTTCGCCCGGGGCCCTCAAAAACCTGGAGCCGGCCCTGGACCCTCTCCAGGCTATTAATATCTGCCCTCAGTCACTGGCTTTACTACTCTGGCGGAGAAAATTGCGCGGGAGCCCACACCAATTTTTTCCACCATTTAACCCTTTAATTTAATAGCTAGAACGGCCTAATTTTGCACATACACACTACTAACATTAGTAGTGTGGAATATGCAAAAAAAATGGGGATATGAGATGGTTTACTGTATGTAAACCATGTCTCATATCATGTCGGGTTTAGGAAGAAGATAACAAAAGCCGGTAATTGAATATACCTATTCTATGTGTACACATTTATTCTACCTATTCTACTGTAAGCTGTCAGTGTGATTTTACTGTACACCGCACTGAATTGCCGGCTTTTCTCTCTAACACCGCTGCGTATTTCTCGCAAGTTACACTGCGGGTCCGTGTGTAATCCGTATTTTTCTGGCTTCCATAGACTTTCATTGGCGATTTTTTTTGTGCAATACGGTGACAAACGCAGCATGCTGCGATTTTCTATGGCCGTAGAAAGCCGTATAATACAGATCAGTAAAATACGGCAGATAGGAGCTGGGGCATAGAGAATAATTGGGCCGTGTGTAATGCGTGTTTTACGGACGTATTTTATGCGCTCATACGTCCGTAAAACTCGCTAGTGTGACGCCGGCCTAAGGCCAGTCTCACACGTCCAGATAATTCCAGTACCGGAAAAATCGGTACCGGAATTATCCGTGTCCGTGTGTCCGTGTGCTTACCGTGAACATCAGTGTGGCACATGTGCGGCAGCTGTGTGCCGCCTGTGTGCCGACTGGGTACCACACGGAGTGTGCAGGAGACAGCGCTAGAGATAAGCGCTGTCCCCTGCATCTGGTGCTGAAGCCGCCATTCATATCTTCTCTCCAGCAGCGTTCGCTGTGGAGAAGATATTAAAAATCCTTTTTTTTTTCTTTTTCGTGTTTAAAATAAAGATCCCTGTCCCCACTCCCCTCCCACCCCCTGTGCGCCCGCCCGCTGTTACTAAAATACTCACCCGGCTCCCTCGAAGCGTCCTCTCTGCGCCGCACCTTCTCCTGTATGATCAGTCACGTGGTGCCGTCCATTACAGTCATGAATATGCGGCTCCACCCCTATCGGAGGTGGAGCCGCATATTCATGACTGTAATCGGCGGCACCACGTGACCGCTCATACAGGAGAAGCTGGCGCTGAGAGGACGCTGTGAGGGAGCCGGGTGAGTATTTTATTAACAGCGGGCGGGCGCACAGGGGGTGGGAGGGGGTGGGGACAGGGATCTTTATTTAAACACGAAAAAAAAAAGGATTTTTCATATCTTCTCTACAGCGAACGCTGCTGGAGAGAAGATATGAATGGCGGCTTCAGCACCACGCTGGGGGGACAGCGCTTACTGTAGCGCTGTCTCCTGCATGGCACACGGACTGCACACGGACAACATCCGTGTGCAGTACGTGTTTTATACGGACCCATTGACTTTAATGGGTCCGTGTAATCCGTGCGCTCCCACAAACACTGACATGTCTCCGTGTTTTGCACACGGACACACGGTCTGTGAAAACACGCTGACATGTGCAGAGACACATTGATTTCAATATGTCTACGTGAGTCAGTGTTTCAGGTACGTGAGGAAACTGTCACCTCACGTACCGGAGCCACTGACGTGTGAAACCGGCCTAAGGCCATATTGAGAATTTTTTTTAAAAAAGGAGCAAATCCTTTGATGAATTTGTCACACATCAAAAAGTCACTAACTGAATTATGGAAAAAAATGACGAAAAATGCAATGATGAATCGGGCCCGCAGACTATAGGGATTTATTTGCAGGTGGAAAAACAGCTGCAGATTTTTCAAAAATTCACAGCAGAATACACGTTACACAGCAGCAACTAGGGGGATGAGATTTTACACTTTGGATACATTTTCCATGCAATTTGTCTTCTTGTTCCAGGTTTTTATGAATTTTCCTCAATAGCTGATTTTTAGATCCGCAGCAAAATGGACAACTGAAATTTTTTTTTTACTAAGGTTTCATGCCTACAATGAGTTGTTGGTGAGTTTTTGATGCTGCTTATTTTTGCTACATCAAAAATGCAGCATCTTCCAGTTCCAGCAGTGTGGATGAGATTTATAGAAATCTCGTACCTTGTGCGCGTTTCAAATTGGAACAGGTCAGTTTGTCTTACTGGTACACTGAGTTTTCTGTGCAGATTTTCCTCATAGACTTGCATGAGATACGGAAAATACACAGGCAAAATCCACCCATGCGTTTTTAGTGCATTTCTGCTGCAGAAACGCATCAGAAACATATATAATAAGCACATGACTGTAGCAATATAGTTTTGTCAAAGCCAAATACCAGAGTGTATAGAAAACAAAGCAGCTTTATTTCAAGAATTACACACCCAAAAAAAACAGAGTAAAAATGCATTAAAAAAAGTACACAAAAATACAATGAAAAAACGCAAGTAGCCTCATTTACATAATAGGTGCAGAAAATCTGAAACATGAAAAACTCACCAAATACGCATTGTGGGAACCTAGCCTCAAAGTTTAAAGACTCTGTTCTCACCTGCATTAGCGTTCTGCAGTTATTAAAGATGGGCGGACACCTGGATGTGAGGGTCTGGCGGGTTCGGCCGAATAGTTACAAGAAGTTCGGGTACCTGGTCCCCATTCACTTGAATGGGCGGCCCAAACATCCAGTGTTTGCTGCGCTGTTATGTGCATGACAGCGCGGCAAACACTGCTTCTGATCGGCAGTGAGAGCTCAGCTGTGATCGGAGGTATGAAGTTTACCTCCAGTCACTGGTGTCAACTGATGGGACAACTGCTCCCATCATCCGACACCTGCTGCCGCTAATAACAGCGAGAGCAAGAATGGCGGATGGGAGTATTCATTAGCCACTCCTGCACTGAAAATAAATAATAGAAAAAAAAACGGCGTGGGTTCCCCTTATTTTTTTAACCAGCCAGGCAAAAATGACAGCTGGGGGCTGCAACCCTCAGCTGTCAGCTTCAGCAATTCTAGTTATCAAGCATAGAGGTGTCCCCACGCTATATTTTTTAGTTATTTAAATAAATAAATAATTAAAAAAAACGGTGTGGGGTCCCCCCCATTTTTGATAACCAGCATTGTTAAAGCAGACAGCTAGGGGCTGGTATTCTCAGGCTGATAAGGGGTCACTGATATAGACCCCCCACAGCTGCCCAGAAAAGGCGCATCTATTAGATTCGCCAATTCTGGCGCTTTGCCCTGCTCTTCCCACTTGCCCTATAGCGGTGGCAAGTGGTGTCATAGTTAGAGGGGGTTGATGTCACCTTTGTTTTGTCCTCTGACATCAAGACCCGAGATTAGTAATGGAGAGTGTTATGTTTGCTAATGACAGGTGTTATGAAGGCAATCCAGAAACACAGTGTGCTTAGCGATCAGAGCGCACACATTGATCTGACAAATACCCAAAAATACAAGAACGAGCTCTGAGACGTGGAAACTCTGTAGACTGCACACCTGATCCTATCCTAAACACAACTAAAAGCGGCTGTGGATTGCGCCTAACAACTACCTAGGCAACTCGGCACAGCCTAAGAAACTAGCTAGCCTGAAGATAGAAAAATAGGCCTGACTTGCCCCAGAGAAATTCCCCAAAGGAAAAGGCAGCCCCCCACATATAATGACTGTGAGTAAGATGAAAAGACAAAACGTAGGGATGAAATAGATTCAGCAAAGTGGGGCCCGATATTCTAGGACAGAGTGAGGACAGTAAAGCGAACTTTGCAGTCTACAAAAAACCCTAAAGCAAAACCACGCAAAGGGGGCAAAAAAAAAACCCACCGTGCCGAACTAACGGCACGGCGGTACACCCTTTGCGTCTCAGAGCTTCCAGCAAAACTAAAGACAAGCTGGACAGAAAAAAAGCAACAAAAAAGCAAAAAGCACTTAGCTATACAGAGCAGCAGGTCACAGGAACAATCAGGAGTAGCTCAGATCCAACACTGAAACATTGACAAGGAGCAAGGATAGCAGCATCAGGCGGAGTTAAGTAATGAAGCAGTTAACGAGCTCACCAGAACACCTGAGGGAGGAAGCTCAGAAGCTGCAGTACCACTTGTGACCACAGGAGTGAATTCAGCCACAGAATTCACAACAGTACCCCCCCCTTGAGGAGGGGTCACCGAACCCTCACCAGAGCCCCCAGGCCGACCAGGATGAGCCGCATGAAAGGCACGAACAAGATCGGAAGCATGAACATCAGAGGCAAAAACCCAGGAATTATCTTCCTGAGCATAACCCTTCCATTTAACCAGATACTGGAGTTTCCGTCTAGAAACACGAGAATCCAAAATCTTCTCCACAATATACTCCAATTCCCCCTCCACCAAAACCGGGGCAGGAGGCTCAACAGATGGAACCATAGGTGCCACGTATCTCCGCAACAACGACCTATGGAATACATTATGTATGGAAAAGGAGTCTGGGAGGGTCAAACGAAAAGACACAGGATTGAGAACCTCAGAAATCCTATACGGACCAATAAAACGAGGTTTAAATTTAGGAGAGGAAACCTTCATAGGAATATGACGAGAAGATAACCAAACCAGATCCCCAACACGAAGTCGGGGACCCACACGGCGTCTGCGATTAGCGAAAAGTTGAGCTTTCTCCTGGGACAAGATCAAATTGTCCACTACCTGAGTCCAGATCTGCTGCAACCTATCCACCACAGAATCCACACCAGGACAGTCCGAAGACTCAACCTGTCCTGAAGAGAAACGAGGATGGAACCCAGAATTGCAAAAAAATGGAGAAACCAAGGTAGCCGAGCTGGCCCGATTATTAAGGGCGAACTCAGCCAACGGCAAAAAGGACACCCAATCATCCTGGTCTGCAGAAACAAAACATCTCAGATATGTTTCCAAGGTCTAATTGGTTCGTTCGGTCTGGCCATTAGTCTGAGGATGGAAAGCCGAGGAAAAGGATAGGTCAATGCCCATCCTACCACAAAAGGCTCGCCAAAACCTTGAAACAAACTGGGAACCTCTGTCAGAAACAATATTCTCAGGAATGCCATGCAACCGAACCACATGCTGAAAGAACAAAGGTACCAAATCAGAGGAGGAAGGCAATTTAGCCAAGGGCACCAGATGGACCATTTTAGAAAAGCGATCACAGACCACCCAAATGACTGACATCTTTTGAGAAACGGGAAGGTCAGAAATGAAATCCATCGAAATATGTGTCCAAGGCCTCTTTGGGACCGGCAAGGGCAAAAGCAACCCACTGGCACGAGAACAGCAGGGCTTAGCCCTAGCACAAATCCCACAGGACTGCACAAAAGTACGTACATCCCGTGACAGAGATGGCCACCAGAAGGATCTAGCCACTAACTCTCTGGTACCAAAGATTCCAGGATGACCAGCCAACACCGAACAATGAAGTTCAGAGATAAGTTTATTAGTCCACCTATCAGGGACGAACAGTTTCTCTGCTGGACAACGATCAGGTTTATTTGCCTGAAATTTTTGCAGCACCCGCCGCAAATCAGGGGAGATGGCAGACACAATGACTCCTTCCTTGAGGATACCCGCTGGCTCAGATAAACCCGGAGAGTCGGGCACAAAACTCCTAGACAGAGCATCCGCCTTCACATTTTTAGAGCCCGGAAGGTACGAAATCACAAAGTCGAAGCGGGCAAAAAATAACGACCAACAGGCCTGTCTAGGATTCAAGCGCTTGCCAGACTCGAGATAAGTCAAGTTCTTATGATCAGTCAATACCACCACGCGATGCTTAGCTCCTTCAAGCCAATGACGCCACTCCTCGAATGCCCACTTCATGGCCAGCAACTCTCGATTGCCCACATCATAATTACGCTCAGCGGGCGAAAACTTCCTGGAAAAGAAAGCACATGGTTTCATCACTGAGCAATCAGAACCTCTCTGTGACAAAACCGCCCCTGCTCCAATCTCAGAAGCATCAACCTCGACCTGGAACGGAAGAGAAACATCTGGCTGACACAACACAGGGGCAGAACAAAAACGACGCTTCAACTCCTGAAAAGCTTCCACAGCAGCAGAAGACCAATTAACCAAATCAGCACCCTTCTTGGTCAAATCGGTCAATGGTTTGGCAATGCTAGAAAAATTACAGATGAAGCGACGATAAAAATTAGCAAAGCCCAGGAACTTTTGCAGACTTTTCAGAGATGTCGGCTGAATCCAATCCTGGATGGCTTGGACCTTAACTGGATCCATCTCGATAGTAGAAGGGGTAAAGATGAACCCCAAAAATGAAACTTTCTGCACACCGAAGAGACACTTTGATCCCTTCGCAAACAAAGAGTTAGCACGCAGGACCTGAAAAACCATTCTGACCTGCTTCACATGAGACTCCCAATCATCTGAGAAGATCAAAATGTCATCCAAGTAAACAATCAGGAATTTATCCAGATACTCACGGAAGATGTCATGCATAAAAGACTGAAACACAGATGGAGCATTGGCAAGTCCGAACGGCATCACTAGATACTCAAAATGACCCTCGGGCGTATTGAATGCAGTTTTCCATTCATCTCCTTGCCTGATTCTCACCAGATTATACGCACCACGAAGATCTATCTTAGTGAACCAACTAGCCCCCTTAATCCGAGCAAACAAGTCAGATAACAATGGCAAGGGATACTGAAATTTAACAGTGATCTTATTAAGAAGGAGGTAATCAATACACGGTCTCAGCGAACCATCCTTCTTGGCTACAAAGAAGAACCCTGCTCCCAGTGGTGATGACGATGGGCGAATATGTCCCTTCTCCAGGGATTCCTTCACATAACTGCACATAGCGGCGTGTTCGGGCACGGATAAATTAAATAATCGACCTTTAGGGAATTTACTACCAGGAATCAAATTGATAGCACAATCACAATCCCTATGCGGAGGTAGAGCATCGGACTTGGGCTCTTCAAATACATCCTGATAATCAGACAAGAACTCTGGGACCTCAGAAGGGGTGGATGACGAAATCGACAAAAATGGAACATCACCATGTACCCCCTGACAACCCCAGCTGGATACCGACATGGAATTCCAATCCAATACTGGATTATGGGTTTGTAGCCATGGCAACCCCAACACAACCACATCATGCAGATTATGCAACACCAGAAAGCGAATAACTTCCTGATGTGCAGGAGCCATGCACATGGTCAGCTGGGCCCAGTATTGAGGTTTATTCTTGGCCAAAGGTGTAGCATCAATTCCTCTCAATGGAATAGGACACCGCAAAGGCTCCAAGAAAAACCCACAACGTTTAGCATAATCCAAATCCATCAGATTCAGGGCAGCACCCGAATCCACAAACGCCATGACAGAAAACGACGACAAAGAGCATATCAAGGTAATGGACAGAAGGAATTTGGACTGTACAGTACCAATGACGGCAGACCTAGCGGACCGCTTACTGCGCTTAGGACAATCAGAAATAGCATGAGTGGAATCACCACAGTAGAAACACAGACCATTCAGACGTCTGTATTCCTGCCGTTCAACTCTAGTCATAGTCCTATCGCACTGCATAGGCTCAGGTTTAACCTCAGGCAGTACCGCCAAATGGTGCACAGATTTACGCTCGCGCAAGCGTCGACCGATCTGAATGGCCAAAGACAAAGACTCATTCAAACCAGCAGGCATAGGAAATCCCACCATGACATCCTTAAGAGCCTCAGAGAGACCCTTTCTGAACAAAGCTGCCAGCGCAGATTCATTCCACTGAGTGAGTACTGACCATTTCCTAAATTTCTGACAATATACTTCTATATCATCCTGACCCTGGCACAAAGCCAGCAAATTTTTCTCAGCCTGATCCACTGAATTAGGCTCATCGTACAGCAATCCGAGCACCAGGAAAAACGCATCGACACTACTCAATGCAGGGTCTCCTGGCGCAAGAGAAAATGCCCAGTCTTGAGGGTCGCCGCGCAAAAAAGAAATAATAATCAAAACCTGTTGAATAGGATTACCAGAAGAATGAGGTTTCAAGGCCAGAAATAGCTTTCCCCAAATGTCTAGGGGAAAAAAAAAAAAATGAACACAGAGCAGAAAAAAAAAAAAAAAAATGATGTCAGAACTTTTTCTTTCCCTCTATTGAGAATCATTAGTTTGGCTCCTTGTACTGTTATGTTTGCTAATGACAGGTGTTATGAAGGCAATCCAGAAACACAGTGTGCTTAGCGATCAGAGCGCACACAGTGATCTGACAAATACCCAAAAATACAAGAACGAGCTCTGAGACGTGGAAACTCTGTAGACTGCACACCTGATCCTATCCTAAACACAACTAAAAGCGGCTGTGGATTGCGCCTAACAACTACCTAGGCAACTCGGCACAGCCTAAGAAACTAGCTAGCCTGAAGATAGAAAAATAGGCCTGACTTGCCCCAGAGAAATTCCCCAAAGGAAAAGGCAGCCCCCCACATATAATGACTGTGAGTAAGATGAAAAGACAAAACGTAGGGATGAAATAGATTCAGCAAAGTGGGGCCCGATATTCTAGGACAGAGCGAGGACAGTAAAGCGAACTTTGCAGTCTACAAAAAACACCCACCGTGCCGAACTAACGGCACGGCGGTACACCCTTTGCGTCTCAGAGCTTCCAGCAAAACTAAAGACAAGCTGGACAGAAAAAAAGCAACAAAAAAGCAAAAAGCACTTAGCTATACAGAGCAGCAGGTCACAGGAACAATCAGGAGAAGCTCAGATCCAACACTGAAACATTGACAAGGAGCAAGGATAGCAGCATCAGGCGGAGTTAAGTAATGAAGCAGTTAACGAGCTCACCAGAACACCTGAGGGAGGAAGCTCAGAAGCTGCAGTACCACTTGTGACCACAGGAGTGAATTCAGCCACAGAATTCACAACAGGAGAGGCATCAATAAGATGCCCCCATTACTAACCCCATAGTCACAGTGTATGAAAACACAGAAACCAAAAATAAAGTCGTTTAAGGCCGGCGTCACACACAGCGTAAAACAATACGGTCCGTATATTACGGCCGTAATACGCTGAAAAGTCCCCAAAATAGTGGTCCGTAGCTCCTCCGTAGTTAGGGTGTGTCAGCGTATTTTGCGCATGGCATCCTCTGTATGTAATCCGTATGGCATCCGTACTGCGTGGTTTTCTCGCAGGCTTGCAAATCCAACATACGGCAATACAAGGGATCCATGTGTTAAAAAAAAATATATCTATATACTGTCTATATATATATATATATATATATATATATGTCATTAGACACATATATGTATATATATTTTAACTTCAAACAGCGCTAGATAGGTTTAAAGCCGGTAATTCAATTACCGGCTTTTGCTCTCTCCTTCCTAAACCCGACATGATTTGAGACATGGTTACATACAGTAAACCATGTCTTCTCTCCATTTTTTTGCATATTCCACACTACTAATGTTAGTAGTGTGTATGTGCAAAATTTGCCCGTTCTATCTACTAAATTAAAGGGTTAAATGGCGGAAAAAATTGGCGTGGGCTTCCGCGCAATTTTCTCCGCCAGAGTAGTAAAGCCAGTGACTGAGGGCAGATATTAATAGCCAGGAGAGGGTCCATGGTTATTGGCCCCCCCCGGCTAAAAACATCTGCCCCCAGCCACCCCAGAAAAGGCACATCTGGAAGATGCGCCTATTCTGGCACTTGGCCACTCTCTTCCCATTCCCGTGTAGCGGTGGGATATGGGGTAATGCAACCTTGCTATTGTAAGGTGACATTAAGTCTAATTAATAATGGAGAGGCGTCAATTATGACACCTATCCATTATTAATCCAATACTAGGAAAGGGTTAAAAATACACAAACACATTATTAAAATTATTTTAATGAAATAAAAACAAAGGTTGGTGTAATATTTTATTGAACGCCCATTCCAATCACTGAAGACCCTCGATCTGTAACAAAAATAACATAATAAACCAACATTATCATTACCTTCCGCAGATCTGTAAAGTCCAACGATGTAAATCCATCCGAAGGGGTTAAAATATTTTGCAGCCACGAGCTTTGCTAATGCAACGTTGTTCGTGGCTGCAAAACCCCAGGGAATGAAGGTAAAGTAGGTCAATGACCTATATTTACCTTCATTTGCGGTGAGGCGCCCTCTGCTGGTTGTTCCTAGATCGTGGGAACTTTCCTAGAAGGCTCCCAGGCTCGAGTTCATATGAGGACAACCAGCAGAGGGCGCCTCTTATGAACTCGAGCCTGGGAGCTTTCTAGGAAAGTTCCCACGATCTAGGGACAACCAGCAGAGGGCGCCTCACCGCAAATGAAGGTAAATATAGGTCATTGACCTACTTTACCTTCATTCTCCGGGGTTTTGCAGCCACGAGCATCAATGCATTAGCACAGCTCGTGGCTGCAAAATATTTTAACCCCTTCAGATGGATTTACATCGTTGGACTTTACAGATCTGCGGAAGGTAAGGATATTGTTGGTTTATTATGTTTTTTTTGTTACAGATCGAGGGTCTTCAGTGATTGGATTGGGCGTTCAATAAAATATTACACCAACCTTTCTTTTTATTTCATTAAAATAATTTTTAATAATATGTTTGTGTATTTTTAACCCTTTCCTAGTATTGGATTAATAATGGATAGGTGTCATAATTGATGCCTCTCCATTATTAATTTGGCTTAATGTCACCTTACAATAGCAAGGTGGCATTAACCCTTCATTACCTCATATCCCACCGCTACACGGGAATGGGAAGAGAGTGGCCAAGTGCCAGAATAGGCGCATCTTCCAGATGTGCCTTTTCTGGGGTGGCTGGGGGCAGGTGTTTTTAGCCGGGGGGGGGGGGGCAATAACCATGGTCTCTCTCTAGGCTATTAATATCTGCCCTCGGTCACTGGCTTTACTACTCTGGCGGTGAAAATTGCGCGGGAGCCCACGCTAATTTTTTCCGCCATTTAACCCTTTAATTTAGTAGATAGAATGGGCAAATTTTGCATATACACACTACCAACATTAGTAGTGTGGAATATGCAAAAAAAGGGGGAGAAGACATGGTTTACTGTATATAAACCATGTCTCATATCATGTCGGGTTTAGGAAGGAGAGAGCAAAAGCCGGTAATTGAATTACCGGCTTTAAAGCTGTCTAGCGCTGGAAGAAATATTAATATATATATATATATATATATATATATATGTGTGTCTCACTGACATATATATATATATATATATATATATATATATATATATATATGTATACTAGATCGTGGCCCGATTCTAATGCATCGGGTATTCTAGAATATGCATGTCCCCGTAGTATATGGACAATGATGATTCCAGAATTCGCGGCAGACTGTGCCCGTCGCTGATTGGTCGAGGCAACCTTTATGACATCATCGTCGCCATGGCAACCATTATGACATCTACGTCGATACTGTGCCCGTCGCTGAATCAGAAACGTGAGATGTCTACGTCCTTTATGACATCATCGTCGCTGTGCCCGTTGCTGATTGGTCGAGGCCTGGCAGCCTCGACCAATCAGAGACACGGGATGTCTACGTCCTTTATGACATCATCGTCGCTGTGCCCGTTGCTGATTGCTGAGGCCTGGCGGCCTCGACCAATCAGAGACGCGGGATTTCTACGTCGATGCTGTGCCGGTCTCTGATTGGTCGAGGCCGCCAGGATTTCCAGGACAGACAGACAGACAGACAGAAAGACAGACAGACAGAAAGACAGACAGACGGAAAAACCCTTAGACAATTATATATATAGAAGATATATATATACCTATTCTATGTGTACACATTTATTCTACCTATTCTTCTGTAAGCTGTCAGTGTGATTTTACTGTACACCGCACTGAATTGCCGGCTTTTCTCTCTAACACCGCTGAGTATTTCTCGCAAGTCACACTGCTGGTCCGTGTGTGATCCGTATTTTTCAGGCTTCCATAGACTTTCATTGGCGTATTTCTTGCGCAGTACGGTGACAAACGCAGCATGCTACGATTTTCTACGGCCGTAGAAAGCCGTATAATACGGATCCGTAAAATACGGCAGATAGGAGCAGGGGCATAGAGAATAATTGTGCCGTATGTTTTGCGAGTTTTACGGACGTAGTTTCTGCGCTCTTACATCCGTAAAACTCGCAAGTGTGACGCCGGCCTAATAGAAAAACACGACAGACTCCTTTAATAATCTCAATTAGACCATACTTACAACCTCGCCTAATTCCACCGAAGCCCTCAATCTCCTGTAATAAAGCTAAAATAAAAAAACAACAATATATCATACCTGTTTGTCGTTCTGTCCCACGCCATAATCCATGTCTGGGGAAAAAATATCCTGGATGGTGCCAAAATGCAACCGTCTAGGTTGAGAACCACTGGTGTATGAGCTGCATCAGTGACTGGTGGTGACGTCATCGAGGTTATCTCTGGTAACTGAGGCTCCATGCCCAGTCGGGCTGAACTGCCTTGACCTCAGTGACATCCCAGCTAGCACTGCGAGAAAACGCTCATTATTAGTGTTGAGCGATACCTTCCGATATCGGAAAGTATCGGTATCGGATAGGATCGGCCGATATTCAAAAAATATCGGATATCGCCGATACCGATACCCGATCCCAATGCAAGTCAATGGGACCAAAATATCGGAATTAAAATAAACCCTTTCTTTCCTTGTAGGTTCATTCTACATGAAGGAAAACAACTAAGAATAATGCAGGATGTATTTGGGGAGGTGGCGGAGACATTAAAGTCATAGAGGTTTAGCCCAATCAAATAGAATAGCATGTTTTTTGTTTTTTTTTTAAAGACGTTCGGAGTGACAAAGATATTGACTATGTAAATATTTTTTTTATTTTGTCAGATATTGATGTTTCACTATTCCACGCCCTTCCCCTTCTTTTTTTTTTTAACTTTTCCCACACTTTCATCTTTATCATCAGCATCTTTGACATCAACTTCTTCTTCACCTTATTCATCTTCTTCTTCATCCTTTACCTTTTTTTTTTTTTATTACATTCTTCATATTCATTTTATTCAACTATTATTATTCTTCCTATTCTACATATTCATTTTATTCAACTGTATTATTCTTCCTATTCTACTTCTTCATCATATTCTCATTTGTGACAGGCATTCCCTGTCTATAGTTGTTATCTATAAAAGTTTGAAGATTACACCTTCCGTTCTGCCAGTCACAAAAGTTACATTTGTCCGCGTTCAGTTTGGCCTGCAGCATCAGGCTTTATCCAGGGGCACCACGAGGAGGAACGGACTCACCCCCATACACTGCTTAGTCTTCTTCTGCATATAATTGAGATAATATCTTTTGCTTTGATATTAAGTGTTATGCTTAATGTTCTTCTGCTCTTTGTTCTGCAGCCTCTTGTTCTTCTGCTTCTCTGTCTTCCATGTCGTCGTCTCCAGTGTCGTCATCTCCGCCGTCGTCGTCTCCGCCGTCGTCGTCTCCACCGTCGTCGTCTCCGCCGCCGTCGTCGTCGTCGTCGTCATCGGGGTGGTCTTCCGGGTTGTCGTCGTCATCGGGGTGGTCTTCCGGGTCGTCGACTTTAGGGTCTTCAACTTGGAAATGTAGCAGAAGGTACAAGAAGGCTGAGAAAATGCCAAGAACCAGATGATGGAACTGGAACTCGGATGGCTACCCGAAGGTTCAAGAGCCTATGAAACTACCGAGGACCAGCTGACGTTACTGGAACCCGGTTACTAAGCAGGAGGTACCCGTGCTAAAAAGCACTACCAAGGACCGCCTGACGTTGGCGGAACTCGGATACCCAGGAGGAGGCACCTAAGCCAAAGGCTCTGCCCGGAACCAGCTGACGGTACTGGAACCAGGATGGGGAGCAGAAGGTACAAGAGCAAAAGACACTGCCGAGAACCAGCTGACGGTACTGGAACCCGGATGGGTAGCCGAAGGTCCAAGAGCCAATGGAACTACCGAGGACCAGCTGACGTTACTGGAACCCGGTTACTAAGCAGGAGGTACCCGTGCCTGAAAGCACTACCAAGGACCACCTGACGTTGGTAGAACTTGGATACCCAGAAGGAGGCACCTAAGCCAAAGGCTCTGCCCGGAACCAGCTGACGGTACTGGAACCAGGATGGGGAGCAGAAGGTACAAGAGCAAAAGACACTGCCGAGAACCAGCTGACGGTGCTGGAACCAGGTGGTGGACCCGAAGGCCCACAGGAGAGGAGAGAACAGCTAGGCCGCGAGGCAGCCGCAGTTACCGAACCCCAACAGTCCTACAGGGGGAGCTGGGCCTACTGGCACTACAGATTCAGCCTTGACTACCAGTTCACGCAGCCCACATAGGAAGCTCCTAAACTGGAGGCACCCTGGAGTTGGCTAACCCGGCCGCACCACGACGGGGCAAGCATAGGCGTCTCAGTGAGCTTGACACAACCAGGAAACAGCTGACGGTGCTGAAACCAGGTTTGGCACGAGGGAGTACCTGTGACAAAAACACTGCCGAGAACCAGCTGGCGGTGCTGGAACCCAGATGCGTTGCCCCAGTGTGTAAGAGCCAATGGCACGACCAAGGACCAGCTGACGGTGCTGGAACCCGGTTACTAAGCTGTAGGTGCCCGCGCTTAAAAGCACTACCAAGGACCGCCTGACGTTGGCGGAACTCGGATACCCAGGAGGAGGCACCTAAGCCAAAGGCTCGGCCCGGAACCAGCTGACGGTGCTGGAACCAGGTGGTGGACCCCAAGGCCCACAGGAGAGGAGAGAACAGCTAGGCCGCGAGGCAGCCGCAGTTACTGAACCCCAACAGTCCTACAGGGGGAGCTGGGCCTACTGGCACTACAGAACCAGCCTTGACTACCAGTTCACGCAGCCCACATAGGAAGCTCCTAAACTGGAGGCACCCTGGAGTTGGCTAACCCGACCGCACCACGACGTGGCAAGCATAGGCGTCTCAGTGAGCTTGACACAACCCGGAAACAGCTGACGGTGCTGAAACCAGGTTTGGCACGAGGGAGTACCTGTGACAAAAACACTGCCAAGAACCAGCTGGCGGTGCTGGAACCCAGATGCGTTGCCCCAGTGTGCAAGAGCCAATGGCACGACCGAGGACCAGCTGACGGTGCTGGAACCCGGTTACTAAGCTGTAGGTGCCCGCGCTTAAAAGCACTACCAAGGACCGCCTGACGTTGGCGGAACTCGGATACCCAGGAGGAGGCACCTAAGCCAAAGGCTCGGCCCGGAACCAGCTGACAGTGCTGGAACCAGGTGGTGGACCCCAAGGCCCACAGGAGAGGAGAGAACAGCTAGGCCGCGAGGCAGCCGCAGTTACCGAACTCCAACAGTCCTACAGGGGGAGCTGGGCCTACTGGCACTACAGAACCAGCCTTGACTACCAGTTCACGCAGCCCACATAGGAAGCTCCTAAACTGGAGGCACCCTGGAGTTGGCTAACCCAACCGCACCACGACGGGGCAAGCATAGGTGTCTCAGTGAGCTTGACACAACCCGGAAACAGCTGACGGTGCTGAAACCAGGTTTGGCACGAGGGAGTACCTGTGACAAAAACACTGCCGAGAACCAGCTGGCGGTGCTGGAACCCAGATGCGTTGCCCCAGTGTGCAAGAGCCAATGGCACGACCGAGGACCAGCTGACGGTGCTGGAACCCGGTTACTAAGCTGTAGGTGCCCACGCTTAAAAGCACTACCAAGGACCGCCTGACGTTGGCGGAACTCGGATACCCAGGAGGAGGCACCTAAGCCAAAGGCTCAGCCCGGAACCAGCTGACGGTGCTGGAACCAGGTGGTGGACCCGAAGGCCCACAGGAGAGGAGAGAACAGCTAGGCCGCGAGGCAGCCGCAGTTTCCGAACCCCAACAGTCCTACAGGGGGAGCTGGGCCTACTGGCACTACAGAACCAGCCTTGACTACCAGTTCACGCAGCCCACATAGGGAGCTCCTAAACTGGAGGCACCCTGGAGTTGGCTAACCCGACTGCAACACGACGGGGCAAGCATAGGCGTCTCAGCGAGTTTGACACAACCCGGAAACAGCTGACGGTGCTGAAACCAGGTTTGGCACGAGGGAGTACCTGTGACAAAAACACTGCCGAGAATCAGCTGGCGGTGCTGGAACCCAGATGCGTTGCCCCAGTGTGCAAGAGCCAATGGCACGACCGAGGACCAGCTGACGGTGCTGGAACCCGGTTACTAAGCTGTAGGTGCCCGCGCTTAAAAGCACTACCAAGGACCGCCTGACGTTGGCGGAACTCGGATACCCAGGAGGAGGCACCTAAGCCAAAGGCTCGGCCCGGAACCAGCTGACGGTGCTGGAACCAGGTGGTGGACCCCAAGGACCACAGGAGAGGAGAGAACAGCTAGGCCGCGAGGCAGCCGCAGTTACCGAACCCCAACAGTCCTACAGGGGGAGCTGGGCCTACTGGCACTACAGAACCAGCCTTGACAACCAGTTCACGCAGCCCACATAGGAAGCTCCTAAACTGGAGGCACCCTGGAGTTGGCTAACCCGACCGCACCACGACAGGGCAAGCATAGGCGTCTCAGTGAGCTTGACACAACCCGGAAACAGCTGACGGTGCTGAAACCAGGTTTGGCACGAGGGAGTACCTGTGACAAAAACACTGCCGAGAACCAGCTGGCGGTGCTGGAACCCATATGCGTTGCCCCAGTGTGCAAGAGCCAATGGCACGACCGAGGACCAGCTGACGGTGCTGGAACCCGTTTACTAAGCTGTAGGTGCCCGCACTTAAAAGCACTACCAAGGACCGCCTGACGTTGGCGGAACTCGGATACCCAGGAGGAGGCACCTAAGCCAAAGGCTCGGCCCGGAACCAGCTGACGGTGCTGGAACCAGGTGGTGGACCCCAAGGCCCACAGGAGAGGAGAGAACAGCTAGGCCGCGAGGCAGCCGCAGTTACCGAACCCCAACAGTCCTACAGGGGGAGCTGGGCCTACTGGCACTACAGAACCAGCCTTGACTACCAGTTCACGCAGCCCACATAGGAAGCTCCTAAACTGGAGGCACCCTGGAGTTGGCTAACCCGACCGCACCACGACGGGGCAAGCATAGGCGTCTCAGTGAGCTTGACACAACCCGGAAACAGCTGACGGTGCTAAAACCAGGTTTGGCACGAGGGAGTATCTGTGACAAAAACACTGCCGAGAACCAGCTGGCGGTGCTGGAACCCAGATGCGTTGCCCCAGTGTGCAAGAGCCAATGGCACGACCGAGGACCAGCTGACGGTGCTGGAACCCGGTTACTAAGCTGTAGGTGCCCGCGCTTAAAAGCACTACCAAGGACCGCCTGACGTTGGCGGAACTCGGATACCCAGGAGGAGGCACCTAAGCCAAAGGCTCGGCCCGGAACCAGCTGACGGTGCTGGAACCAGGTGGTGGACCCCAAGGCCCACAGGAGAGGAGAGAACAGCTAGGCCGCGAGGCAGCCGCAGTTACCGAACCCCAACAGTCCTACAGGGGGAGCTGGGCCTACTGGCACTACAGAACCAGCCTTGACTACCAGTTCACGCAGCCCACATAGGAAGCTCCTAAACTGGAGGCACCCTGGAGTTGGCTAACCCGACTGCAACACGACGGGGCAAGCATAGGCGTCTCAGCGAGTTTGACACAACCCGGAAACAGCTGACGGTGCTGAAACCAGGTTTGGCACGAGGGAGTACCTGTGACAAAAACACTGCCGAGAACCAGCTGGCGGTGCTGGAACCCGGATGCGTTGCCTATCAAAGATTGTCTTCCTACAGCCCCAACTAGCGGTGTTGGACCAAAGGGTAAGCAGGGGGAGCAGAGTGTAGGCCGAAGCCTGCACTGGAGTCAGCTTTGTGTCTGCGTTGCGTTTGCAGGACACTTTGCCGGCTAGACAGTGGGGGAACAGCAGGCGGTGCTGAACCCCACTAACACATTGGCTGGTGTTTTTCTCTGTGCAGCTAGCACTTCCGGGCAAAAACTAGCGTTGTTACAGCCCAGGGTCAGCAGGAGGAGGAGAGGAGCAGAGTGTAGGCCGAAGCCTAGTTGAACCAATTTCAAAGGTAACCTTTAACCCCCCCTCAGGTATTACAAAGTACAAGAGCCACACCTTGTGCAGCATTAATGCTGCACAAGTAAAAGGTTGCTCTATTAATTTTTCTACTTGCACACGCTGAATGCAACACGTACACAATTTTGCCAATTCTACAGTCAAACTGTAGTTGAGGCGTGACTTGTATTTTTAAGGAGACGCAGCATAGGTGTCCCAAATAACGCCTTTGTGCTTGGCGCAGCTTCCTGAGCGTTGTTTTTTGCTGTACAGGAGTCTGCGCTCTTGTGTTATCCCTTGGCAATGCCCTGTTAGCGCTGCCCGTCTTATGACCTCATTTCATGTTGGCCGTTGCGGTTAACGATGGCCATAAATCCCAGACCCACACTGCCTTTTCATAAAGTCACACTGCGGTGCTGGGATTCGTGGCCTTGAGCAGTAAATATTTTCGACGCTCACACACGTCCTTACACCTGCTTCAGACTGGGCGGCCTCTGCTGATCCCTTTTCGCATGCCGCGGCCATGAGGCCGCACAGTCTGAAGAAGGCGGAAGGAGATGAGTGACGACAGGCGAACATATGCACTGCTCGTGCCCATAAACCACACCCTCGCTGACAAAATAAATAAGACAACGAGGGGCGTTGTTTCACGCAGGGTGGATGCACAGGCGCAGCCAGCTAACCATGATGTCAAAAGACGGGAAGCGCTACCAAGGGGGGTGCTGCGTATCATTACAAAGGAAAGTCACACCTCAGGGACAGTGGAATGGTCTCAATGAGACACATTTTGTACGTGTTGAGTTCCACGTGGGCAAGGAGAAAAAGTCAGCCACCTTGTACAAATGCAGCAGTACTGCTGAACAAGGTGGCTGTTATACATAGAAACACCTGGGGGTGGGGGGCAGGCTCCCTTCAATTTCAGTTCATGTGCCTGCATCGCGTTTGCAGGGCACGTTGCCGGCTACACAGCTGGGGAACAGCTGGCGGTGCTGAACCCCACTGACACATTGGCTGGTGTTTTTCTCTGTGCAGCTAGCACTTCCAGGCTAAAACTGGCGGTGTTATGAGCCCAGGGTCAGCAGGAGGAGGAGAGGAGCAGAGTGTAGGCCGAAGCCTGCACTGGTGGCAGCTTTTGTTCTGTTGTGCCTGCGTGGCGTTTGCAGGTCACGTTGCCGGCTACACAGCTGGGGAACAGCTGGCGGTGCTGAACCCCACTAACACACTGGCTGGTGTTTTTCTCTGTGCAGCTAGCACTTCCAGGCTAAAACTGGCAGTGTTATGAGCCCAGGGTCAGCAGGAGGAGGAGAGGAGCATAGTGTAGGCCGAAGCCTGCACTGGTGGCAGCTTTTGTTCTGTTGTGCCTGCGTGGCGTTTGCAGGTCACGTTGCCGGCTACACAGCTGGGGAACAGCTGGCGGTGCTGAACCCCACTAACACATTGGCTGGTGTTTTTCTCTGTGCAGCTAGCACGTCCGGGCAAAAACTGGCGGTGTTAGAGCCCAGGGTCAGCAGGAGGAGGAGAGGAGCAGAGTGTAGGCCGAAGCCTAGTTGAACCAATTTCAAAGGTAACCTTTAACCCCCCCTCAGGTGTTGCAAGGTACAAGAGCCACACCTTGTGCAGCATTAATGCTGCACAAGTAAAGGTTGCTCTATTTAGTTTGCTCCTTGTACACGCTGAATAAAACACGTACACTATTTAGCCCATTATACTGTCAAACAGTAGTGGAGGCGTGACTTGTCTTTTTAAGGAGATGCAGCACAGGTGTCAAAATTTACACCTAGGTGCTGGGTGCAGATTCCTGAGCGTTGTTATTTGCTGTACAGGAGTCTGCACTATTGTTATCCCTTGGCCATGCGCTGTGAGCGCTGCCTGTCTTCTCACCTCATTTCATGTTGGCCGGTGCGGTTAGCGATGGCCATGAAACCCAGACCCGCAGTGTCTTTTAATAAAGTCACACTGCAGAGCTGGGATTCGTGACCTTGCGCAGTAAATTTTGTCGCCTGTCCCTCATGTCCTTACACCTGCATCAGACTGGGCGGCCTCATCTGATCCCTTCTCGCATGCCGCGGCCATGAGGCCGCACATTCTGAAGAAGGCGGAAGGAGATGAGTAAAGACAGGCGAAGATATCCACTGCTCGTGCCCATCAATCACACCCTCGCAGTCAAAATAAGTAAGACAACGAGGAGCGTGGTTTCAGGCAGGGTGGACGCACAGCCGCAGCCAGCCAACCAAAGATGTCAGAAGACGGGCAGCGCTAACAAGGGGGGTGCTGCGTGTCATTAAAATGGAAAGTCACACCTCAGGGACATTGTAATGGTCTGTAATGAGACACATTTTTTACGTGTTTAATTAAACGTGGGCAAGTAGACAAAGTCAGCCACCTTGTACAAATGCAGCAGTACTGCTGTACAAGGTGGCTGTTATACATAGAAACACCTTGGGGTGGGTGGCAGGGTCCCTTTAATTTCAGTTCATGTGCCTGCGTGGCGTTTGCAGGTCACGTTGCCGGCTACACAGCAGGGGAACAGCTGGCGGTGCTGAACCCCACTAACACATTGGCTGGTGTTTTTCTCTGTGCAGCTAGCACTTCCGGGCAAAAACTAGCGGTGTTAAAGCCCAGGGTCAGCAGGAGGAGGAGATGAGCAGAGTGTAGGCCCCTCAGGTGTTGCAAGGTACAAGAGCCACACCTCGTGCAGCATTAATGCTGCACAAGTAAAAGGTTGCTCTATTAATTTTGCTCCTTGCACACGCTGAATAAAACACGTACACTATTTAGCCCATTCTACTGTAAAACAGTAGTGGAGGCGTGACTTGTCTTTTTAAAGAAAAGCAGCCCAGGTGTCGAAAATAACACCTTGGTGCATGGGCGCAGCTTCCTGAGCGTTGTTATTTGCTGTACAGGAGTCTGCACTCTTGTTATCCCTTGGCCATGCGCTGTGAGCGCTTCCTGTCTTCTGATCTAATTTCATGTTGGCCGATGCGGTTAGCGGTGGACATGAATCCCAGACCCACAGTGTGTTTGGAAAAAATCACACTGCGTGGCTGGGATTCGTGCCCTTGTGCAGTTAATATGTTTGCCGCTCACACATGTCCTTACACCTGCTTCAGACTGGGCGGCCTCATCTGATCCCTTATCGCATGCCGCGGCCATGAGGCCGCACAGTCTGAAGAAGGCGGAAGGAGATGAGTTAAGACAGGCGAACATATGCACTGCACATGCCCATCAATAACACCCTCGCAGCCAAAATATATGAGACAACGAGGGGCGTTGTGTTGGGCAGGGCGGACGCACAGGCACAGGCAGCCAACCAATGATGTCAGAAGACGGGCAGCGCTACCAAGGGTGGTGCTGCGTATCATTAGAAAGGAAAGTCACACCTCAGGGACAGTTGAATGGTCTCAATGAGACACATTTTGTACGTGTTGAGTTCCACGTGGGCAAGGAGAAAAAGTCAGCCACCTTGTACAAATGCAGCAGTACTGCTGTACAAGGTGGCTATTATACATAGAAACACCTGGGGGTGGGGGGCAAGCTCCCTTCATTTTCAGTTCATGTGCCTGCGTGGCGTTTGCAGGTCACGTTGCAAGCTACACAGCAGGGGAACAGCTGGCGGTGCTGAACCCCACTAACACATTGGCTGGTGTTTTTCTCTGTGCAGCTAGCAATTCCGGGTAAAAACTAGCGGTGTTAGAGCCCAGGGTCAGCAGGAGGAGGAGATGAGCAGAGTGTAGGCCGAAGCCTCCACTGGTGGCAGCTTTTGGTCGGTTGTGCCAGCGTGGCTTGTGCTGGACACGATGCAGGCTACACAGCAGGGGAACAGCTGGCGGTGCTGAACCCCACTAACACATTGGCTGTTGTTTTTCTCTGTGCAGCTAGCACTTCAGGGCAAAAACTAGCGGTGTTAGAGCCCAGGGTCAGCAGGAGGAGGAGAGGAGCAAAGTGTAGGCCAAAGCCTAGTTGAACCAATTTCAAAGGTAACCTTTAACCCCCCCCTCAGGTGTTGCAAGGTACAAGAGCAACACCTTGAACAGCATTAATGCTGCACAAGTCAAAGGTTGCTCTCTTCATTTTGCTCCTTGCACACGCTGAATAAAACACGTACACTATTTAGCCCATTATACTGTCAAACAGTAGTGGAGGCGTGACTTTTCTTTTGAAGAAGACGCAGCACAGGTGTCAAAATTTACACCTAGTTGCTGGGCGCAGACTCCTTACCGTTGTTATTTGCAGTACAGGAGAGTGCGCTCTTGTGTTATCCCTTGGTAATACCCTGTTAGTGCAGGCCGTCTTATGACCTCATTTCATGTTGGCCGGTGCGGATAAACGATGGCCATAAATCCCAGACCCACAGTGCCTTTCCATAAAGTCACACTGCGGTGCTGGGATTCGTGGCCTTGTGCAGTAAATATGTTCGCCACTCGCACATGTCCTTACACCTGCTTCAGACTGGGCGGCCTCAGCTGATCCCTTATTGCCTGCCACGGCCATGAGGCCGCACAGTCTGAAGAAGGCGGAAGGAGGGGAGTGAAGACAGGCGAACATATGCACTGCTCGTGCCCATCAATCACACCCTCGCAGTCAAAATATATGAGACAACGAGGGGCGTTGTGTCGGGCAGGGCGGACGCACAGGCACAGCCAGCCAACCAATGATGTCTGAAGACGGGCAGCGCTAAAAATGGGGGTGCTGCGTGTCATTAAAAAGGAAAGTCACACCTCAGGGACATTGTAATGGTCTCTAATGAGACACATTTTGTACGTGTTGAGTTCCACGTGGGCAAGGAGAAAAAGTCAGCCACCTTGTACAAATACAGCAGTACTGCTGTACAAGGTGGCTGTTATACATAGAAACAACTGGGGGTGGGGGCAGGCTCACTTCAATTTCAGTTCATGTGCCTGCGTGGCGTTTGCAGGTCACGTTGCCGGCTACACAGCAGGGGAACAGCTAGCGGTGCTGAACCCCACTAACACATTGGCTGGTGTTTTTCTCTGTGCAGCTAGCAATTCCGGGCAAAAACTAGCGTTGTTAGAGCCCAGGGTCAGCAGGAGGAGGAGAGGAGCAGAGTGTAGTACGAAGCCAGCACTGGTGGCAGCTTTTGGTCAGTTGTGCCAGCGTGGCTTGTGCTGGACACGATGCAGGCTACACAGCAGGGGAACAGCTGGCGGTGCTGAACCCCACTAACACATTGGCTGTTTTTTTTCTCTGTGCAGCTCGCATTTCCGGGCAAAAACTAGCGGTGTTTGAACCCAGGGGCAGCAGGAGGAGGAGAGGAGCAGAGTGTAGGCCGAAGCCTGCACTGGTGGCAGCTTTTGGTCAGTTGTGCCAGCGTGGCTTGTGCTGGACACGATGCCGGCTACACAGCAGGGGAACAGCTGGCGGTGCTGAACCCCACTATCACATTGGCGGGTGTATTTCTCTGTGCACCTAGCACTTCCAGGCTACAACTGGCGGTGTTATAGCCCAGGGTCAGCAGGAGGAGGAGAGGAACAGAGTGTAGGCCGAAGCCTAGTTGAACCAATTTCAAAGGTAACCTTTAACCCCCCCTCAGGTGTTGCAAGGTACAAGAGCCACACCTTGTGCAGCATTAATGCTGCACAAGTAAAAGGTTGCTCTCTTAATTTTGCTCCTTGCACACTGTGAATAAAACACGTACACTATTTAGCCCATTCTACTGTAAAACAGTAGTGGAGGCGTGACTTGTCTTTTTAAAGAAAAGCAGCACAGGTGTCGAAAATAACACCTTGGTGCATGGGCGCAGCTTCCTGAGCGTTGTTATTTGCTGTACAGGAGTGTGCGCTCTTGTTATCCCTTGGCCATGCGCTGTGAGCGCTTCCTGTCTTCTGACCTCATTTCATGTTGGCCGTTGCGGTTAGCGATGGACATGAATCCCAGACCCACAGTGTGTTTTCTAAAAATCACACTGCGTGGCTGGGATTCGTGGCCTTGTGCAGTAAATATGTTTGCCGCTCACACATGTCCTTACACCTGCTTCAGACTGGGCGGCCTCATCTGATCCCTTATCGCATGCCGCGGTCATGAGGCCACCCAGTCTGAAGAAGGCGGAAGGAGATGAGTGAACACAGGCAAACATATGCACTGCACATGCCCATCAATCACACCCTCGCTGTCCAAAAAAATAAGACACCGAGGGGCGTAGTTTCGAGCAGGGCAGACGCACAGGCGCAGCCAGCTAACCAATGATGTCAAAAGACGGGCAGCGCTAACAAGGGTGGTGCTGCGTATCATTATAAAGGAAAGTCACACCTCAGGGACAGTGGAATGGTCTCAATGAGACACATTTAGTACGTGTTTAATTAAACGTGGGCAAGTAGAAAAAGTCAGCCACCTTGTACAAATGCAGCAGTACTGCTGTACAAGGTGGCTGTTATACATAGAAACACCTGGGGGTGGGGGGCAGGCTTCCTTCAATTTCAGTTCATGTGCCTGCGTGGCGTTTGCAGGACACGTTGCCAGCTACACAGCAGGGGAACAGCTGGCGTTGCTGAACCCCACTGACACATTGACTGGTGTTTTTCTCTGTGCAGCTCGCATGTCCGGGCAAAAACTGGCGGTGTTAGAGCCCAGGGTCAGCAGGAGGAGGAGAGGAGCAAAGTGTAGGCCGAAGCCTGCACTGGTGGCAGCTTTTGGTCGGTTGTGCCAGCGTGGCTTGTGCTGGACACGATGCCGGCTACACAGCAGGGGAACAGCTGGCGGTGCTGAACCCCACTAACACATTGGCTGTTGTTTTTCTCTGTGAAGCTCGCATTTCCGGGCAAAAACTAGCGGTGTTAGAGCCCAGGGTCAGCAGGAGGAGGAGAGGAGCAGAGTGTAGGCCGAAGCCTAGTTGAACCAATTTCAAAGGTAACCTTTAACCCCCCCTCAGGTGTTGCAAGGTACAAGAGCCACACCTTGTGCAGCATTAATGCTGCACAAGTAAAAGGTTGCTCTATTTAGTTTGCTCCTTGCACACGCTGAATAAAACATGTACACTATTTAGCCCATTATACTGTCAAACAGTAGTGGAGGCGTGACTTGTCTTTTTAAGGAGACGCAGCACAGGTGTCAAAATTTACACCTAGGTGCTGGGCACAGATTCCTGAGCGTTGTTATTAGCTGTACAGGAGTCTGCGCTATTGTGATCCCTTGGCCATGCGCTGTGAGCGCTGCCTGTCTTCTCACCTCATTTCATGTTGGCCATTGCGGTTAGCAATGGATATGAATCACAGGCCCGCAGTGTGTTTTCAAAAAATCACACTGCGTGGCTGGGATTCGTGGCCTTGTGCAGTAAATATGTTTGCCGCTCACACATGTCCTTACACCTGCTTCAGACTGGGAGGCCTCATCTGATCCCTTATCGCCTACCACGGCCAGGAGGCCGCACAGTCTGAAGAAGGCGGAAGGAGATGAGTTAAGACAGGCGAACATATGCACTGCACATGCCCATCAATCACACCCTCGCAGCCAAAATATATGAAACGAGGGGGGTTGTGTCGGGCAGGGCGGACGCACAGGCACAGGCAGCCAAAAAATGATGTCAGAAGACGGGCAGCGCTACCAAGGGGGGTGGTGCGTGTCATTAAAAGGAAATTCACACCTCAGGGACATTGTAATGGTCTGTAATGAGACACATATTTGACGTGTTTAATTCTACGTGGGCAAGGATAAAAAATCAGCCACCTTGTACAAATGCAGCAGTACTGCTGTACTAGGTGGCTGTTATACATAGAAACACCTGGGGGGGTGGGGCCAGGTTCCCTTTAATTTCAGTTCATGTGCCTGCGTGGCGTTTGCAGGTCACGTTGCCGGCTACACAGCAGGGGAACAGCTGGCGTTGCTGAACCCCACTAACACATTGGCTGGTGTTTTTCTCTGTGCAGCTAGCACTTCCGGGCAAAAACTAGCGGTGTTTAAGCCCAGGGTCAGCAGGAGGAGGAGAGGAGCAGAGTGTAGGCCGAAGCCTGCACTGGTGGCAGCTTTTGTTCTGTTGTGCCAGCGTGGCTTGTGCTGGACACGTTGCCGACTACACAGCAGGGGAACAGCCGGCGGTGCTGAACCCCACTGACACATCACCTAGTGTTTTTTCTGTGTAGACAACACTTCCAGGTGGCAACTGACAGTGTTGAAACCCAGGGAATCAAAGAGGAGCAGAGTGTAGGCCGAAGACTGCAGTGGAGCAAGTTGAAAGGGAACCTTTAACCCCCCCCCAGGCATTTGTTGCTGAAAGAGCCATCTTGTACAGCAGTAATACTGCACATGGAAAATGGTGGCTCCGAAAATTATGCTCCTTGCAAACGCTGAAGTACACACTCATATAATGTGTCCCCTCACACTGTCAAACCGTCCCGGAAGTGGGACTTTCCTTTGTAATGTGACACAGCAAAGCCGTCATTCCAACCCCCTTGGTGCCGTGCGCCACCTCCTCAACGTTGTTTGGTTCTGTCACGGAGCCCGCGCTGTAATGTTATCCCTTGGCCATGCACAGTTAGCGGTGCCCGTCTTCTGACATCATGTAGGTGTCAGGCTGGCAGTGCCTGTGCGTCCAAGCTGCCCGAGATCCAACCTTGCAGTGTCATCTAATGTAGTCCCACTGCGGGCCAGGGATCCATGGGCATGCGGAGTGCATATCATCGCCTCTCACTCACCTCCTTCCTGCTTCTTCAGACTGTGCGGCGTCACGGCCGTGGCATGCTATTAGGGATCAGCTGACGCCGCCTAGTCTGAAGAAGCGTGAAGAAGGGGAGTGAGAGGCTAGTATATGCACTGCGCATGGCCATGGATACCAGGCCCACTGTGGGATCACATTAGACGACACTGCGAGGTGGGATTTCGGGCAGCGTGGACGCACAGGCGCAGCCAGGACGACAACAAATGATGTCAGAGGACGGGCAGCGCAAACTGTGCATGGCCAAGGGATAACATAACAGCGCAGGGTCCATGACGGAATCAAACAACGCTAAGGAGCCAGCGCACGGTGGCAAGGGGGTAGCAATGACGGCTGTGCTGCGTCACATTACAAAGGAAAGTCCCACCTCCGGGACGGTTGGACGGTGTGAGGGGACACATTACATGAGTGTGTAGTTCAGCGTTTGCAAGGAGCATAAATTCAAGAGCGACCTTTCCCTTGTGCAGTATTAGTGCTGCACATGGTGGCTCTTTCAGTAACAAACGCCTAGGGGGGGGGGGGACAGGTTCCCTTACATTTTAGTTGTGCCAGCGTGGCGGTCGCATGACACGTTGCCGGATACACAGCTGGGGATCAGCTGACGTTACTGAACCCCAATAACAGAGGAGCGACTGTTGACTGTGCAGACAGCACTTCCAGGCACCAACTGGCGGTGTTAGAGCCCAGGGACAGCAGGAGGAGCAGATTGGAGGTATTGCCGCACACACAGCTGGGGATCAGCTGACGTTACTGAACTCCAATAACAGAGGAGCGACTGTTAATTGTGCACACAGCACTTCCAGGCACCAACTGGCGGTGTTAGAGCCCAGGGACAGCAGGAGGAGCAGATTGGAGGTATTGCCGCACACACAGCTGGGGATCAGCTGACGTTACTGAACCCCAATAACAGAGGAGCGACTGTTAACTGTGCACACAGCACTTCCAGGCACCAACTGGTGGTGTTAGAGCCCAGGGACAGCAGGAGGAGCAGAGGAACAGAGTGTAGGCCGAAGCCTGATTGGAGCAAGTTGAAAGGGAACCTTTAACCCCCCCCCAAGACGTTTGTAGCTGAAAGAGCCATCTTGTGCAGCACTAAGGATGCAAAAGGAAAAGGTTGCTCTTTTAATTATGCTCCTTGCAAACACTGAAGTAAACACTAAAAATGTGTCCCCTTATACCGTTCAACCGTCCCGGAGGTGCGAATTTCCTTCGTAATGGGACACAGCACAGCTGTCATTCCTATCCCCTTGGTGCCGTGCGCTGCCTCCTCAGCGTTGTTTTAAGCTGTCACGGAGCCTGCGCTGTTCTGTTAGCCCTTGGCCATGCCCAATTAGCGCTGCCTGTCTTCTGACATAATTTGGTGTCAGGCTGTCAGTGCCTGTGCGTCCACGCTGCTCCAGATCCCACCTTGCAGTCTCGTCTAACGTAATCCCACTGCGGGCCTTGGATCCATGGGCATGCACAGTGCATATACTCGACTCTCACTCCCCTCCTTCCCTCTTCTTCAGACTGTGCGGTGTCACGGCCGTGGCATGCTATTAGGGATCAGCTGACGGCGCACAGTCTAAAGAAGGCGGAGGGAAATGAGCGAGAGCCCGAGGGGAAGATATGCACTGCACATGCCCATGGATCCCAGGCCCGCAGTGTGACTCAATCAGAGACACTGCGAGGCGGGATCTCGGGCAGCGCGGCCTCACAGGCGCAGCCAGCCTGACACCAAATTATGTCAGAAGACAGGCAGCGCAAATAGGGCATGCCCAAGGGATAACAGAACAGCGCAGGCTCCGTGACAGCTTAAAACAATGCTGAGGAGGCAGCGCATGGCACCAAGGGGGTAGGAATGACGGCTGTGCTGCGTCACATTACGAAGGAAAGTCCCAGCTCCGGGACGGTATAACGGTATCAGTGAACACATTATATAAGTGTTAAGTTCTGCGTGTGCAAGGAGCTAAACCAAAAGAGCTACCTTTTCCTTGTGCAGCATTACTGCTGCACAAGATGGCTCTTTCAGTAACAAACGACGGGGGGGGGGGGGGTCAGGTTCCCTTACATTTAGGTTGTTGTGCCAGCGTGGCGGTCGCAGGACACATTGCCGGCTACACAGCTGGGGATCAGCTGACGTTACTGAAACCCAATAACACTGGGTCGTATGTTTTTACTGTGCAGCCTGCACTGTTGGAGCCCAGGAATAGCAGTTCAGGTGGTAGAAAGATGAACACAGCAGGAGACCTGGATGACACCCAATTACTTAATCAGGCAGAGGAGTGGCAAATTCCTGCGAGATCCAGGCCTGGTTCATTTTCAGGAAAGTAAGCCGGTCAACGTTATCGGAGGACAGTCGCATGCGATGGTCTGTTAGTACACCACCTGCGGCACTAAAGACACGTTCCGATAAGACACTAGCCGCAGGGCAAGCCAGCACCTCCAATGCATACTGGCTTAGCTCTGGCCATGTATCCAGCTTAGAGACCCAAAACTTGAACGGGGAAGAGCCGTCTGGGAGTACAGTAAGAGGGCAAGCCATGTAGTCTGTCACCATCTGACGGAACCGTTGCCTCCTGCTGACTGGAGCCGCCGGTGATGGTGTAGACATTTGGGGCGGGCACACAAAAGTGTGCCAGAGTTGTGCCATACTGGGCTTGCCTTGGGCAGAGGCACTGCTTCTGCTCCCTCTTTGGGCAGAGCCTCCCCCACTGCCTCGACGCACTGAGCTGCTTTGTAAAGCACTAGCAGCACTCCTCTCAGTTGGACAGGAGAAGATGATGGAATTCACCAGTGTGTCGTGGTACTCCCGCAATTTACGCTCCCGGGTCAACGCTGGGATGAGGTTTTGGACGTTGTCCCGGTAGCGAGGATCGAGGAGGGTGAACACCCAATAATCAGGCATGTTGAGAATGTGGTCGATGCGGCGGTCATTTCTCAGGCACTGCAGCATGAAATCCACCATGTGCTGCAGAGTGCCAACTGGCCCAGAAACGCTGTCCCCTGCTTGAGACATGATCTCTGCCCGCTCGTCATCACCCCACCCTCGCTGTACACACTGACCACTGGACAATTGTGTCGCTCCCTCCTCTGGACGGAGCTCTTCCTCCTCCATTGACTCCTCTTCATCCTCCTCACAAATTGGCCCCTGCGTACCCCTTTGTGAGGAACCACGTGGCGCTGACTCTCCAGAAGCTGATGGAAAAGGTGACTCCTCATCCTCCACCTCTTCCACAACATCATCCCTTAACCCTTGCAAAGTTTGCTGAAGCAGGCAGATAAGGGGGACAGTCATGCTGACTAGTGCATCATCTGCACTTGCCATCCGCGTGGAATAATCAAAAGGACGCAAAACCTGGCAGACGTCCTTCATAGTGGCCCACTCTGTGGTTGTGAAGTCTGATCGGCGCTGACTGCGACTTCTTTGCGCCTGATGCAGCTGGTACTCCATAACTGCTTGCTGCTGCTCACACAACCGCTCCAACATATGTAACGTGGAATTCCACCGGGTAGGTAGGTCACATATGATGCGGTGTTCCGGAAGGCGGAATCGGCGCTGCAGAGCAGCAATGCGGGATCTGGCCAAGCTGGAACGCCGCAAGTGAGCACACTCTAGGCGGACCTTGTGCAGCAGGGCATCAAGATCCGGATAGTCCCTCAGAAAACTCTGCACAACCAAATTGAGCACATGTGCCAGACATGGGATGTGAGTGAGGTTGCCAAGGGCCAAAGCTGCTACCAGATTTCGGCCATTGTCACACACTACCATGCCTGGCTGGAGATTCGCTGGCAGTAACCACACATCGCTCTCCTGCTTGATGGCATTCCAGAGCTCCTGCGCTGTGTGGCTTCGATTCCCCAATGAAACTAGTTTCAAGACGGCCTGCTGACGTTTGGCCACGGCTGTGCTCATGTCGGTCATAGGTAAACGTTCACGGGTCCATGTGGAGGTGGACTGTGACGGCTCCTGCAGAGTTGATTCTGAGGAACTTGTGTAAGAGGAGGAGTCAATGCGTACAGACTGGATTCCTGCAATCCTTGGAGTGGGCAGGACACGTCCTGCGCCACTCGCACGATCTGTACCTGGCTCAACAACATTAACCCAATGGGCAGTGAGGGAAACGTATCGACCCTGTCCATGCTGACTGGTCCACGCATCGGTGGTGAGGTGGACCTTGCTACTGACGGCGTTCAGTAGCGCATGTTTTATGTTTCCCTCAACATGCCTGTGCAGGGCAGGGACAGCTTGCCTGCTGAAGTAAAAGCGGCTGGGCACCTTGTACTGTGGGACTGCCAATGCCATCAAGTCACGGAAGCTGTCAGTCTCCACCAGCCTGAACGAGAGCATTTCCAGGGACAACAGTTTGGCAATGCCTGCATTCAGAGCCTGTGCTCGGGGGTGGTTGGCCGAGAATGCCCGCCTTTTCTCCCATGCCTGTACTACCGATGGCTGTAGAGTAGACTGGGAGTGTGAGGATGACTGGGAAGGTGGTGCTGTGGGTGGAATTACACAAGGTCTCTGGACAACAGTGCCAGAGGTTCTTCCATGGCGATCCTGGGAGGAAGCCAAACCAGCTGTGCGTGAGCTGGAGGAAGAGGCAACACGAGCTGAAGAGGTGGTAGCTGCCGCTGTTGGTTGGCCTACATCTTCAGTCTGTTTCTGTAACTCCACCGCGTGCCTGGTCCGCACATGTTTCCACATATTTGTGGTATTGAGGTTGCTGACATTTTTCCCTCTTTTTACTTTCTGATGACACAGCTTGCATTTGACAAAACAAATGTCATCTGCAACTGTGTCAAAAAAGGACCAGGCACTGCAAGTCTTGGGAGCGCCCTTTTTGGCTTTGGAAAGAGACAGGCTCCTAACGGGTGCCAAAGTGGAGGCTACAGGCTCCGCAGTCTTCCCCCTCCCTCTCCCTCTTTGGCCCGTAAGGGGAATCTCTTCCTCAGAGCTGCTCCCACCACCTTCCTGTTCCTCACGCCACGATGGGTCAACGACCTCATCATCTCCACTACCCTCTGCCACCAACTGCTCCTCCTGGGTAGTCTCGGCAGCACAGTACGCACCAGAAAGCGGCACCTGAGTTTCATCATCAGATGTGTACTGCGCTGTGGTCACCGCAGGCACTGGCCCACCCGCCTCTTCAGAGTCAGAGAGACAAAGCTGTTGGGCATCACTGCACACTGCCTCTTCTTCCATTTCTCCAATGCTGCTTGGCTGGCCCCCTGTTTCCAAGCCAAGAGATTCAGAGAACAGAAGTAGAGACGGCTCCTGTCCTGGGCTCTCTGACTGCCTGGCCAATTTGGCAGGTGGTGAAGAGACAGATGGCTGCTCTCCAGTGGTCTGTGCCTGAGAGGATGTGGCACTAACTGAAGTCGATGCCGAGGCGTTAGCTGCCATCCACCCGACAGCGGCTTCAATTTGGTATTCACGCAGCAGCGGTGCACGGCGCTCTCCGACAAAGCTGCGCATGAAGGACTGTTCCCTGCTGAAACTGAGTGACGACGAGTCACCGGTGCCCGCAGCAGGCACAGAATCACCACGTCCTCTCCCTGCTCCTCTCCCTGCTCCGCGCCCACGCGCCTTACTCCCTGCCCTCTTCATCTTGGTTGACAGATAAAGATAAGCAGAAAAGTACTAAGGCCTTAGTGTGCTTATTCCTGTAATGCTCCTCCTAACAGGTGTAAGAAACACTAATGTTGTAAAGTGTGGACTAAACTTTATTATTTTTCAAATGTGGCCTACACAAGTGTTAAGTTGTGTTTGGTGAACTTTACTTTTTTTTTTTTGCAGATCGGGCTACAGAGCTAGTTTAAATCACACGGAGACCGTGCAAACAGCCGTAAACGGCGCTGCAAGGCCCAAAAAACCTCCTCTAGGTTATCCTATTTAGTGTTTTTCCACTATTTAGCTGGAGACGGGTGGAAAGACACTAATAGGGAATTTTTTTTTAAATTTTAAACAGGCTGCACTATTTGAAAAAAGGGAAATTTTTTTTCAAGGTATGAGGCAGTAACGCACCCTGAGCTGAATCCAACCGGCTATGGCTGCACACAGACTACAGGGCGAGCTGCGCTCACACAGAGACCGTGCAGACAGCCGTAAACGGCGCTGCAAGGCCCAATAAACACCCTCTAGGTTATCCTATGTAGTGTTTTTCCACAATTTAGCTGGAGACGGGTGGAAAAACACTAATAGGAATTTTTTTTTTTAAATTTTAAACTAGCTGCCCTATTTGAAAAAAAGGAAATTTTTTTTCAAGGTATGAGGCAGTAACGCACCCTGAGCTGAATCCAACCGGCTATGGCTGCACACAGACTACAGGGCGAGCTGCGCTCACACAGAGACCGTGCAGACAGCCGTAAACGGCGCTGCAAGGCCCAAAAAAAACCCTCTAGGTTAGCCTATGTAGTGTTTTTCCACAATTTAGCTGGAGACGGGTGGAAAAACACTAATAGGAAATTTTTTTTTTAAAGTTTAAACAGGCTGCACTATTTGAAAAAAAGTAAAAAATTTTTCAAGGTATGAGGCAGTAACGCACCCTGAGCTGAATCCAACCGGCTATGGCTGCACACAGACTACAGGGCGAGCTGCGCTCACACAGAGACCGTGCAGACAGCCGTAAACGGCGCTGCAAGGCCCAAAAAAACCCCTCTAGGTTATCCTATGTAGTGTTTTTCCACAATTTAGCTGGAGACGGGTGGAAAAACACTAATAGGAATTTTTTTTTTAAATTTTAAACAGGCTGCACTATTTGAAAAAAAGGAAAATTTTTCTCAAGGTATGAGGCAGTAACGAACCCTGAGCTGAATCCAACCGGCTATGGCTGCACACAGACTACAGGGCGAGCTGGGCTCACACGGAGACCATGCAGACAGCCGTAAACGGCGCTGCAAGGCCCAAAAACCCCCCTCTAGGTTATCCTATGTAGTGTTTTTCCACAATTTAGCTGGAGACGGGTGGAAAAACACTAATAGGAAATTTGAGAAAAAATGTGCAGCAGGCTGCACTATGAGCAAAAAAGGACAACTGTGTGAGGCAGTGTGAACCCCCCCTGAGCTGAATAGAACCGGGTATATGGCTGCACACAGACTACAGAGTGAGCTGCACACACACACACAGAGACCTTGCAGAACGCTGTTAAAACAGCGCTGCAAGGCAAGAGCAAGGTGAACAGTGAAGAACACACAGCGTTTTGCTAAATTAGCCTTTGGAAAGGAAAATAAAGCAATTAGCTATCTCAACTGGCCCTCAGTTAGAACACAGCGTCCTGTCCCTAACTGAAATCACAGCAGAGTGAGCGCAAAATGGTGGCAGCGTTTTTTATAGTGCAGAGTGACATCATTTCAGCAGCCACTCACAGCCTTGCCAGTACTTACATGCCCACCATGCTAAACAGGATGTGCCCACACTTCCAATCATTCCTCATTGGCTGCTGCGTTCAGTTTGAATTCTGGGAACTTCCGATTCCTGTATCCAATACGCTGGAAGTATCGGAATTCGGTATCGGAATTCCGATACCGCAAATATCGGCCGATACCCGATACTTGCGGTATCGGAATGCTCAACACTACTCATTATGCTAGCAGGGATGTCACCGACATCAAGACAGTTCAGCCCGGCTGGAAACGGAGTCTCAGTGACCGGAGGTAACCTCGATGATGTCTCTGCCAGTCACTGAGGCTGCGCTTGTAGAAGTTGATTCACCAATGGTTCTCAGGCTGGACAGTCGCATCAGCTCACAACTGTATAATTAGCCTTTACTGGTGGACCCCCCAAAAAAATGACATGGGGTCCCCCTATAATTAATAACCAGCAAAGGCTATGCTGACAGCTGTGGGCTGATATTAATAGCCTAGGAAGGGGCCATGGATACCGCTAAAAACATCAGCTCTCAGCTGCCCCAGAAAAGGCGCATGGAGAGGTGTAATTAGGTCTTGTCCCAATGTTGTATGATATGATTTTTTTCTGCCTGTTGTTATTGTGGGAAAAATGCAACAATTTATAGTAAGTGCAAAAGGAATGAGATTTGTAAAATCTCATAAACATGATGACTTTTATTACTGCCATTATTAAAAAAAAAAAAAAAAACGCAGGAGCCTGCACCAATCGGCAGGACAGGAATTTTTATTCCTCTCGCAGAGGTCCGTCTGTCGCTCTATAAGTTTCCATGGTTCTTCCGGGAAAAAAGACGAGCGCCGCGCTGTAGGAAGTGAATGGAGCAGCAGTCGAGCAGCATGCGCACGGCCTCTCCATCCTAAGGCTATGTTCCCACAATGAGTTTTTGGGGAGTTTTTTATGCTGCATAATTTTAAAAAGTGCAAGTAGCATATTTTACTTAATGGGTGCAGAAAATCTGCAACATGAAAAACTCAACCTGGGAACGTGACCTCCTGGGGATAAAAGTGCCCAATTCTGTGATCCTAGCGGTCGCACCCCGATAGGTGATATCTTGTTTTTCACCACAACCCCAAATAAGAAAAATATCTTTAAAATATTATTTTTTTCATGTTACTTTTTGCATTATAAGGTGAAGTACCGTAAATCTAATCTTACGGCTATATAGAAAAGGGTCTGTAAATGTTTCGTCTTATCCCTGCAGATATTTTTCATCTTAATGAACCATTATTGTACCCACCATGTCCATCTCTGGGGGGCGCATTTGTTACACGTGAAGCCGCGCTGCTTTGGGTCGTGTTGCTGATTGCTGCGAAGAGCGATATTTCTTCGCCTTCATGTCCTGCGCGCCCCCCTGAGATTTACTCTGCAGCTTAGTCCTTCACATACCGCATGAAATCTAAATCCCGCTGAGCATGTCGGGGGATCCTCCGCGTCTCCAGTGAGTTATTATCACACGATTGCGCAGCCAAACAGTTGCCTCGACGCGCGGTGAAAGCAAAGGCGCCGCGTCCCTTAATAAGCGGTTTTCAAGTTTCATCTAAACCTCAAACCTTTATTGAACTGAAAGATTTCATTGTTTCCTTGACGACGTGAATCGCAGACGGGACCGAGACGAGCGGCCGCTGTAGTCGAATTGCTTACTCTCTTAAGATGATCATCAAGGGTTAAACGGTTTTGTGAGGAAATAAAGCATCGTTATTGCATCGTTAAAAGTTCAGCTGCTGTATAATGGTCGTCTTTTAATTCTTTTCACTTTTCAAGATCTCTGCTTGCTGTCAGTGAATGTGGATCACATCACGAGGCTTGAAAACCAGTCCCAATCTAATACTGCTCACAGCTGATGGGTTGTCACAATGTGTTAGTAGGGGCAATAGCAGTAGGTCCAGTCTCTTCTATACTTGAAGGGTTTGCTTCACTGTAACAGTCTCCCATGAGCTACGCGCAGCAGGAGCATAAGGGTAAGTGCACACGTAGAAATTAGCTCTGCGGATTTTTCTGCAGCGGATTTGATAAATCCGCAGGTAAAAGACACTGTGTTTTACCTGCGGATTTAGCGCGGTTTTTATGCAGATTTTGTGCGGATTCCACCTGCGGTTTTACAACGGTGGATTCCTATTATGGAGCAGGTGTAAACCGCTGCAGAATCCGCACAAAGAATTGACATGCTGCGGAATGTAACCCGCAGCGTTTCCGTGCATTTTTTCCGCAGCATGGGCACTGCGGATTGCGTTTTCCATAGGTTTACATTGTACTGTAAATGCATGGAAAGCTGCTGCGGACCCGGAGCTGCAGATCCACTGCGGATCCACAGCAAAATCCGCAATGTGTGCACATACCCTAAAACTTTCCTGTCCACGGATCCAAACTGACAGGTTTCACCTGAACTGATACACTGTAACAAACTCTCTCTGAGCCCGACGAGGTCAAAAAGGAATTACAGCCTTTGCACATAAGCAAGACAGTTTCCATTCAATGACATCAAGAAGAAATCCACAAACTGTGGAGAAATTGAAGCACACACACACAACCGACGTTGCCACATCTGAGAAAAACTGTACGACTATTCTGATCAGACTTTAGTCAGAGTGTCATCAGTTTTTCTCAGATGTAGAGAGAATTTTTTTCTTGCCACATTCTGCTTCTGACGGTCCATAAAAATTGTTCTGCACTCGGATGTCAACTGAGTGCAGTCCCATTTTTTAACGGACCCATTGACTTGCATTGCCAATCTTGATCCGACCCTCTCATCAAAATTAAACATGCACAGTCCCATAGAATATTATACAAGTGCTATCTGTGAAAACCACAGATAGCACATGTACGACAAAATCTGCCGCATACACGAGCCCATAGGTTGAGTTGACAAAAAGAATGGCATGACTTAGTTCCAGGGATACTTCAGTAGACCGTGGCCACTGGATTTGAGCCCCGTTAACCTCCCTGGAGGAGGTTCCTCAGGATGTGGAATGGAGGCCTCTGGCTGGAGTCACACTCAGCGTAGGGAAAAACGGTTCGTATTTTACATGCTTAATACGCAGAAATTATCCCAAAACAGTGATCCGTATGTCAGCCGTAGGCAGGGTGTGTCTGCGTATTTTACGCTTATTAAGCCCTTTACCCCCAAGGGTGGTTTGCATGTTAATGACCGGGCCAATTTTTACAATTCTGACCACTGTCCATTTATGAGGTTATAACTCTGGAACGCTTCATGACATATTGTACTTCATGATAGTGGTAAAATTTCTTTGATATTACCTGCGTTTATTTCTGAAAAAAAATGGAAATTTGGCGTAAATTTTGAAAATTTCGCAATTTTCCAAATTTGAATTTTTATGCCCTTAAATCACAGAGATATGTCACACAAAATACTTAATAAGTAACATTTTCCTCATGTCTACTTTCCATCAGCACAATTTTGGAACCAAAATTTTTTTCTGTTAGGGAGTTATAAGGGTTAAAAGTTGACCAGCAATTTCTCATTTTTACAACACCATTTTTTTTAGGGACCACATCACATTTGAAGTCATTTTGAGGGGTATATATGATAGAAAATACCCAAGTGTGACACCATTCTAAAAACTGCACCCCTCAAGGTGGTCAAAACCACATTCAAGAAGTTTATTAACCTTTCAGGTGTTTCACATGAATTTTTGGAATGTTTAAATAAAAATGAACATTTAACTTTTTTCACGAAAAATTTACTTCAGCTCCAATTTGTTTTATTTTACCAAGGGTAACAGGAGAAAATGGACCGCAAAATTTGTTGTACAATTTGTCCTGAGTATGCCAATACCCCATATGTGGGGGAAACCACTGTTTGGGCGCATGACAGAGCTCGGAAGCGAAGGAGCGCCATTTGACTTTTCAATGCAAAATTGACTGGAATCGAGATGGGACACCATGTTGCGTTTGGAGAGCCACTGATGTGCCTAAACATTGAAACCCCCCACAAGTGACACCATTTTGGAAAGTAGACCCCCTAAGGAACTTATCTAGAGGTGTGGTGAGCACTTTGACCCACCAAGTACTTCACAGAAGTTTATATTGCAGAACCGTAAAAAATCATATTTTTTCACAAAAATGATCTGTTCACCCCCAATTTTTTATTTTCCCAAGGGTAAGAGAAGAAATTGGACACCAAAAGTTGTTGTACAATTTGTGCTGAGTACGGTGATACCCCATATGTGGGGGTAAACCACTGTTTGGGCGCATGGGAGAGCTCGGAAGGGAAGGAGCGCCGTTTGACTTTACAATGCAAAATCGACAGGAATTGAGATGGGACACCATGTTGCGTTTGGAGAGCCACTGATGTGCCTAAACATTGAAACCCCCCACAAGTGACACCATTTTGGAAAGTAGACCCCCTAAGGAACTTATCTAGAGGTGTGGTGAGCACTTTGACCCACCAAGTGCTTCACAGAAGTTTATATTGCAGAACCGTAAAAATAAAAAATCATATTTTTTCAAAAAAATTATCTTTTTGCCCCCAATTGTTTATTTTCCCAAGGGTAAGAGAAGAAATTGGACCCCAAAAGTTGTTGTACAATTTGTCCTGAGTATGCTGATACCCCGTATGTGGGGGTGAACCACTGTTTGGGAGCATGGGAGAGCTCGGAAGGGAAGGAGCGCCATTTGGAATGCAGACTTTGATAGAATGGTCTGCAGGCGTCACATTGCGTTTGCAGAGCCCTTAATGTACCTAAACAGTAGAAAGCCCCACAAGTGACCCCATATTGGAAACTAGACCCCCCAAGGAACTTATCTAGATGTGTTGTGAGAACTTTGAACCCCCAAGTGTTTCACTACAGTTTGTAACGCAGACCCATGAAAATAAAAAATCTTTTTTTTCCCACAAAAATTATTTTTTAGCCCCCAGTTTTGTATTTTCCCAAGGGTAACAGGAGAAATTGGACCCCAAAAGTTGTTGTCCAATTTGTCCTGAGTACGCTGATACACCATATGTTGGGGTAAACCCCTGTTTGGGCACACGAGAAAGCTCGGAAGGGAAGGAGCACTGTTTTACTTTTTCAGCGCAGAATTGGCTGGAATTGAGATCGGACGACATGTCGCATTTGGAGAGCCCCTGATGTGCCTAAACAGTGGAAACCCCCCAATAATAACTGAAAACCCTAATCCAAACACACCCCTAACTCTAATCCCAATGGTAACCCTAACCACACCTCTAACCCAGACACACCCCTAACCCTAATCTCAACCCTATTCCCAACCGTAAATGTAATCCAAACCCTAACCCTAACTTTAGCCCCAACCCTAACTGTAGCCTTAACCCTAGCCCCAACCCTAACCCTAGCCCTAACCCTAGCCCTAACCCTAACCCTATCCCTAACTCTAACCCTAACCCTAGCCCTAACCCTAACCCTAATGGGAAAATGGAAATAAATACATTTTTTTATTTTTCCCTAACTAAGGGGGTGATGAAAGGGGGTTTGATTAACTTTTATAGTGGGTTTTTTAGCGGGTTTTTATGATTGGCAGCCGTCACACACTAAAAGACGCTTTTTGCCACATTGTTACCACATTTTGAGAGCTATAATTTTTCCATATTTTGGTCCACAGAGTCATGCGAGGTCTTGTGGTCTTGTCCAGTTGACGTTTTTATTGGTTACATTTTCGGGCACATGACATTTTTTGATCACTTTTTATTCCGATTTTTGTGAGGCAGAATGACCAAAAAACAGCTATTCAGGAATTTCTTTTGGGGGAGGCGTTTATACCATTTCGCGTTTGGTAAAATTGATAAAGCAGTTTTATTCTTCGGGTCAGTACGATTACAGCGATACCTCATTTATATCATTTTTCTATGTTTTGGCGCTTTTATATGATAAAAACTATTTTATAAAAAAAATAATTATTTTTGCATCGCTTTATTCTGAGGACTATAACTTTTTTACGTTTTTGCTGATGATGCTGTATGGCAGCTCGTTTTTTGGGGGACAAGATGACGCTTTCAGCGGTACCATGGTTATTTATAGTCGTCTTTTTGATGGCGTGTTATTCCACTTTATGTTCGGCGGTATGATAATAAAGCGTTGTTTTTTCCACGTTTTTTTTTTTCTTACGGTGTTTACTGAAGGGGTTAACTAGTGGGACAGTTTTATAGGTTGGGTCGTTACAGACGTGGCAATACTAAATAAGTGTACTTTTATTGTTTGTTTTTTTATTTAGATAAAGAAATTATTTATGGGAATAATATTTTTTTTTTCTTTCTTTAGGATTTTTTTTTTTTTTTTACACATGTGGAAATTTTTTTAAAAACTTTTTTACTTTGTCCCAGGGGGGGACATCACAGATCGCTGATCTGATAGTTTGCACAGCACTCTGTCAGATCAGCGATCTGACTTAGAGAACTGCAGGCTTACCAAGCGCCTGCTCTGAGCAGGCACTTGGTAAGCCACCTCCCTCCCTGCAGGACCCGGATGCCGTGGCCATCTTGGATCCAGGGCCTGCGGCGAGGAAGGAGGTAGGAGACCCTCGGAGCAATGCGATCACATCGCGTTGCTGCGGGGGTCTCAGGGAAGCCCGCAGGGAGCCCCCTCCCTGCGTGATGCTTCCCTATACCGCCTGCACACCGCGATCATGTTTGATCGTGGTGTGTCGGGGGTTAATGTGCCGGGGGCGGTCCGTGACCACTCCTGGCACATAGTGCCGGATGTCAGCTGCGATAGGCAGCTGACACCCGGCCGCGATCGGCCGTGACCCCCCCTCGGGAGCGCGGCCGATCGCGTATGACGTACTATCCCGTCGGTGGTCATACGGGCCCACCCCACCTTGACGGGATAGTACGTCATATGTCAGAAAGGGGTTAACCTCTTTCTGACCTTGGACGGGATAGTATGTCCGAGGTCAGATACCACACTTTCATGCAAGGCTCCGGCAGTGAGCCCGCATGAAAGCCGGGACATGTCAGCTGTTTTGAACAGCTGACATGTGCTCCCAATAGCGGCGGGTGAAATTGCGATTCACCCGCCGCTATTAGCTAGTTGAATGCCGCTGTCAAACGCTGACAGCGGCATTTAACCGGCGCATCTGGCCTCCTTCCCAGAGCCATAACTTTATTATTTTTCCATCAATTTGGCCATGTGAAGGCTTATTTTTTGCGGGACGAGTTGTACTTTTGAACGACATCATTGGTTTTACCATGTTGTGTACTAGAAAACGGGAAAAAAATTCCAAGTGCGGTGAAATTGCAAAAAAAGTGCAATCCCACACTTGTTTTTTGCTTGGCTTTTTTGCTAGGTTCACTAAATGCTAAAACTGACCTGCCGTTTGACAGCGTCATTTAACTAGTTAATAGTGGCGGGTGAATCACGATTTCACCCGCCGCTATTGCAGGCACATGTCAGCTGTTCAAAACAGCTGACATGTCCCGGCTTTGATGCGGGCTCAAAGCAGGGCAGCTGACATCGGACGTACTATACCGTCCGATGTCAGTAAGGGATTAAATCATCAGCATAATCCTATTTAAGGCCTCTACAACAGATGGAACCCTACCATATGGCCATTTTGTTGCTGTGCCTGTGTAGGTAGTTGGGCAACATGTGTGACCTCCTGCAATTCACACCAACTCAGCGGGTGTTATTTCATTGTGTCTTGTCACGCCGCTTTGGCCAGCCATACCCCGTGAATGAGGAGACGAAGAATGTGGGTGCATCCTCTTTTGCGGCAACGCCTCACTAAAGGCCATTTTCACAGGCTATATTCATCTCTGCGGACACATCCGGGAAAATTCTTCCAGTACTGTCGCATGACAATGCCCACATTTGATATCTTGTTGGAGACAGTACGTCCTGGAATCACATATCAGGACACCAGGATGCGGAAATGCATACCTGCAGAGGAGCGTCTTCTCCTTACCTTACGGTATGTATTCAACATACTCACACACTGTATGTAGATGATGTTTTAGTTACTATTTTTCTTTTCAAACCATCTGGTTTAAATTCTATCATTACATTTTTAGGAAAGCATATCTAAATATGTAGTAAATATTAAATGTTAGTATCCATTGTAAATTTATGAAGGTACACTGGTCTCCTGCCTTTTGTTTTCCTCATACTACTTTTGTCTACTAGGGTTTTAGAAAAGCATTGTTAATTTTTGTTTTTTTGTGTGCTTTCAGATTCCTGTCAACTGGATTATTTTATGCGGGCCTACATTTTGAATTTCTCATAGGACGATCCACTATTTCAGGCATAGTGCAGAATACATGTGTGCAAATATGGGACAAACTACATGAACTTGTGATGCCTGAGCCCAAAATGGAGGATTGGCTCAAAATAGCCCGTGGGTTTTTCTGATGGTTGTCAATTCCGCACTGTATTGGAGCCCTGGATGGGAAACATATCAGGGTGCGTAAGCCGCCGAAATCTGGCTCCCAATTTTATAATTATAAGCAGTTTTTCTCTGTAGTTCTGTTAGCTGTAGTTGACAGTAACTACAGGTTTATAATTGTAGACATTGGGGCCTATGGGCGAACAGGAGACTCAAGGGTGTTCAATTCGTCCATTATGGGTCGGCGGCTGCATGAAAACCTGTCGGACCTCCCATCACCACAACAACTCCCAGGCTCCAATGCTGAAGCAGTGCCATATGTTCTTGTGGCAGATGAGGCCTTCCAATTGAGCAGGAATGTCATGAGGCCTTATTCCCGGCGCAACCTGCACCACCGGCGGCGTGTATTTAAAGTCAGACTTTCCCGGGCACGGCGACTGGTGGAGTGCGCCTTTGGCATTCTGGCATCAAAATGGCGTGTTCTCCAGTCTGCCATTCAGCTGAGTGAGCAAAATGTAAATTAAGTAATTAAAGCTTGTGTTGTTCTGCACAACTTCACAAGAATTCAGGAGTGTTCCTCAGCTGACTGTGTTGAAGGCGTTTTGGATAATGTGGGGAGGCCTACAACACAAGTCCTTCCTCCGCAGCGTCCCCTTTCTGGCTTAAAAGTTAGGGATCTTTTTACAAATTATTTTGTTTCTCCTCATGGAGCTACACCCTGGCAAGACAATGCTGTTTCTTTGTTGTAATGTATATATATATATATATATATATATATATATATATATATATATATTTATATAGCGCCAACATATTCCGCAGCGCTTTACAAATTATAGAGGGGACTTGTACAGACAGTAGACATTACAGCATAACAGAAATCACAGTTCAAAATAGATACCAAGAGGAGTGAGGGCCCTGCTCGAAAGCTTAAAAACTATGAGGAAAAGGGGAGACACGAGAGGTGGATGGTAATAATTGCTTTAGTTATTCGGATCAGCCATAGTGTAAGGCTCGGGTGTTCATGTAAAGCTGCATGAACCAGTTAACTGCCTAAGTATGTAGCAGTACAGACACAGATGGCTATTAACTGCATAAAGTGTATGAGAACATGATACGAGGAACTTTTTTTTTTTTTATGATAGACCACACCGGGATCATTAGGTTAATGTGTTGAAGCGGTAGGCCAATCTGAACAAATGAGTTTTTAGGGCACGCTTAAAACTGTGTGGATTGGGGATTAATCGTATTAACCTAGGTAATGCATTCCAAAGAATTGGCGCAGCACGTGTAAAGTCTTGGAGACGGGAATGGGAGGTTCTGATTATTGAGGATGCTAACCTGAGGTCATCAACGGAGCGGAGGGCACGGGTAGGGTGGTAGACTGAGACCAGAGAGGAGATGTAGGGTGGTGCTGAGCCATGGAGTGCTTTGTGGATGAGGGTAGTAGTTTTGTACTGGATTCTGGAGTGGATGGGTAGCCTGTAATGACTGGCACAAGGTAGAGGCATCGGTGTAAAGGTTGGTGAGGGATATGATCCTGGCTGCAGCATTCAGGACAGATTGGAGCGGGGAGAGTTTGGTAAGAGGGAGGCCGATTAGTAGAGAGTTACAATAGTCCAGACGAGAATGAATGAGTGAAACAGTAAGAGTTTTTGCAGAGTCGAAAGTAAGAAAAGGGCGAATTCTAGAAATGTTTTTGAGGTGCAGATAAGAAGACCGAGCCAGTGATCGGATGTGGGGGGTGAATGAAAGCTCGGAATCAAGGATGACCCCAAGGCAGTGGGCATGTTGCTTTGGAGTAATGGTGGAACCGCACACGGAGATGGCAATGTCAGGCAAAGGTAGGTTAGTAGAGGGAGAAAACACGAGGAGTTCAGTTTTTGACAGGTTCAGTTTCAGATAGAGGGAGGACATGATGTTAGAGACAGCGGTAAGACAATCACTGGTGTTTTCCAAAAAGGTCGGTGTGATAACAGGAGAAGAGGTGTATAATTGGGTGTCGTCAGCATAGAGATGGTACTGGAAACCAAATCTACTGATTGCTTGTCCAATAGGGGCTGTATACAAAGAGAAAATGAGGGGGCCTAGGACTGATCCTTGAGGAACCCCAACAGTTAGGGTAAGATGAGAGGAGGAGGAACCAGCAGAACATACAGTGAAGGATCGGTCAGAGAGATAGGAGGAGAACCAGGAGAGAACAGTGTCCTTGAGGCCGATGGAGCGCAGCATAGTGAGGAGCTGATGATCCACAGTATCGAATGCTGCAGAGAGATCCAAGAGAATTAACATGGACTAGTGACCATTAGATTTAGCTGTTAGTAGGTCATTAGAGACTTTAGTGAGGGCAGTTTCAGTAGAGTGTAAAGAGCGGAAACCAGATTGAAGAGGGTCGAGAAGAGAGTTATCTGAGAGATAGCGGGTAAGACGGGAGTGGACCAGGCGTTCGAGGAGTTTAGAGATGAAGGGAAGATTAGAGACAGGTCTATAGTTAGCGGCACAGTTTTGGTCGAGGGATGGTTTTTTAAGTAATGGATGTATGATGGCATGCTTAAATGAGGAGGGAAAAATACCGGAAATGAGAGAAAGGTTGAATATTTTTGTTAGGTGAGAGGTGACAGCCGGGGAAAGGGACTGGAGGAGATGTGACGGAATGGGGTCACTGGTGCAAGTGGTTGGGCGTGAAGTTGCAAGGAGCCTGATTACTTCTTCTTCTGTAACTGGTTCAAAGTCAGATAGTGAACTAGATGCAGTGGGGGAGGGAGGACAGTGCATGGTATGAAGAGATTGGGAGATGATTTCCTGTCGAATGTGGTCAATTTTTTCTTTCAAGTAATTGGCCAGATCGTCAGCGCGGAGATCCGTGGTTGGGGCCTGCACTCTTGGGTTGAGTAGGGACTGGAAAGTGTCAAAGAGACGTTTAGGTTTATTTGACAGTGAGGTAATGAGGGTGTTGAAATAGGTTTGTTTGGAGAGGTGAAGGGCAGAGTTGTATGTTTTTAGCATGAATTTATAATGTATATATATCTTCTTTTTTTTCAAATAATGCATAAATTACTTAAATTAGTTAACTATGTGTGTTTCTGTGATTTATTTGCTTTGATTGTTATCAACCAAGTAATTGAGTATGATATTGTAATGATTGGTCCAACAACATAAAATTGACTCTTAAATATATGTTTTTACTTATGTCAAAAGCCTTTTTTGGGGGGTAAACACCATATTGATATCATATGGTTTTATATCTAAATGTAAGCATCCAAAAAACATTTTTAAACAAAAACATACCGAAGTGCTATCACAGCAGAATAAAATAAAAAATTTTCTTACAGCAAAATATAAAACCAAGGCTTAAAAAAACAATATACATTACAGATTTCTGTAAGTTGGTGATGGCGGAAGCTCAGGATCCTGGTCAGGTGGCCTTTGATGGGCCAATTGTACATCATTCTGGAAGTATCATGTCTGACCTTGCTCATATTGGCCAGTTGTGTGTTGGCTCAAATAATAAGGGTTTTGACTATGGCCCTCATGATGTTGTAAATAAGGCCTTGCCTCATAACCCCCACCAATATGGCCATGTCATCCAAACCCAGGTTGGGACCAGCCTCCAGCACTGGGTCTGGACAAGTGGCCATATATTGGGAAGGTTGATAGTATGATGGCATATGGTACGGTGCTGGCCTTGGTGGCTTTTGGGTGGGAAGGGGTAGAGGTGTAGGCACATGTGGAGGGGGTCCTTCAAATACTTGTTGAGCATGCACCTGTTGAGATGATGGAAGGCGCAGGACGTTACGTGCTGACAGCTGCCATCTCTCAATGAACTCAAACAATTCATAAGGTTCATTTGGTGTGGTGCATGCATCAATAAGTATTTGAAAACAACCTCTCACACATAGCCTCACCTCACAGGGTATGGTACAGAGATATTGGGCCAGGCTCCTCGCATAGGCCTCCTCACCATCATCCTGTGCAGCCCTGGCCAAATAATTAAGGACCCCAATGTCCACATTCCTGCGATATTCTTGCAGCTCTCTCCTTCTGCGGCCACGGCGGAAATGACAGCAGGCTGTGGGGATGTCTCCAGTGGAACAGTAGGGCTGCTACTGTTTCCAGTATCACCCTGGCTTACTGGATGTGGTGCTGCTGTGGGTGGTGGTGCAGCTTCTTGGCCCGTTGTTGACGGATCTTGTGGTGCAAATGAAGAAGTTCCATGAGGGATGTCCCTGGGAGGATCCGAAGATGGGCCAGCCACCTCTTCTCCTTCCCCATCCGGATCTATCAGGGCCTCCGAGTCTGAGCCAGTCTCCCTCTCAGTGAGGTTGGACTGTGTTCTGTTTGGAAAGTTTATGAATATTTTTGTTCAATTTACAATTTTACCTTTATAAAACATATGTGTAATTTTAAATTATGTTTTTACTTACGGTCTCAGATCCATACTTAGATCTAAAAAGGAGAGTTGGTCATAATAAATACATTTCCTTTTTTTGAAGGTGCTGCTGACCCACTCCTGGCCCTCTGCTGTCTTTCGCGCCTATATTGGTCGTGTATGCTGCGCCATCGTTTCATAACATCTTCCACTGCAATGAAAGGGCCAAAAAAAAATGTATAAGGCCATTGTGCACAGTGGTAACACAATGTGTCAGTGATATTACAGATTTTAATGTGGCCTAGTATTCGGCATTTTTCAAAAAAGATCATCAACATAAATATTGTAACCTCCAACAGCACAATATGATATAATGTAAAGACATAGATTTTCCTCCCATAAGGACAGGGTCCTCTCCCCTCTGTAGCAGTATGTCATTGGAAATTTGGAAAATGTAAGCGACATGTAAACAAATATGAACGGAACCCCTTTCTCATGTCCAGCACCATGTAATTAATGGTGCTATATAAATAAATGAGATTAATCTTAATTTAAAGAACATTATGACCACATTGCTGTTGGTAATGCAGTTTGCAATATTATTCAGAGTGTGAGAAACATGAGCTGCTCATATTCTGGGAAAATGATCCCACATATGCTCCTCCATGCCGCCTCTTTTCTGGCCCGGTTGGAGTAATGGGCATTTCTCTGATCCCAAATTTCTGGCCTCTCTTGCACCAGGACCAGCAGCATTTCCACATTGATAATATTGGCCATGATGCTGAAGACTCCGTGGAGGCGTGCGGCAGACTTCCGGGATGTCTGTCTGGGTTTTTCAGCTAATTAGCATGTCTGAGCTTCCTGATTGAGGGCTTGGCACATATCCTGTCACCTGCTGGACTCTTGCGTATTTTACGCTAGTCACACTGTTGGTCCATGTGTAATCTGAATTTTTCTCGCCCCCATAGACTTTCATTGGCGTATTTTTTGCGCAATACGCTGACAAACGCAGCATGCTGCGATTTTGTACGGCCGTAAAATACGATTGCGTAATATAAGGCAGATAGGAGCTGCCCCATAGAGAATCATTGGTTCATGTGCAATGCGTTGCTTTTGCGCCTCTCATACGTCCGTAAAACTCTCTAGTGTGACCCTGGCCTCAGGCTTCCAATCTGGATCAGGGTCCTTCAAATCTTTTTGCTCAAATCTACTTATAAGGCTTCCATGCCTGGACCACCCCTTCCTTATGTAAAGACCCCGCTGTTATCCTTGGAGACAGTAGCCCACCAGCGACCACAGCAGGAGAAATGTGGTATTACATGATGTCTTTTCATTGCAAAGATAGACATGTGGTATCCATCAGAGCAGAAGCAGCTCTTCACATTCACTGTCCTCTCTGGCTAATAGATGGGCAGGGTGTAACTACAATAGGGGGCCCAAAAATACATGAAAAGACCAATACTATTAAAGACTTGCAATAATTGGGGGCCCCATTGGAGCTTTTGCGCTGGGACTCTGATCTTCAAGTTATGTCACTGTAGATGGGGGATGATATCCTAATTGGATAAGCCAATCACATATACATATGGAGAAGGGCAGTGCTGGGACTTGTGTTCCTCCTGACCAAGAAGTCCGTGATGCATGATAATCCTCTGCTGATTATATGTAATAATCTTGCTGTCATTCATTCTCATGTTATGTGAATAGTACCCATCGTGTTCTGCCAGTGGCTGAGACATGAGCGGCGGGGAGGTGGCTCCTCCGTGTGCAGCACTTCTCCTGTCAATGGCAGTGAGCTTCTCATACAATATAGTTCTACACAAATCATTGCCTTGGGCAGATGAGGAAACAGAGCCGGAATCACAGCTGAAGCGTTCAGAGACACGAGACGCAGTTCCATGGTGCCGCCGTGTGACAATTACATCCCGCCAAATGTCATCCTGAAAGGGAACAAAACGACAATACAGTGTTTGCTAAATCTGCAGTCTGAGCTTGTAGACTAAATCAGTGTATCTAAGCTTATCCTAGGTGCTACAGCCTGCTGTGTCTAAGCCTATCATTTGTGATACCATCGGTAGAGCTACTGTATCTAAGCTTGTCATGTGTGAAAGGTACTGCTGTATCTGAACCTATCATGTGTCACAGTCTACTAAGACATTGCATCTCAGCTTGTCTACTAGGTCAGTGTATCTAGCTTTATCCTGTTGGATACTGCCTCCTGAACTGCTGGGTTGGCCTATTATGTGTGATAGAGTGCTGAGCCAGTGTATCTAGATTTATTTTATATAAGCTTATCATGTGTGATACAGTCTGCTGAGTCTCCGTATCTAAGCCTAGGATATGTAATAATCTGCTGTATCTACATCTATTATCTGGGCTACCATCTCTTGTGTTGTTGTATCTAAGCCTATAATTTGTGATATTGTCTGCTGAGCTGTGTATCTTTTTCTCTGCTCTGCCAAAGTATCTAAATTTACTGTGTGTGATACTGTCTGCTGATCTTCTGTATCTAAGCCTATCATGTATGGGGTATGAAACTGCTGATCTGCTGTATCTAAGCCTATCATGTGTGAAACTGTCTGCTGATCTGCTGTATCTAAGCCTATCATGTGTGATACTGTCTGCTGATCTGCTGTATCTAAGCCTATCATGTGTGATACTGTCTGCTGATCTGCTGTATCTAAGCCTATCATGTGTGAAACTGTCTGCTGATCTGCTGTATCTAAGCCTATCATGTGTGAAACTGTCTGCTGATCTGCTGTATCTAAGCCTATCATGTGTGATACTGTCTGCTGATCTGCTCTATCTAAGCCTATCATGTGTGATACTGTCTGCTGATCTGCTGTATCTAAGCCTATCATGTGTGATACTGTCTGCTGATCTGCTGTATCTAAGACTATCATGTGTGATACTGTCTGCTGATCTGCTGTATCTAAGACTATCATGTGTGATACTGTCTGCTGATCTGCTGTATCTAAGACTATCATGTGTGATCCTGTTTGCTGTTCTGCAGTTGTATCTAAGTTGTGATACTGCTTAGCTTACCTCCTCCTCTGCCGTTCCAGTCTATCTATCTTATCATGTGTGATACCGTTGAATGTATCTAATAATTTTCCCTCCCCTGAGGGATGCCTCCTCCCTCCTTCAGGTGAATGTCATACCCGGCAGCCATCCTATATCTGTGGACACCATAAGAAACTACATCAGCGATGTTTGTGGCCCAAGTGCTCTTTGGAGATGTGTGATCGATTTGGAGTGGACTTTCAATAACATAATTGCAGATTTTTTATATTGTTTTTTCATAACAGACACAAGAGCCTTGACATTTGGAGACGGGGGTTGACTTTGAGTGTTTTAATGCAATGTAATGGCCTCCTCTTAAGATGTAGGTTGCTGCTGAAGTCCTGAAGTATATCTCTGCGTGGTACTCTTGGTATAAATATGCCTAATTCACCTCTGACTGAACCAAGGCTCCGCTCTCATGGTCTGCACATTGGAGGGATGTAAAAGCGATGTATGGAAGTGGATGGAGACTGAACTAAAGTTAGAAAAGTGTCTTTAAACTAGAAGAATCAGTCAAGTGACCAGGGGACATTTCTGCTGTACAGTGGGGGAAAAAAGTATGTAGTCTGCCACCAATTGTGCAAGTTCTCCCACTTAAAAAGATGAGAGAGGCCTGTAATTGACATCATAATGAGAAAACAAATCCAGAAAATCACCTTGACTGATTTGGCAAGATTTACTTTGAAAATTATGGTGGAAAATAAGCATTTGGTCACCTAAAAACATGCAAGATTTCAGGCTCCCACAGACCTGTAACTTCTTCTTTAGGCCGGGGACACACACAACGTATAAAAATACGGTCCGTTTTACATGGTCGAGAATTGCACAAATGTTTAAAAAACAGTGATTCGTGTGCAGTGGGAGGATGCGATTTCTTCGCATCAAATTATCCGTGTGACATCCGTACGGCGAGATTTTCTCGCCGGCTTGCAAAACGGACATAGAATGGATCCATGGCCTCAAAAATTATTAAAAACATATATACAGTCTAAATATATATATATATATATATATATATATATATATATATATGTCAGTGAGACACCTATATATATATATTTATATTTCATACAGCGCTAGATAGCAGAAAAGCTGGTAATTCAATTGCCGGCTTTTCCTATCTCCTTCTCAAACCCGACAGGATATGAGACATGGTTTACATACAGTAAACCATCTCATATCCCTTCTTTTATTACATATTCCTCTTTTGTAATGTAAGAAGTGTCTTTGTGTCAAATTTGGGGTCTCTATCTATTAAATTAAAGGGTTAAATCCCGGAAAAAATTGGCGTGGGCTCCCGCGCAATTTTCTCCGCCAGAGTGGGAAAGCCAGTGACTGAGGGCAGATATTTATAGCCTTGCGAGGTACCATGGATATTGGACCCCCCTGGCTAAAAACATCTGCCCCAAGCCACCCCAGAAAAGGCACATCTGTAAGATGCGCCTACTCTGGCACTTAGCCTCTCTCTTCCCACTCCCCTGTAGCGGTGGATATGGGGTAATGAAGGGTTAATGTCAACTTGCTATTGTAAGGTGACATTAAGCCAGGTTAATAATGGAGAGGCATCAATTATGACACCTATCCATTATGAATCCAATAGTACGAAATGGTTAATAAAACACACACACATTATTAAAAAGTATTTTAATGAAATAAAGACACATGTTGTTTTAATATTTTATTATACTTTAATCCACGTGGGAAAATATTCTGAAAAGTTCCCTGGCTCGAGTTCATATGAGTTCATCCAGCAGAGGGCGCATCACCGCGACTCGAGGTAACTACAGTACATTCCCTTGCATTCCATTCACTCACCAAGTTTTACAGTCAGGCGCACAGCAATAATAAGAAAATGGAAGACATACAAGACAACTGATAATCTCCCTCGTTTTGGGGCTCCACGCAAGAGCTCACCCCGTGGGGTCAAAATGATCACAAGAACGGAGAGCAAAAATCCCAGAACCACACGGGGAACCTAGTGAATTACCTACATAGAGCTGGGACCACTGTAACAAAGACTACCATCAGTAACACGCTACGCCGCCAGGGACTCAGATCCTGCAGTGCCAGACGTGCCTGCTTAAGCCAGTACATGTCCGTTTGCAAGAGAGCATTTGGATTATCCAGGAGAGTGTTGGGATAATGTAATATGGTCTAATGAAACCAAAGTAGAACTGTTTGGCAGAAACAAAACTTGTTGTGTTTGGAGGAGACAGAATGCTGAGTTGCATCCAAAGAACACCATACCTACTGTGAAGCATGGGGGTGGCAACATGATGCTTTGGGGTTGTTTCTCTGCAAAGGGACCAGGACAACTAATCAGTGTACATGAAAGAATGAATGAGGCCATGTATCGTTAGATTTTGAGTGCAAACCTCCTTCCATCAACAAGGGCATTGATGGTGTAACATGGATGGGTCTTTCAGCATGAAAATGAACACACGCACACTGTCAGGGCAATGAAGGAGTGGCTTCGTAAGAGGCATATGAAGGTCCTGGAGTGGCCTAGCCAGTCTCCAGATCTCAACCCCATAGAAAACCTTTGGAGGGAGTTGAAAGTCTGTGTTGCCCAGCAACAGGCACAAAACATCACTGCTCTTGAGATCTGCATGAGGAATGGGCCAACATACTACCAACAGTGTGTGCCAACCTTGTGAAGACTTACAGGAAATATTTGACCTTTGTCATTGCCACCAAAGGATATATAACAAAATATTGAGATGAACTTTTGTTAATGACAAAATAATTATTTTCTACCATAATTTGCAAAATAAATCTTGCCAAATCAGACAAGGTGATTTTCTGGATTTGTTTTCTCATTTTGACTCTCATAGTTGTGGTCTACCTATGATGTCAATTACAGGCCTCTCTCATCTTTTTTTAAGTGGGAGAACTTGCACAATTGGTGGCTGAATAAATCCTTCTTTTTCCCACTGTAGATCTCCCACCTATAAATTTGTACCTTTAGAGGCTACTTAACGCTCTATACACACTAGTTAGCTGTTGGTTGAATGGTCAAATGACCAACAGCTATCCTCCCCTACTCCCCCATACACATAAATACTCAGATTAGCTGAGTATACAGTATATACTGTATATATACAGTGCCTACAAGTAGTATTCAACCCCCTGCAGATATAGCAGGTTTAATAAGATGCAAATAAGTTAGAGCCTTCAAACTTCAAACAAGAGCAGGATTTATTAACAGATGCATAAATCTTACAAACCAAAAAGTTTTGTTGCTCAGTTAAATTTTTATAAATTTTAAACATAAAAGTGTTGGTCAATTATTATTCAACCCCTAGGTTTAATATTTTGTGGAATAACCTTTGTTTGCAATTACAGCTAATAATCGTCTTTTATAAGACCTGATCAGGCCGGCACAGGTCTCTGGAGTTATCTTGGCCCACTCCTCCATGCAGATCTTCTCCAAGTTATCTAGGTTCTTTGGGTGTCTCATGTGGACTTTAATCTTGAGCTCCTTCCACAAGTTTTCAATTGGGTTAAGGTCAGGAGACTGACTAGGCCACTGCAACACCTTGATTTTTTGCCTCTTGAACCAGGCCTTGGTTTTCTTGGCTGTGTGCTTTGGGTCGTTGTCTTGTTGGAAGATGAAATGACGACCCATCTTAAGATCCTTGATGGAGGAGCGGAGGTTCTTGGCCAAAATCTCCAGGTAGGCCGTGCTATCCATCTTTCCATGGATGCGGACCAGATGGCCAGGCCCCTTGGCTGAGAAACAGCCCCACAGCATGATGCTGCCACCACCATACTTCACTGTAGGGATGGTATTCTTGGGGTCGTATGCAGTGCCATCCAGTCTCCAAACGTCACGTGTGTGGTTGGCACCAAAGATCTCGATCTTGGTCTCATCAGACCAGAGAACCTTGAACCAGTCAGCCTCAGAGTCCTCCAAGTGATCATGAGCAAACTGTAGACGAGCCTTGACATGACGCTTTGAAAGTAAAGGTACCTTACGGGCTCGTCTGGAACGGAGACCATTGCGGTGGAGTACGCTACTTATGGTATTGACTTAAACCAATGTCCCCACTGCCATGAGATCTTCCCGGAGCTCCTTCCTTGTTGTCCTTGGGTTAGCCTTGACTCTTCGTAAAAGCCTGGCCTCGGCACGGGAGGAAACTTTCAAAGGCTGTCCAGGCCGTGGAAGGCTAACAGTAGTTCCATAAGCCTTCCACTTCCGGATGATGCTCCCAACAGTGGAGACAGGTAGGCCCAACTCCTTGGAAAGGGTTTTGTACCCCTTGCCAGCCTTGTGACCCTCCACGATCTTGTCTCTGATGGCCTTGGAATGCTCCTTTGTCTTTCCCTTGTTGACCATGTATGAGTGCTGTTCACAAGCTTGGGGAGGGTCTTAAATAGTCAGAAAAGGCTGGCAAAAAAAATAATTAATCCAAACATGTGAAGCTCATTGTTCTTTGTGCCTGAACTACTTCTTAATACTATAGGGGAACCAAACAGAATTCTGGTGGGTTGAGGGGTTGAATAATAAATGACCCTCTGAAAAGACTTTTCACAATTTAAAAAAAAAATAAACAAAGAAATAACATTCTTTTTTGCTGCAGTGCATTTCACACTTCCAGGCTGATCTACAGTCCAAATGTCACAATGCCAAGTTAATTCCAAATGTGTAAACCTGCTAAATCTGCAGGGGGTTGAATACTACTTGTAGGCACTGTATATATATATATATATATATATATATATATATATATACATTCAACTTTATATTGTAAGTTCACTTAGAGGACTTGATCCTGTGATCATCTGGTGGCTTATTCTATATACTACAGTATTGCAGTTTATAAGACAGATCATGGTCTTCTATGAAGCTCAGCCGGAGGCAAAGGAGAGCCAAAAAGTCTGTAATGAGGTCCTTCAAATACAAAAATTTAATGCTCTTAAAATGAATAGAGGTGTAAGGGTATGTGCACACGTTGCGAAAAGGTCTGCGGATTTTTCTGCACTGATTTTGGTAAATTCGCAGGAAATCCGCAGTGCGGATTTCCTGCAGATTTACTGCAGTTTTTCTGTGGTTTTTGTGCGGATTCCACCTGCGGTTTTACAACTGCGGATTCCTATTATGGAGCAGGTGTAAACCGCTGCGGAAACCGCACAAAGATTTGACATGCTGCAGAATAAACAACACAGCGTATCCACGTGTTTTTTTCCGCAGCATGTGCACTGCGGATTTTGTTTTCCATAGGTTTACATGGAAATGTAAACTCATGGAAAACTGCTGCAAATCCGCAGCAGCCCATCCGCTGCGGATCCGCTGCAAAATCTGCAACGTATGCACATAGCCTTATAATCCTTAATTTATCAAACAGCACAATACTTTATTAACAAAGCCATGTAACACATCATCTGATGAGTTATAGATTGCTACATATGTTCAGGATCAGTACTAAAAATAGTATAACAATAAAGCACCCACCAAAAATGCCATTAGTACAGGGATATAGAACCAGAACCATCATATCATCAGAACGTGAATACAGAACCAATATCAGTAAAAGATTAGAGAACCAGAACAGTCATCATAACAGGAATAAATCACCGCAACCATCATCAGTAGATAAATACATCACTAAAGCCAACATCACTACCTGAGTACATAACCAGAACCATCATTAGTAAATGAATACATCACTCAAACCGTCACCAGTATATGAATACAGCATTAGAACCACTATCAGTACATGGATAGATCAACCTCACCATCATCAGAGCATGAATACAGCACCAAAGCTATCATCAGTACATGAATATCTCACAATGCTTAATACAGCGATTAATTGAAGTGTCAACCCCAGCCATATTTACTTGTATCACATAAATCTACAACTCCTGATATGTCTTTAGCAATGGAAAAGAGATGCTGGATATTGTTGTTACAAGCCATCATCTCACGATTGACCACAAAGGAAAAACAGTACTGATGAGAAGTCGTCACTACCACATCGAATGAATTGACTGTTCCTTCACCTATGGTGTTAAACAAATGGTGATCGGTTTCTATGTTTGCCAGTTGGCAGTGGTTTATTATCTTGTTTAGACAGGCGGATCAAACCTTCGATGTGCACACACTGATTTGTAATAGTTCTGTGCGCATAGATTGTCATTTGTCCTAACAGCTCATGGTTTTTAAGCAGGCTTAGATTTTCGGTTTTTCACTCATCGAATAATTGTTTTGCTTATTTGTTGGCTCATTGGCAGCTTGTTTACCCTGACTGGTTATCGGAAACAAGAGATGCTTGGAACATTTTTTTCACAATTGGCCAGTGTAAACACTCACTTATACTGCCTATGTCATAGTGCCCACTGCTCACTGCTCAGTTGTCGCTTGCCCAGCGGAGTTACGTGAATTCCCTGTTGACCAAGTGGAACATTGCCCATTCACTAGTGCTCCAGTGATAGATTTTGATGGTGATACTCAACATTTCTTTACTCAACTGCTCAGTGGTCAGTATGCATTTCTCAAGTGATTGCGGTTAATTACCATCATCCCACTGAGTTGTGGCTAATAATCTGGAATAAGGAATTAAAATATCTCAGCTAAGAAAATCATGTGCAAAGGGCTTAAGATACACATGAATTATATCTATTATTGAGATTAAGTGCCCTACATACCAGAGATGGGACAATCTATATCACTGAATTGAATGACATAATAATATAAAAAATATCGTAAACGTAACATAATGACTCATGGGATTCTATAATGTCCATTATAGTAATCAATCACCTGAAATATACGTAATTTGACATAGTAACTGTCTCATCTGTCAAATCTCTTAGCATAAAACAAGTGAGACCAGAAATACTAATCTACTGTATATGTATATACAATATATATATACTGTATATAGAGAGAGAGACAAAAGAAGAGAGAGAGAAAGAGAGGAATCCTTTCGTGTAGTATTATATTGATTATATTGTTCATAAGGTCAGTATTATAGTAGTTATGTTCTTGTACATAAGAGCAGTATTATAGTAGTTATATTCTTGTACATAGGGGCAGTATTATAGTAGTTATATTCTTGTACATGGGGCAGTATTATAGTAGTTATATTCTTGTACATAGGGACAGTATTATAGTAGTTATATTCTTGTACATAGGAGCAGTATTATAGTAGTTATATTCTTGTACATAGGGGGCAGCATTATAGTAGTTATATTCTTGTACATAGGAGCAGTATTATAGTAGTTATATTCTTGTGCATGGGTGCAGTATTATTGTAGTTATATTCTTGTACATAGGGGGCAGTACTATAGTAGTTATATTCTTGTACATAGGAGCAGTATTATAGTAGTTATATTCTTGTACATAGCTGCAGTATTATAGTAGTTATATTATTGTACATAGGGGGCAGTATTATAGTAGTTATATTCTTGTACATAGGGGCAGTACTTAATTGTAAAGTGCTGCGGAATATGTTGGCGCTATATAAATAAAAAATATTATTATTATTATTATAGTAGTTATATTCTTGTACATAGGGGCAGTATCATAGTAGTTATATTCTTGTACATAGGAGCAGTATTATAGTAGTTATATTATTGTACATAGGGGGCAGTATTATAGTAGTTATGTTCTTGTTCATTGGAGCAGTATTATAGTAGTTATATTCTTGTACATAAGAGCAGTATTATAGTAGTTACAGTATATTCCTGTACATATGGGCAGTATTATAGTAGTTATATTCTTGCACATAGGGGGCAGTATTATAGTAGTTATATTTTTGTACATAGGGGCAGTATTATAGTCGTTATATTCTTGTACATATTGATTAATGTTAGAGTAATTAAGTTCTTGTACTTAGGGGCAGTATTATTGTACTCTACTTACAGGTGTCTGACTTACAAGTCATAGTTTATGTTAAGGATGACACCACAAGTGATGAACCTGCATCTCATCATCCCACCTGACATCAATGTTATGTCAGTGAGATCACGTGGTGAGGTCTCCTCACTTGCACCAACGTGACGTTGCACACCCCCTGGGGACACGTAAGGTCAGCTTGGCACAGTTTTACACACACACCCCCTGTCCACACGGGCAAAGTAGGCATGGAGAGTGAGAGGATGTGGCCCACGCAGTCACTAATGTGGTACCACACTCGCTCACAACCCTGACAGGGTGAAAGGTCCCTTTCGCTAGCACCACTGAAACAGAGCACTGCCAGCCCAGTAAGACTACCACCAGTTCCTCGTTGGATATAAGCCCATTCCTTTAACGGTCCAGAAACCAGCCGTTGTAGCCTGAAAAGTTAAACTGAGAAACAGATGTGCAAATCGAGATAAGAGCTGTCCAAGGTTAAATTATATATTTAATCGCCTTAAGGGCACACTAGACAATACACTATATTTATTTTATTTATTTATTTTACTCACTTATATAGCGCCATTAATTTCACAGCGCTTTACATATATTAATGGCACTGACCCCATTGGGGCTCACAATCTAGAATCCATATCAGTATGTCTTTGGAATGCAGACATGGGGAGAGCATACAAACTCTTTGCAGATGTTGTCCTTGGAGGAATTTGAACCAAGGACCCCAGCACTGTAAGGCTACAGTGCTAACAACTGAGCCACTGTGCTGCCCTATATGTACACAATGGTTATACATATATAATGGTCAGACATGCAAATACAATAGCGATAGGACAAAAGATATAAGCAAAATATATGTCAATTGCTGCGTGTTAGATCATGGGTGGACTTGGCCGCAAGGGGGCATGGGCTGCCAGCTGGCTTATAGGTCCTTCACAGCAAGTTACTTGATGCGGTACACACTGTCGAAGTGGACCACATGCATAACACAGAGAGGGACCACATCGCCTTATACTAGCCTTTATCCACTTTTGGATCACTCCCCTTCTGCCCTCCGGGCTGAAAATAAATCCCCTCCGCTTGCCTCTGTAGCTAAAAAGTCCAAAAGCTATGAAAGATCATAACGCCCTTCTGGTCGGTTTTGGGTCAACTGGATCCACCCGGGCCCCTCCTATGCGTGGGGACCAAATAAGCCTTGCTGCACAAAGGTTAAAAATGGCCCCATAAGATGCTCCATAGATATATTTGCCCCATATAATGCTGCACAAAGGTTGATTATGGCCACATAAGATGCTCCATAGAAACATTTGCCCCATACAATGCAGCATAAAGTTTAATTATGGCCCCATAAGATGCTCCATAGAAACATTTGCCCCATATAATGCGGCATATAGGTTGATTATGGCCCCATAAGATGCTCCATAGAGTAATATGCCCCATATGCTGTTGCTGCGATTAAAAAAAGACATACTCACCTCTCGTCGCTCAGGCCCCCGTCACTTGCGATATTCACTTGTCCCCATTCCACCGGCGGGCGCTGCTGTTTCTTCCGCGTCCTCTGCAGTAACCGTTCAGGCAGAGGGCGGCGTGCACAATAAACACGTCATCACGCCCTCTCACCTAAATGTCACAGCCACAGGACGCGGAAGACAGAGCGGCGCCCGGCGGTGGAACGGGGACAGGTGAATATTGTGCAATGCTCACCCTCCCCCGTTATACTCACCTGCTCCCAGCACAGTCCCTGCTCACTGACAGATGGCCTTGGCGCCAGCAGCTTGTTCCGGTGTTCAGCGGTCACTGGTAACGCTCATTAAAGTAATGAATATGTGCTCCACCTCTATGGGAGTGGAGTCGCATCCATATTCATTACTTTAATGAGCGGTACCATGTGACCGCTGAACACAGGAAGAGCTGCCGGCACCCGGAGACCATCAGAGATGCAGGGACCACACCAGGAGCAGGTGAATATGTGACAGCCACCGCTCCCCCTCCCCCGCCAACCCACTGGGACAATGACTCAAGTATAAGCCTAGAGGGACACTTTCAGCCTAAAAAAATGGGCTGAAAATCTCGGCTTATACTCGAGTATATACGGTATTTTGGTGATTTTTCCCAAAGCGTGAAATTGAACAATGCCTGCAGCTGACCAAAGTGTGAAAGTAAACAGTGTCCTACAAACTCATTGCTTTGTCCATGTCTAAGGCTTATTATTCCTAACCATCCCCCCCCCCCCCCCTCGCTAGATTTGGAATTGATTTTTTTTCATGAAATCGTGAACTTTTTTTCCAGATCAGTAACTAAATAATTTGATTAAATTGGTTTTATGGTTTCACATATGTCTTGCATTGTTGACCTGTGTTCATGCTTCTGTGGTGGAAGCAAAGCTGAGCTTTGTGATCCTGAAAAACACAGCAAAATATACAGCAAATCCTGCTTTTTGTAAGCAGATTCTTTACTGCCAGGAGAGCAGGTTTTGCCTGCAGAAAAAACAAAAAACAAAGCAAAACTGCAACATGTGAACATAAAATTCAAAAATAAATTCTTTTGCTTAAGGGCAGATATTAACCACATAAATCATAAATCTACCCTATAAAAACAGATTTTATTATATCTTTTTAAAAAAAAACAAAAATAAGTCACCAACAAAATAAAAAAACACTGTGAAGTAACAGCCAAAAACCTATGGGGATTTTTTGGGGGATCCCTAGTATAGTACCTGTGCTTACACCTTCCTATCAGCGGGGGGTTGGCACCCTATGGGACACGTATTGGCGCCCCCACTCAACGATGGCTGTCTCTAATGGCCCTAAGATAGCAATGACCATATACCCTCCCAAGATAGGGAATAAGGGGTACCTCTATGTCTATACAGTGATCACTCCTAGTATTCTAGGGATAGGAAGGTGTAAGCACAGGTACTATACTAGGGATACCCCCAAAAACCCCCATAATTTTTTGGTTGTGACTTCACAGTGTTTTTTGATTTTGTTGGTGACTTATTGTTGGTTTTCTAAAAAGATATAATAAAATCTGTTTTTATAGGGTAGATTTATGAAACATGTGAACATAGCCTAAAACGCCGTAGTTTGAAAAGTTGACCAGATACCACTTGGAATGAAATGACTAATAGAGATGAGTGAACTTGTTCTGAAAATGTTCGCTATTTTCAAATTCGGCCCTAACAAAGCACATTCAGATTCTCCAGCAGTGTCTCTCAAAGTTGGCAAAATTCAGGCCAAGTTTGGTAAATGAAATGCATTTCCATTAATGCTTTTGTTAGGACCTTGATTTGGACAGTGGTGCTGTATGAGGAGCGGGGGAAGAGGAAGCATGTTTGAGGAAGGGACGGGGTGGGGAGAGGTCAAAGGAGCGGACTGTTATATTTTATTTTTATTACCTTAATGTGTGAAGGTTCCGGCAGCCAATCAGGGCACAGAAACCATCCACAACATCCAGACAGAAGAGCTTCTGTCATTGGCTTCCGAAGTCACATGACCATCTACATATAAAATGTGGAATTTTTATTCCGCCATTTTGTCTGTGCAATAGCGCAGAGAGGCTTCTCCTGCTGTAAGTAGTCAGATATAGCGGGTATGGAAAGTATTAAGACCCTTTAAGTTTTTCACTCTTTGTTTCATTGCAACCATTTGGTAAATTCAAAAAAGTTCATATTTTCACATTAATGTACACTCTGCACCCCATCTTGACTGAAAAAAAACAGAAATGTAGAAATTTTTGCAAATGTAATAAAAAAGAAAAACTGAAATAGCACCTGGTCATAAGTATTCAGACCCTTTGCTCAGACACTCATATTTAAGTCACATGCTGTCCATTTCCTGTGATCCTCCTTGAGATGGTTCTACGCCTTCATTGGAGTCCAGCTTTGTTAAATTAAACTGATATGACTTAATTTGGAATGCACACACCTGTCTATATAAGACCTCACAGCTCACAGTGCATGTCAAACCAAATGTGAATCATGAGGTCAAAGGAACTGGCCAAGGAGCTCAGAGACAGAATTGTGGCAAGGCACAGATCTGGCCAAGATTACAGAATTTCTGCAGTACTCAAGGTTCCTAAGAGCACAGTGACCTCCATAATCCTTAAATGGAAGAAATTTGCGATCACCAGAAGTCTTACTAGACCTGACTGTCCAGCCAAACTGAGCAATCATGGGAGTAGAGCCTTGGTGAGAGAGGTAAAGATAAAGTTCCACAAAATCAACTATCACTGGAGCCCTCCACCAGTCGGGCCTTTATGGCAGAGTAGGACGACAGAAGCCTCTCCTCAGTGCAAGACATATGAAAGCCTGCATAGAGTTTGCTAAAAAACACATGAAGGACTCCCAGACTATGAGAAATAAGATTCTCTAGTCTGATGAGACGAAGATAGACCTTTTTAGTGATAATTCAAAGCGGTATGTGTAGGAAAAAAAACAGGCACTGCTCATCACCTGCCCAATACAATCCAAACAGTGAAACATGGGGGTGGCAACATCATGATATAGGGGTGTTTTTCAGCTGGAGGGACAGGACAACTGGTTGCCATTGAAGGAAACATGAATGCGGCCAAGTCCAGAGATATCCTGGATGAAAACTAGGGTTGAGCGAAACGGGTCGAAAATTTTCAAAAGTCGCCGACTTTTGGCAAGGCCGGGTTTCATGAAACCCGACCCGACCCTGTGTGGGGTCGGCCATGAAGTCGGCGATCTTTTGAATCTAGAATCGGAATTCCGATACCGATTCCCGATATGTTTAAGATATCAGGAATTGGTATCGGAATTCAGATTTAAGTGTAAAATAAAGAATTAAAATAAAAAATATCGCAATACTTACCCTCTGACGCGCCCTGGTACTAACCGGGAACCTTCCTTCCTTAGAATCAGCCTTCCAGGACCTTGCGGTGACGTCACGGCTTGTGATTGGCCGCGCGGCCGCCCATGTGACCGCTCGCGCGACCAATCACAAGCCGCGACGTCACCGCGACGTCACCGAAGGTCCTGGAAGGGCTGATTCTTAGGAAGGAAGGCTGCCGGAAAGAAGCAGGGCGCGTCCGAGGGTGAGTATATACCTAATAGGAATGCACTGCATTGGGTTTTGGGTTTCGGCCGACCCCGACCCCGACTTTTTTATAGGATCGGCCGATTTCACTCGACCCGACTTTTGAAAAAGTCGGGTTTCGTGAAACCCGACCCGATCCTATAAAAGTAAAGGTCGCTCAACCCTAATGAAAACCTTTTCCAGAGTGTTCTGGACCTCAGACTTGGCCGAAGGTTCACCTTCCAACAAGACAATGACCCTAAGCACACAGCTAAAATAACAAAGGAGTGGCTTCAGAACAACTCTGTGACCATTCTTGACTGGCCCAGCCAGAGCACTGACCTAAACCCAATTGAGGATCTCTGGAGAGACCTGAAAATGGCTGTCCACCAACGTTCACCATCCAACCTGACGGAACTTGAGAAGATCTGCAAGGAAGAATGGCAGACTCATGGCTGTACTAGCTCAAAAGGGTGCTTCTACTCAATACTGAGCAAAGGGTCTTAATAGTTATGACCATGTGATATTTCATTTTTTCTTTTTTAATAAATTTGCAAAAATTATTACATTTCTGTTTTGTTTCAGTCAAGATGGGGTGCAGAGTGTACATTAATGAGAAAAAAGAACTTTTATGAATTTACCAAATGGCTGCAATGAAACAGAGAAATTTAAAGGGGTATGAATACTTTCCATACCCACTGTAGGCAATTTATTTTCAGCTAGATAGGATACTATATGAAATTGACCTTGGCAGAAGGCCACATTTCCTATTCTAACTTATCTGTGCCACTATTGTGGTTCAAGCAAGAGGCCACATTTCCTAATTTAAATTGTTTGGGATAATGTGGTAGTGCAGGCACTATGCCACAGTTCCTAATCTAAATAGTTTGTGTTAATAGTGTGGTGCAGGCAGGAGGCGACATTTCCTAATTTGACTTGTTTGTGTTAATATTGTAGTGTAGGCAGGAGGCCACATTTCCTAAACTAAATCATTTTGGGCTAATACTGTAGTGCAGGCACCAGGCCACATTTTGTAATCTAAATACTGTAGTTTGTGCTAATATTGTGGTGCAGGCAGGAGGCTATGCTTCCTAATTTAAATTGCATGGGCTAATACTGTGGTGCAGGCAGGAGGCCACATTTCATAATCTAAATCATTTAGGCTAATGCTGTAGTGCAGGCACTATGCCACATTTCCTAATCTAAATCAATTGTGCTAATACTGCGGTGCAGTATTGCATTTATAATTTATATTTAGAAAGCTTCAAGCCTATGTCCCATCCCCTGATGACGCCGCTAGCACGGTGAAACATGTTGGGGGGGAGACACTGGCGCTATTAGCATACCGGGTGCTATACCGTTTCTAAATATAAATTAGCAGGAATACTGCATAAAATAAATGCAGACTTCTGAGACAGCTTAGGGACAAAAGTTTTATAACCTTTGTGTATACTTTATTTTAATTATTAGAAATAAAAGTTACATTTTAAGGTCTTCTTGTGAGAGTTTATTTGAGGTTCTCCCCAATTTGGAAAAAATGACTTCAAGTTGGGTCTCCTTCACGTGTGTAGATTGTAGCAGTAATGCTCCCAGATTGGCAGGCCTGCACTTACTTTTAGTTAACTACCTGTGTTACGATCCTTAAATGTTTTTAACAATTGTAGTCTACGAAGCTGATATTTGTGCCACCTGAGTGTGGCTGAGCAGAAAAACAATTTGAGCCGTTGCATGAGGAATCAGGGCTCCAAGCACAGCAGGTTTAAACTGCTTACCCACTTCGTCTTAATTTAAACTTAAATTCCAAGCTGTAAATGCTGGCCCAGCCCCTGATACCTCATGCATGGCCCATGGTTCACTGCTGATGTGCCACTATCAAATTTCTAGTGTGGGTCAATTGATGCCACTTTTCCTGGTATATGACCTAAATTGTTGGAAATTTTTGGACTCCAAGTTTGGTCTCCTTTATGTGTGTTGCTTGAATATGGCAGACATATCAGAGCACCAGGCCTACACCTGTCACTCATCCACCTGTTACTGATCATTGTTTCAGCTAGAAATGCTGGTCTAAGCCCTGTCCCAAGCATCCATGTTACGCTATTATACTATTTCCACTCGGTCAATTGATGCAACTTTTCCTGGTGTCTGCCCCTAATTTGAGTTGTATTGGCAGCTTTTTTCCCATGCCTGAAGGTGTTGTCTATGCATTTGGTTTTGCCTGTCATTGAAATCAATGAGGTTCGGGTATTTTCGGCGAACATGTTCCGCGAACATCGGGACGTTTGCTGAACTGAATCTTGAAAGGTTCGCTGATCTCCGGTGACAAATCTGGTGGGTTACCTGACCGGCTTCTCACTGTCAGGCTAGACCGGTCTCTTCCTACAGTCCCCGGTTTTCAAATTATGTTCTCTGAAACAATGCATTGTTTTAGACTTAGAGAAATACATGACTGGCTGTAATCATGCTTCCAATCTCTGACAAATGCAGCACAAATTTAGTGATAGGTTCTCTTTAAACAGTCAACAGATGAGGACTTGCATTGACTGGACATATTTTATTTATAGAGAATGTTATTTTATCAGACTCTATTTGTTTGTCACAAATTAGTTTCTGGGCTTACAGGTAGTGAGCAGCAGGTACATTCACACCCTCACTGGTCTTCACAGATTGTTTTGTTGAGATTACTACTCTTGAATTGGATCTCTGAGGAATAGTCCTTGTAAATTATAGATTAGAGTAACAGAGCATGGAGTCTAATCGTAAAACAAGCAATTGTCATTTCAGATAATGCTTTTTTGTAACACAGGTATGACGAACCTTTTTCTTTTTAGGCTGTTTAATGTCACAATGGCAAAAATTATAAAGAGGAAACATTGAATAGTTTGGAAAGGATGACCAAAGAAAAGCTGACAACGTGGGATATGAACACAACAGAGTGCCTAGAACTACTCTCTGAAAAGGATAGGAAACTCTCTATTCGGGGATGTAATGTTCGTGGTCTCAGAGGGTGCAACCACAACCAGACTTGTGTGGGAAGGGGGCCCACCAATGCCAGTGTTTATTTCACCTGGATGTGCGTCCTTGTACACACATTCAGATATAATGTATAGTGGTGCAGAGACTGACCATCTCCCTACACACTCTATGGTCCAATCAGAGGCCAGCAACTGAAGTCTGTGTGCCTATCACGGAAGATGTATGGCAATAATGTCATGCACCCACCGCCCATGGCAGAGTCAACTGTCGGTGTCAGCGCCGGCTATGTAAGAGAATGTTGAACGTCATGGGAGTGGCAGAAGGTAAGAAGAATAGTTTAATTATTTTAAAAAAGTGTTAAAGAGTGGCCGAACTAGGAATACTATTACTGGAACTGGTTCAAAATGGAGGGCATTAATAAATAAATGGGTCAGGATGGGGGGATGTTATTACATAAAGGGGCCAGAATGGGGACATTATTAGGCTATGTGCACACGTTGCCTTTTTTCACGTTTTTTCCGCGTTTTTTCGAGGTAAAAACGCTTGTACACATAATGCGAATAAAAAGACTTGTGGTAAAAAACGCAGCATGTTCATTAATCTTGCAGAATTTCCACGTTTTTGCCGCTATTCATTATATTGGGAAGCTCCGGAAAAAAAACGCGCAAAAAACGCAAGAAAAATGTGAAAAAAACGAGAGCGGATTTACTGCGAAAGGAGTCAGGTTTCGCTCAGGAAAATTCTGCGGAAATTCTGCAACATGTGCACATATTCTTACAGTAAGGGGCCAGGCTGGTGGATATTATTAAATACAGGGGCCCAGGATGTGGGACATTATCAAATAAAGTGGCCAGAATGGGGACATTATTACAGTAAGGGGCCAGGATGGTGGATATTATTAAATAAAGGGTTCCAGGATGTGGAACATTATTAAATAAAGGGGCCAGAATGGGGACATTATTACAGTAAGGGGCCAGGATGCTGGATATTGTTAAATAAAGGGGCCCAGGACGTGGGACATTATTAAATAACTAGATTGTGGCCCGATTCTAACGCATCGGGTATTCTAGAATATGCATGTCCCCGTAGTATATGGACAATGATGATTCCAGAATTCGCGGCAGACCTTTATGACATCTTCGTCGCCATGGCAACCATTATGACATCTACGTCGATACTGTGCCCGTCGCTGAATCAGAAACGTGGGATTTCTACGTCCTTTATGACATCATCGTCGCTGTGCCCCTTGCTGATTGGTCGAGGCCTGGCGGCCTCGACCAATCAGAGACGCGGGATTTCTACGTCGATACTGTGCCCGTCGCTGATTGGTCGAGGCCTGGCGGCCTCGACCAATCAGAGACGTGGGATTTCCAGGACAGACAGACAGACAGAAAGACAGACAGACAGACAGAAAGACAGACAGACGGAAAAACCCTTAGGCAATTATATATATAGAAGGGGCCCAGGATGGGGGACATTATTAAAGTGGCCAGAATGGGGACATTATTACAGTAAGAGGCCAGAATGGGGAATATTATTACAGGAAGGGGCCCAGGATGGAGGACAATATCACAGGAAGGGGTCAGGGTGAGGACAGTATTACATGAGAGGTGAACACGTATGTTTTTATATATTCAACGATCCTACAAGGGACCAAACATCTGACCAAGAGTACCCAGAACCAAATTTTGTACCAGGACCCATCTGTCTCTTGTTACATGATTACCTATTTTAATTCAGAGCAACCCCTAAATGTATATATGAACAGTATAATCCGCTGTGAAATTATCTTATACATTTGGTGTTCTTGTGTTCTACATTTTATTTGTGCAAGGACATGCCTCTAAATATTCCTCATGATATGAAGCATGTGAACTTATTTTAGCAATAGCATCTGTCTTAAAAAAATCTGTGAATCCTTTTCTGTAGTGCATTGTTCTAGCTTTGCTCCATGCAGGGTGTCCAGTGTATGTATGTGTAGATAAATTACATCTATGGTGTCATAGATGTAATGGTAAAATCTATAAAACTAGCTCTTAAGAAGGGATGTGTTACCCCCATATGGAACATGGATGCATGGCTTAATTATAACTTGGGAATGGAACAAGAGCTGGCACTTTAAGAGCACTACATTTGATGCCATTTCAGCTATGATCTCCTGCTGCTAACAGGTAATTGAAGAGGGTTATCTGCTGAAGGGCAAACAACAAGTCTGGGATCAGTGTACACAAGAGACTGGGAGGTGTGATTTTTCTTGATTGTGGAAAAAAGTTTCCTATTTTCAAAGCCACATTTGGACAAGAATATCAGACATTAGGTCAACATAGTTTAGTTGTGAATATTGGTTTTTTTTTTGTACATGGTGTAGGTCCTCTAGTTAAAGGAGGCACATTTTCGACTTTGTGACAAAGTGGCGAACATAACGCATTTAGTACATCTGGCCTGTGCATCACCTCTAAATTAATATTGGACAGATGGATAAATGATATATATGCCATGTTTTCTACCTATAGAAAGCTAAAATCATAATAGGAAATATGGCATTAATACTAGTGATGAGTGAGCATACTCGGATAAGGTATTATCCAAGCATGCTCGAATGCTAATAGAGCATTTCTGACGTACTCTAAGGCCGGCTTCACACTCAGCGTATGAAAATACGGTCCGTATATTACGACCGTAATACGCTGAAAAGTCCCGAAAATAGTTGTCCGTAGCTCCTCCGTAGGCAGGGTGTTTCATCGTTTTTTGCGCATGGCATCCTCCGTATGTAATCCGTATGTCATCCGTACTGCGTGTTTTTATCGCAGGCTTGCAAAACCGACATACGGATATACAAGGGATCCATGTGTTAAAAAAAAAAATATATATATATATACTGTCTCTATATATATACAGTTAGGTCCACATATATTTGGACAGAGACAACAGTTTTCTAATTTTAGTTATAGACATTACAACAATGAATTTTAAACAAAACAATTCAGATGCAGTTGAAGTTCAGACTTTCAGCTTTCATTTGAGGGTATCCACATTAAAATTGGATGAAGGGTTTAGGAGTTTCAGCTCCTTAACATGTGCCACCCTGTTTTTAAAAGGGACCACAAGTAATTGGACAGATTCAATAATTTTAAATAAAATGTTCATTTCTAGTACTTGGTTGAAAACCCTTTGTTGGCAATGACTGCCTGAAGTCTTGAACTCATGGACATCACCAGACGCTGTGTATCCTCCTTTTTGATGCTCTGCCAGGCCTTCACTGCAGTGGTTTTCAGTTGCTGTTTGTTTGTGGGCCTTTCTGTCTGAAGTTTAGTCTTTAACAAGTGAAATGCATGCTCAATTGGGTTGAGATCAGGTGACTGACTTGGCCATTCAAGAATATTCCACTTCTTTGCTTTAATAAACTCCTGGGTTGCTTTGGCTTTATGTTTTGGGTCATTGTCCATCTGTAGTATGAAACGAAAACCAATCAGTTTGGCTGCATTTGGCTGGATCTGAGCACACAGTATGGCTCTGAATACCTCAGAATTCATCCGGCTGCTTCTGTCCTGTGTCACAACATCAATAAACACTAGTGACCCAGTGCCACTGGCAGCCATGCATGCCCAAGCCATCACACTGCCTCCGCCGTGTTTTACAGATGATGTGGTATGCTTTGGATCATGAGCTGTACCACACCTTCACCATATTTTTCTCTTTCCATCATTCTGGTAGAGGTTGATCTTGGTTTCAACTGTCCAAAGAATGTTCTTCCAGAACTGTGCTGGCTTTTTTAGATGTTTTTTAGCGAAGTCCAGTCTAGCTTTTTTATTCTTGATGCTTATGAGTGGCTTGCACCGTGCAGTGAACCCTCTGTATTTACTTTCTTGCAGTCTTCTCTTTATGGTAGATTTGGTTATTGATACGCCTACCTCCTGGAGAATGTTGTTCACTTGGTTGGCTGTTGTGAAGGGGTTTCTCTTCACCATGGAGATTATTCTGCGATCATCCCCCACTGTTGTCTTCCGTGGGCGCCCAGATCTTTTTGCGTTGACGAGTTCACCAGTGCTTTCTTTCTTTCTCAGGATGTACCAAACTGTAGATTTTACCACTCCCAATATTGCAGCAATTTCTCGGATGGTTTTTTTCTGTTTTCGCAGCTTAAAGATGGCTTGTTTCACCTGCATGGAGAGCTCCTTTGACCGCATGTTTACTTCACAGCAAAACCTTCCAAATGCAAGCACCACACCTCAAATCAACTCCAGGCCTTTTATCCGCTTAATTGAGAATGACATAACGAAGGGATTGCCCACACCTGTCCATGAAATGGTCTTGGAGTCAATTGTCCAATTTCTTTTGGGCCCTTTAAAAACAGGGTGGCACATGTTAAGGAGCTGAAACTCCTAAACCCTTCATCCAATTTTAATGTGGATACCCTCAAATGAAAGCTGAAAGTCTGAGCTTCAACTGCATCTGAATTGTTTTGTTTAAAATTCATTGTGGTAATGTCTATACCCAAAAATAGAAAAATGTTGTCTCTGTCCAAATATATATGGACCTAACTGTATATATGTCAGTAGACACATATATGTATATACAGTGGGGCAAAAAAGTATTTAGTCAGTCAGCAATAGTGCAAGTTCCACCACTTAAAAAGATGAGAGGCGTCTGTAATTTACATCATAGGTAGACCTCAACTATGGGAGACAAACTGAGAAAAAAAAATCCAGAAAATCACATTGTCTGTTTTTTTAACATTTTATTTGCATATTATGGTGGAAAATAAGTATTTGTTCAGAAACAAAATTTCATCTCAATACTTTGTAATATATCCTTTGTTGGCAATGACAGAGGTCAAACGTTTTCTGTAAGTCTTCACAAGGTTGCCACACACTGTTGTTGGTATGTTGGCCCATTCCTCCATGCAGATCTCCTCTAGAGCAGTGATGTTTTTGGCTTTTTGCTTGGCAACACGGACTTTCAACTCCCTCCAAAGGTTTTCTATAGGGTTGAGATCTGGAGACTGGCTAGGCCACTCCAGGACCTTGAAATGCTTCTTACAAAGCCACTCCTTCGTTGCCCTGGCGGTGTGCTTTGGATCATTGTCATGTTGAAAGACCCATCCACATTTCATCTTCAATGCCCTTGCTGATGGAAGGAGGTTTGCACTCAAAATCTCACGATACATGGCCCCATTCATTCTTTCATGTACCCGATCAGTCGTCCTGGCCCCTTTGCAGAGAAACAGCCCCAAAGCATGATGTTTCCACCACCATGCTTTACAGTAGGTATGGTGTTTGATGGATGCAACTCAGTATTCTTTTTCCTCCAAACACGACAAGTTGTGTTTCTACCAAACAGTTCCAGTTTGGTTTCATCAGACCAAAGGACATTCTCCCAAAACTCCTCTGGATCATCCAAATGCTCTCTAGCAAACTTCAGATGGGCCCGGACATGTACTGGCTTAAGCAGTGGGACATGTCTGGCACTGCAGGATCTGAGTCCATGGTGGCGTAGTGTGTTACTTATGGTAGGCCTTGTTACATTGGTCCCAGCTCTCTGCAGTTCATTCACTAGGTCCCCCCGCGTGGTTCTGGGATTTTTGCTCACCGTTCTTGTGATCATTCTGACCCCACGGGGTGGGATTTTGCGTGGAGCCCCAGATCGAGGGAGATTATCAGTGGTCTTGTATGTCTTCCATTTTCTAATTATTGCTCCCACTGTTGATTTCTTCACTCCAAGCTGGTTGGCTATTGCAGATTCAGTCTTCCCAGCCTGGTGCAGGGCTACAATTTTGTTTCTGGTGTCCTTTGACAGCTCTTTGGTCTTCACCATAGTGGAGTTTGGAGTCAGACTGTTTGAGGGTGTGCACAGGTGTCTTTTTATACTGATAACAAGTTTAAACAGGTGCCATTACTACAGGTAATGAGTGGAGGAAAGAGGATACTCTTAAAGAAGAAGTTACAGGTCTGGGAGAGCCAGAAATCTTGATTGTTTGTTTCTGACCAAATACTTATTTTCCACCATAATATGCAAAAAAAATGATAAAAAAACAGACAATGTGATTTTCTGGATTTTTTTTTCTCAGTTTGTCTCCCATAGTTGAGGTCTACCTATGATGTAAATTACAGACGCCTCTCATCTTTTTAAGTGGTGGAACTTGCACTATTGCTGACTGACTAAATACTTTTTTGCCCCACTGTATATTAATATTTCATCCAGCGCGATATAGCAGAAAGCCGGTAATTCAATTACCGGCTTTTGCTATCTCCTTCCTAAACCCGACATGATATGAGACCTGGTTTACATACAGTAAACCATCTCATATCACCATTTTTTTGGCATATTCCACACTACTAATGTCAGTAGTGTGTCTATGCAAAATTTGGCCGTTCTAGCTAGTAAATTAAGGGGTTAAATGGCGGAAAAAAATGGCGTGGGCTCCCGCACAATTTTCTCCGCCAGAGTGGTAAAGCCAGTGACGGAGGGCAGATATTAATAGCCTGGAGAGGGTCCATGGTTATTGACCTCCCCTGTTATGACCTGGTGGTCAGGACAATAATGGATCTAGTGGTTAAGAGCACACGGAATGACCTGATAGTTACTGATAATAAGGACGAGCTCTGGGACGTGGGAACTCTGCTGACTGCAATCCCTAAACCTATCAAACACACTAGAAATAGCCGTGGATTGCGCCTAACGCTCCCTATGCAACTCGGCACAGCCTAAGAAACTAGCTAGCCCTGAAGATAGAAAAATAAAGCCTACCTAGCCTCAGAGAAATTCCCCAAAGGAAAAGGCAGCCCCCCACATATAATGACTGTGAGTAAAGATGAAAATACAAACACAGAGATGAAATAGATTTAGTAAAATGAGGCCCGACTTACTGAACAGACCGAGGATAGGAAAGGTTACTTTGCGGTCAGCACAAAAACCTACAAAAAGACCACGCAGAGGGCGCAAAAAGACCCTCTGCACCGACTCACGGTGCGGAGGCGCTCCCTCTGCGTCCCAGAGCTTCCAGCAAGCAAGACAACAAATTAAATAGCAAGCTGGACAGAAAAATAGCAAACCAAAGAAATACAAGCTGGAACTTAGCTTCTGATGGGAAAACAGGTCACAAGAACGATCCAGGAGTGAACTAGACCAATACTGGAACATTAACAGGTGGCCTGGAGCAAAGATCTAAGTGGAGTTAAATAGAGCAGCAGCTAACGAATTAACCTCATCACCTGTGAAACTCAGAAACACCCACCAGAGGAAGTCCATGGACAGAACCAGCCGAAGTACCATTCATGACCACAGGAGGGAGCCCGACAACAGAATTCACAACACCCCCCCCTGGCTAAAAACATCTGCCCCCAGCCACCCCAGAAAAGGCACATCTGGAAGATGCGCCTATTCTGGCACTTGGCCACTCTCTTCCCATTCCCGTGTAGCGGTGGGATATGGGGTAATGAAGGGTTAATGTCACCTTGCTATTGTAAGGTGACATTAAGCCTAATTAATAATGGAGAGGCATCAATTATGACATTTATCCATTATTAATCCAATACTAGTAAAGGGTTAAAAAAAACCACACACACACATTATTAAAAATTAATTTAATGAAAATAACACAAAGGTTGTTGTATTAATTTATTCTACTCTCAATCCACTCACTGAAGACCCTCGATCTGTAAATAAAAAAAAAATAATAAACCAAGAATATACATACCTTCCGAGGATCTGTAAGGTCCAACGATGTAAATCCATCTGAAGGGGTTAAAATATTTTGCAGGCAGGAGTTCTGCTAATACAACGCTACTCCTGCCTGCAAAAACCCAGCGAATGAAGGTAAAGTAGGTCAATGACCTCCATTTACCTTCATTTGCGGTGAGGCGCCCTCTGCTGGCTGTTCCTAGATCGTGGGAACTTTCCTAGAAAGCTCCCAGGCTCGAGATCATAAGAGGACAACCAGCAGAGGGCGCCCTCTTATGATCTCGAGCAAGGGAGCTTTCTAGGACAGTTCCCACGATCTAGGAACAGCCAGCAGAGGGCGCCTCACCGCAAATGAAGGTAAATATAGGTCAATGACCTACTTTACCTTCATTCGCTGGGTTTTTGCAGGCAGGAGTAGCGTTGCATTAGCAGAACTCCTGCCTGCAAAATATTTTAACCCCTTCAGATGGATTTACATCGTTGGACCTTACAGATCCTCGGAAGGTATGTATATTCTTGGTTTATTATTTTTTTTTTATTTACAGATCGAGGGTCTTCAGTGAGTGGATTGAGAGTAGAATAAATTAATACAACAACCTTTCTGTTTTTTTCATTAAATTAATTTTTAATAATGTGTGTGTGTTTTTTT